>NC_059171.1:5130868-5432684 GCF_019923935.1 Bubalus bubalis | reverse complement strand
GCTCAGAAACGCTCCAGGGGGCACTTTCCAAACTCAGTCCCAGCTGCACATTAAAATCCCTTGGGAGCTTTTCAAAGGCACTTAGCCTGGGCCTCACCCTAGACCAATTAGATTAAAATTTAAGGGCTTGTGTCTAAATAGACTTTTAAAAGTTCTATGAGCAGTTCCATGTCCTGGGAGGATTCAAAACTACTAGGCTAAAGGGAAATATGAAATACTTCTGAAAGATACCAAAGAACTTTGGTTATTCTTTCAGACCACACTATCTAGGGCTGAATAGGAAGCAATTCATTTGGAAGTAAAATCTCTGCTTCTTTCAGGCAGAAAGCACCTGGGCTTCCAGAGAGGGCAAGTGGAGGCCAGTTCTGACCTGGCTGTGGGCACAGCGGGTTGGGGGCGGGACCCAGGGGGCTGAAGAGTCGGTTGGGGTGCAGGTGAGCAGTGGGTACAAGGGCTTTTCAGGGACCCCCTCTCCCTCAGTCCTGCTGGGCTAACCTGGCAGGTAGTTCTGGGCCAGCCAGGAGGTGCAGGGGCCTCTAGACTCAAAATAACGTTGGTTGGGCTGGAGCCAATCCTGCTGTGGTTATTGCTGAAGATGTGATTTTTTTGCTATGCTCGTTCCAGTCTAGGGAAATCAGGGTTACATGTAGGGTTAAGTTTATTCTTTTTCAGCCGCAGACTTGTCTCAGCTGACGCTAAAGCCGAGTTGTGGGGTTTGAGCACAGACTAGGCGGGTAGATTAGAAAAGATGTGCTATGCTCAATCAGTCGTGTGCAACTTTTTGCTACCTCATGGAGTGTAGTCCACCAGGCTCCTCTTTCCATGGGATTTTTCAGGCCAGGATATTGGAGTGGGTTGCCATTTCCTCCTCCTGGGGATCTTCCAGACCCAGGGATCAAACCTGAGTCTCTTGCATCTCCTGCATTGGTAGGCAGGCAGATTCTTTACCACTGTGCCACCTGGGAAGCCCACAAATTAGAAAATATGGCTGGAAGTAGATTGAGTATGTTGGCAACGTGGAGGGCAGTTCAGGATTTCAACCTGGACTTTGCCAGTACACTGTGAAAGCAAGCTACGTGATGGAGGGGTTTTGTCGTTGCTCAGTTGCTGAGTCATGTCCAACTCGGCGACCCCATGGACTTCAGCACACGGGCTCCTCTGTCCTCCACCACCTCCTGGAGTTCACTCAAATGGAGGGTTAGCACTATACTAAAATGTGTAGGGCTGTTTTGGAATGTCTGTCTTTTAGAAGTGCTTTCATGATTTCTACAGAGCCTATTTGAGAGTACTTAGAATTAGAAATACACAATTTTAAAATTTACATCGTATCACCCTCCACCCCCCAACAATTTACATAGATTTTGAGTCTGTTTATATTAAATTCCTACATCAATTTAAAAAAATTTTATATCTTTGTTTTAATGGAAGTATAGTTGATTTACAATGTTGAGAGGTATTAGTATAGGTGTACAGCAAAGTGATTCAGTTATAGACATCTATTTTTTCCATTTTAGATTATTATAAGATATTGAATATTGTTCTTTATACAGTAAGTTTTTGTTGCTTATCTATTTTATTATAGTCGCTTGTGTCTGTTAATTTAATCCTTCTCTGTGAGTCTGTCTGTTTTGTATATAGATTCATTTGTATTATTTTTTAGATTCCACATAGAAATGTTATCATATACTTGTTTTTCTCTAACTTATATCACTTAGTATAATATTTTTAGGTCCATCCCTGTAGCTGCAAATGGCAATATTTCATTCTTAAAATTTTAAACCTTGATAAGTTGCATTTTAAAGCATTTAAAGATCCCATCTTTATTTGTATAGCTTTCTAGGAAAAGTTCAACTTCTAAGCACCCCCTTGAGTGGTAATATTGCCACTGAGGTCTCTTAAAGTGCTTTTAATCTTTATCTTTAAAGCACTTTCCTGAAAAGTACATTTCCCAGCAGACTACCCCACCTTGCTAGACTGGGGTCCCTTGGCTGGCCAGGCTACTGGTGGAGGAAGTTGCATGAATCCAGGACCTTCAGCACTTTGAATTCTCTTCACAGTGATCTCGAAACCCAGGGCGATCATCTCATGCTCTTTCCACCTGTACACTAGTCTTCTCACTGTGCCGGTTCGACATGCCTTCCTGTCTCAGGGCTCAAAACAGATGTGAATTAGTAAAGAGCAAACTAGGAGACTGATCTAGTGGAAAAATAGCTTATCGGCTGCGAGGAACTCTCCCTGAAGGGAAGCTTGGGCCTGAGGACAAAAAGACCTAAAGTGACTCCTGAAGTAGAAATCGGAATCCAGCACTCTTGCTTTCTAGACATATGATAGCAAACAGAAAACAGCAGCTTTGTGTCTTTTTCAAGAACTGTCCTTACCAGTTAAAAACTTGTTGAAATAGTCCCCAGACCAAGCAAATAGAACTACAATAGGTAGGTCATTCTCACAGCTATATTCTCAAATCCAAACTGGTTCCCTCCTAGGCCAATATGCATGTCTTCCAAGTTAGGTGGAAAAGCAACTGGCCAGAACTGTTTTTGAGATATTAACATTCTTATGTGTTTTACAGAATTAACTTAGTTTGCTTAAATTCATCATTTTTTGATTTTTAATATTATTCATTGATAAAGCATTTTTAGACACTTTTAAAATAAACACGGCAGCATTGGGATATCATCTGCTCCCGAAACCAGCCCTGGCATGCTTCTTGTAGCCATTGGCCCAGGGATAAAGAAGAGAAGCAGCCTGCACTTTATTTTTCCATCAGCATCTCTAGCTTTTAAATATAACCTATGGCTTTGTGGAAAATCAATCAGTGATCTGAATTGTTAGATACGCAACTTAGCTATTCCAGATTTTTTTTTTTTTTTCATTAAAAAAACCCCGCAAAACTGCCTGAGAATGTTTAAATCCAGCACAAAAAGGCCAGTGCTATTTCGGGCTGTCTCAGAAGACTATCATAGAGAAGGGAGGGAGGCAAACGGAGGTAGACACATCTGGGATGCTATTTTCAGGCTCCTGGATCCCAGAAAGGCTCTGGAAAGCTGGAAAGAGACCAGAGTGTGAAAGGAAATGATTAATGAGTGAAGTCTGGGCAGAACCAGAAGAGTGACTGCTCAGGGAGTGGCTGAGAACTTGAAAGCCAGGGAGACTTAGGAGAGGCAGGAAAGAACCCATCATCTCATCAGTCCATGGGGTAATCACATATTTACATGAACTACACAAAAAGAGAAAAATCCTAGAACAAAACTACACAAAACTACACAAAAAGAGAAAAATCCTAGAACAAAACCTACATTAAAAAAAGCAAAACATGGTTCCCTTTGGTTCTGAATACTGCAAAGACCTTGAGGCTGTGGATCAGACATTCTGGAGACAGAAGTGGTCTTTGGTCCTGGTCGCATGTTAGCTTCCCCAGGAAAGCTTTAGAAAACCCCCAGGCCTGGCCCACACCTGTGGAGGCATCAGAGAGCCCCAAGAACAGCTTTCCAGGCTGGATGCATGCAGAGGTTACCATGATACTTGTAAACCATGTGAAAATTTCTTAATGTAGTAGTCAAATCCCAGCCACTTTTAAATAACAACATGATATATGTTATCGTGGGGCTTCCCAGGTGGCTCAGTGGTGAAGAATACACCTGCAGGAGACTCAGGAGACGTGGGTTTAATCTCTAGGTTCCTGACCTAGAGGAGGAAATGACAACCCACTACAGTAGTCTTGCCTGAGAAATCCCGGGGACAGAGGAGCCTGGTGGGCTATAGTCCATGGGAATACAAAGAGTCAGACACGACAGAGCATGCATGCATGCATACGTTATTGTAAGGGAAAACTTAAAGCTAGTTAAATGGTGAAATATGGAAATTTTTACTTTAATTTGAAGAATGGTAATAGGAATGAAACAATTTATCATGGTGTCTTTTAACACTGATTATTTAAACAAAACCATGGAGATTATTGTGCTTTGTAGATCGGTGCTTCTCAAACATTAATGTGCAAAGAAAGCATCGAGTGGACCTCATAAGGTGAAGGCTTGGATCTGATTGACCTGGTGGGGCTCCAGGTTCTGTTTCTCTAATGAGCTCTCGGATGAGGCTGGGAGTGCTGATCCAGGCACACGCGCGGAGCAGTTGAGGCTGCAGTAGGCTAAACAGCTTCCTTTCTCATACACTCAGACCTGAAAAACTTCCCAGAAATGATTTTTACGTGAGATTTGGCATATCCATTCCCTATCCAAGGGGGTGGAGTTGGAAGAAAAAGATGTTTCTTAATGCATCATGGATGACTCAGCTTTTACCTTGAAGATATACAGGTCACAGGGAAAGCGCATTTGGTTAAAGAAATTTCATCCCTGCCATTTCCAAAAAGTCAATTCATGCACTCCAAAATTATGTCTTGATTTGAAGTAAAATGTTAAATGCCATAAATAAACCATGTTCAGTCCCTCTGTCGTGTCTGACTCTTTGCAACTCCCTGGACTGTAGACTGCCAGGCTCCTCTGTCCATGGGATTTCCTAGGCAAGAATTCTATAGTGGGTTGCTATTTCCTTCTCGAGGGGATCTTCCCTACCCAGGATTGAATCCTGCATCTCCTGCATTGACAGGCAGATTCTTTATCACTGAGCCACCTGGGAAGCCCCAGGTAAACCATAAGCATATAAAACACTAGCAATTTCTTTCATGGTAGGAAAATAACTTGCCCCTAAAGATTGTGGCTGGGATTTTTAATCTTAAATGCAGTACCTGGTCTGTACTCACTGCTAACTTTCAGTGGCATATGTGTGATAAAGGAGGTAAAGATGCCACTGAGAAGGCAGGGGAAGGCCAGGAAGCAAGCATACTTGGAGTTAACATTGTAAGAATTGTTTATGATCATGCCTAAGGATATTGCACATGTTCTTTGGGAATTACTTTCTTTTTTTTTTCTTGACACAAGTGAATCAAACAAACATAGATTCTCAGCTTTTTAATAAAAGACACACTACTTACAGGCTCAATGTCTTTTTAAGAATTTGGCCTAAGCAAGAGTTTCTTTAAAATTATAAATCCTTGCCAACTTTTAGTTTACTTGGATTTTTTCTGGCTTCAGGTTTGCATTTGTTGAGTCTTTAAAGTATCTGTAAAGTGTCTGGGTGTTGTGCTTTCAAATGCTTATTAATTTTTGGTGCAAGGAATAGACTAATTTAAAGCTCAAAATATTTAGAATCTATGGTTACTGTACTTTGAAGTAACAATATGGTGCTCTTGGACTTCAGTGTGTGAGTGCTCAGTTGTGTCAGATTCTTTGTGGCCCCGTGGACAGTAACCCACCGGACTTCTCTCTCTCCTACGCTGGCAGGCAGGTTCTTTACCATTAATGCCATCTGGGAAGCCCCTTAGAGTTCAATAGAATAAAAGAATAAGCTAATAGTATTTGATAAGCTGGTAGAAATGAAAGAGGAGGTAATGTAATTTTCCTAACGGGTATTTTTTTCTATTTTTGTTCCCAAATGTTTACAGCCTTTCGTATTTCAAAGGCCAGGAGAGTCATTGCGTGTATAAAGGATAATAGAAACTGTCCTGGACTTGGAGGTTGTGTTCCTTCCAAAGTTCCCCATTGAAAGGGTTAGAAATGTCTCCTTTCTCTACATTTCTGTCCCAGTGGCTCTCATCTCCAACAACCTTCAAAGAATGTCTGTTACCTGTCCAAAACAGCAGCAGCCTTTCGGGTGTGGCTACTGAACACTTGAAGTGCTGCTTGTCCGAAGTGAGGTATCCTATAAAGTATAGAATTGGAGGAGGAAATGGCAACCCACTACAGTATATTTGCCTGGAAATCCTCCGGACGGAGGAGCCTGGTGCGTTACCGTCCATGGGGCCGCAAAGAGGCAGACACGACTGAGGACGCACACTTGTTAAGTGTGGAATATGCGCCCAACTTCCCCAGACTTAGTACTAAAAAAGTGAAATATTTCATTAACAATTTTCATATCGATTTCATGTTGAAGTAAGAATATTTTGAATAAACTGGGTTTAAGCAGCATTATGAACACTGCTTTCACCTTTTGCTTTTTACTTTTTTAAAAGCAACCACTGGAAAATGTAAAATCACACAGGTGGTTTACATTCAATTTCTATTGGACAGTACTATTGTATGTAATTATCTAGATTGCTCACTTTGCTTTTGGAATAATATTCTACTTATTGAATAGTTGCTATCCCTAAACTAAGCATTTTATCTGTATTAACTCAATGTAATTATCTCCACTTTACAAATGAGGATATTGAGCTTACAGAAGTCAGGTAACTTGCTCAAGCCACACTTCTAGAGAGTGGGAGAGATGCCTTCAAACCTCCATCTGTCTGAAACTAAAGCTCGTCTCCTCACCAGGGTGTCACCAGGCCAGGGCGAGAGGGAGGCGAGGGAGCCATTTGCCTTGGTTGCAAAACTCAGTAATCAAGATACACAGTGCTTTAATGGAATGTTTTTAAAATCAAAGTTAATGAAAAAAATTAATAAGGAAGAAAATATCAAAATTTTGAATACAGACAGAATTTGTCCCCTGACTTGCATGCTGTGTCTAGCCTTGCCTCGTTGCCGTCTTAACCCTGCCAGTTGGTCCACCTCGCTGAATGCCCGCTCAAGTCTGCATGCGTGGGACTTCCCTAGCAGTCCAGCGGTGAAGACCTTCCCCTCCAATGCAGAGGGTGAGGGTTCAATCCCTGATTGGGAAGCTAAGGTCCCATATGTCTCCCGGCCAGAAAACCGAAATGTAAAACAGAAGCAATATTGTAACAAATTCGATAAATACTTTCACATATTAAAACTACCTTTAAAAAAAAAAATCTGTATTTGTTATCTTCTAAAGAATATTATCAGTGCTTGGAGAGGAGGCCTAGATCTCACATCTCAGAGCTGCTTCTCAAGGGATCCAGGCCTAGTGAGCTACTGAGACATGGGGGCTGCTAATAAACACACGAACAGCAAAAGGCTGAAAGGAAATAGACCAGACCGCAGTGTTTAGAGAGGGTTTTCCTCTGTGTCGGGGGAGGGGGCGTGGAGGCGGGGGAGGGGGCGTGGAGGCGGGGGAGGGGGCGTGGAGGCGGGGGAGCGGAGGTTGATTTCTCCATCACTTATAGTGTAGTCCTGGTGTAATTCTCTCAGTCATGTCTGCCTCTTACCCCAAGGACTGTACCTCCCCAGGCTCCTCTGTCCATGGAACTCTCCAGGCAAGAATAATGGAGTGCGTTACCACCTACTTATACGGATAACTCCTACAGTTAAAAACAGACTTTTAAAATTTTGCTGAATAAGCTTTGAACTCGATTCAAAACTGTGGAACAGGCACATCTGGCTGAGAAACGCACTTGCAACAACATTATGCAATGAGTGAAAAGCCGTGACTCTGACAGCAAGACTCAACAAACCCTGCGCGCTGTTGGGCAATCCGAGCCTGTTCATTTAACTCCCTTTGTTCAATGTGTGAATCACAGGCTGGACCTTTTCACAGCAGGCCTTTCCTGGGCCTGTGATCAGGAGGACCTCACTCATTCCTCTGCTTTGGAGGCTGTCCATCCATCTGTTTGGCAGGCCAAACAGAATTTCCCAAAGAACTTTCAGATCTCTCCTCCTGCCCCCACCCCACCAATACACACAACCTTCCATCTCTTTCTATTCTCTTTGCCAGTTAAGCTGTTTGAGAAAAAATAACCCACCTCGTTTCTACTTCTTTCCCTCTTTTCCCTGATCAGCTCACTCCATCTCTAAACAGACACTACATTTGTGATGTTTCCTATTGACCTTCTGGTCAAATCTAGTGGACAATTTACAGTTTGCATCTTTGTTGATCTCGTAGCTACTTTTGACACCATGAACCATTGTCTCCTTTAAATACATTTTCCTTCATTTCTTTCCCTCCGTATTCTCCTGGTGTTCATTTGCATTTTTGGATTCCTTTTGAGTTTCCTTCAGAGGAATTTCCTAGAGGAAACACCCCTCTGTCTCTCCCAGTCTGCCCCCACCCGTATCACCCCTTATCACCAACCTTTCCCCTAAGCTTCACCATGTCTATTTCCATCACCTTAGAAATCTTAGCCTCCGTGATGGGTTTGTATTGCTCCCTCAGAATCCATCCACTTCCCTAAAATCAAGTCATTTAATCAAGAGTAGTAGGATAACCAGAGCTGGGGGTCTAATATCCATAGCAGATTATTCTCCTAAAATCATCTGGTTTCTTTGCTCTCCCAGTTAGCCTGTGTTTAGCTCTCACTCACCTCTGCAACCTCAGTGTCCAAAGAAGAACCTGGTACCTATCAGTATGTATTAGTATGATTTTGACAGGAAGGAAGAGAAATTCCAACCCCAAATGACCAAAACAAACAAAAAAATGTACTCTTTCAGTAACTAGATGCCCAACAAAGAGTATACCAGGGCTCCATAATGCCAGCAAGAACTAAGGTTCTTTTCAGTCTCACCACTTGGTCACGTTCTGGGTCATCCTCTGTCTAAGGCCAGTTCCATCATCAACACGGAAGCCAGTGGGGAGCAAAGGGAACTACAGCGTTCCCTCGTTCAAGAAGAAATTCCTGCCCTTACGTATTTCCGCACCTCAAATTAACAGTGAATAATCAGTAATAACTGGCCCAGCCACTCTATGTGCAGGGGCAGAAGAGAGGAAGACCTATTTGGAGTATTTTACCCAGATGTGAAAATTCTTGAGGTAGACAATACGTAAAACCAACCAAACTTCATGCCTGTGATTATAGAAACCATAATACGCTGTTTAAGAACTTAAGAAGTCTTTGCGATTTCCCCCTGTATAAATCTTTTTATTCCCTTGAGCCAAGCCTTTCCAGGAGCCTTTACGTTTTCTAACTTTGCTCCAAATAATATGTTTTGTCTTACAAACTTTATTCTGCTTTTCCACTATACCTCCCAACTCTTGAAGAATCAAGGTTCTGTGTGATCCTCCAAGTCTCGCTCTGAATTTCAGAAAAGAAAAAAAAATTTCAGAAGCCTTCTGAAAACTCTATTTATTGAACGAATGGACCTCTCAAAACCTGCAGATTCTTCCAGCTCGTTCAAATCGCCCGAACTCCAAACACTGACAAAATGCCATTGAAGGCAAGATGCTTTTCCCCTTTGCGGTACAGCATTCTGGATGGTTCCTGGTTCTGCTGTCATGCTTCCTCTTGCTCTGTTTCAGACCTGTGTTTCCTTTCCCCCGGCTTAATCTGCTATTTTTAGCCCCATCCTCTGGATTTGTCAGTCGCATTTATCCCAGATTAAACCTCAGCATTTTCTCAAAGCTTTGCTTGAACTCTGCGCCAGCTGCTTCTGTCCTGACTACCTTGGGCGGTCAAACTCCAGGCGGCCAAATCCTCTCCATTTTCCTGCGTATGGATACTCCTCCCCCTTCCTTACGCCCCGTTATGTTTAAATTCCTTTTCTTCATCCTTATTTATCAGTCTACACTGCGAGTTTAGACTATCAGCGTTAGTCTAAACGCTAATTTCCCCCATTCATCACCCATTACTGAGTCACCTACACGAGGAAGTACTGACCTTTACATGATATAAAACACCATTGGCTCTCCCAGACCAGAAGGACAGTCTTAGCTCAGGCTAAAAAAATCTAGTTCCTGTTAGCAGGTCCAGGTCCTATTTGGTTCCACTCGAGTTATAAGTGAATCTTGTCTAATTGAAGATCTGGCTCACTCCAGAGAAATCAGTATCTGAGTTGAGAATCAGTTGAAACCAACGAATTCAGGCCTGTCTGGGTTTTTAATATCTGAAAGGCTTCTTTACATATGAAGTTGGGAAGAGGATAACATCAATCACTAAGAAAGAGCAACACAAAAATTTAGACCAGAGGTGGAGGGCCTTTTCCACAATGAACCAGAGAGCAGATAATTTCAGCTGTGTGGGCCTTAGAGTCTCTGTTGCAGGTACTCTGCTCTGCTTTTGTAGTGTGACAGCAGCCACAGACAATACTAAATGAGTAACATGGCTCTATTCCAAAAATGCTTTAACTTACAGAAGCAGGTGGTGGGCCAGACGTGGTTCGTGGGCAGTCTAGATGACCAACACAGAGACGGACGGAGGGTGCCTCCCTAGGCCTCGGTGCATGCCAGGAGAGTGAGAGGGGCTCCTGGTGGGAGGTTGATCTGACGGTAAATAATATGAAACGCTGTCACATTCAAACAAACCCGGATATTTCATAAAGTGGAATACAACACTGGACCTTGTTGAGACAGGTTCTTAGGAATACATTTTTTAAATTGACGTATAGTTGATTTCAACTATAGTCATTGGAAGTCATCCATCAGTCATTGGAAGGACTGATGTTGAAGCTGAAACTCCAATACTTTGGCCACTTGATGCGAAGAGCTGACTCATTGGAAAAGAGCCTGGTGCTGGGAAAGATTGAAGGCGGGAGGCGAAGGGGACCACAGAGGATGAGATGGTTGGATGGCATCACCGACTCGATGGAAATGAGTTTGAGTAAACTCCGTGAGTTGGTGATGAACAGGGAGGCCTGGCATGCTGCAGTTCAAGGGTCACGACTGAGCAACTGAACTGAACTGAGAGCTGATTTACAGTATTGTGTTAGTTTCAGGTGTACAACATAGTGATTTGGTATTTTTGCAGATTATATTCCATTATGGGTTATTACAAGATAAGGGCTGCAATACCCTGTGGCTACAGTATATTCTTGCCATTCAGCTATCTTATACATAGTAGTTTGTATCTTTGAATCTCATGCTCTAGTTTGTACCTCCATCCCATTCCCCCTCCCTTTTGTCAACCAGAAGTTCATTTGTATATCTGTGAGTTTGTTTCTGCTTTGCACATGCACTTATTTGCATTATTTTTTAGATGCTACATATGTGATATCATCTAATATTTGTCTTTGACATTTCAGCAAACACAATAGTCTCTAGGTCCATCCAATGTTGGCACAAATGACAGTATTTTATTCTTTTTTATAGCTGAATAATTTCCACTGTATCTGTATATACCGCTTCTGCTTAATCAGGAATATGCTTTGACACTCCTCTGCCATTAGCTCGGGTGGGAAGGTTTGAGGAGTGCTGGCTGGGAGACACTTGTGTAACTGATGACTGCATGGGAACCCCTGGGGTCTTGTCTAACCGCAGTGCCTTCATCCCCACTGAAGTCTGAAACACGGCTAGCGCTGCGCCTGCTGCGCTGTCCTGGGACTCACAGGCTTTGCCCTCTTCTGAGATTTCACGGTGGTCCCTGCCTGCTGGCCCATGAGACTCACAGGCTTTCTTTGCAGTTTCCCAGAAGAATCCAGTTATTTTTATCATACTGTCCTGAAATGTTCTGCGGCTGTTCTGCTGAAGTTTCTGTAACTTTTAGGTCTCTTCTGGGTCATCACACACCTGAATATTACACAGTCAATCCTCATCACTCACAGTCCATATTCGTGGTTTCACCTACCCACCAACATTTATGTGTAGCCCCTCAGATCAGTACTGATGGCATTCGTGGCATTCTCATGTGCAAAGAGGTGAAACATACCAGCTGCCCGTTTTGCAAGTACCCAGCTGAGGTCAAAGAAGGTGGTGTTCTGCCTTCTGGTTTCAGCTCTCAGACTGTAACACGTTTTTTCTGAAGGGTATTCAGTGTCACATTTTGCACATTTTTGTGTTTTGGGGGGTGATTTTGCTGTTTATAATGGCCTCCAAGCATAACACTGCCTGTGTGAAGTGTCCCTGACTGCAAGATGGTTGTGACCTAACTCACAGAGAAAGCACAAATGTTGGATAAGCTTCATTCAGAGATGAGTCATGGTGTGGCTCAGGAATTTAATGCTAATGAATCAATAATATCTATTTAATGAAGTACCTGTAAAAACACATTTGTGCTCAAACACTTTAGTCATAACCGACTCTTTGCGACCCCATGGACTGTGGCCCACCAGGCCCCTCTGTCTGTGGCATTTCCCAGGCAAGAATACTGGAGTGTGTTGCCATGTCCTTCTCCAGGGGACCTTTCCAATCCAGGGATCAAACCCACATTTCCTGTGGCTCCTGCATTGGCAGGCAAATTCTTAACCACTGAGCCACCAGGGAAGACAAAAAAAAAAAAAGAAGCACATATAAAACAAGACTGTGTATTGATTCGATGGCAAAAATGATGTGACCAGGGGCTCACAGAGACCTAGTTCCGTGTTTCCCTCAGCGTCAATAGTTCAGTATTTGCTAATTCGGTATTCAGCCACTTTATAGAATCCACAGAGAACAAGAATCCACTGTGACTCCACACGCAGAGCCCTGTGAACTCTGGGTCCAGCGTCAGCCACTCTCAAGGGTGGCCCATCATTTTGCCAAGCCAGGCCCCGGAAGCCTTGATATTCAGACAGCAGAACCCCAGGCCCCAGCCCAGATGTAATGAAGCAGAATCTGTATCTAAACAAGATTCCCAGGCAATTCACATTTGCACTGACATTTGAGAAGCACTGCTTTAAGCCACGTCCATCAAGCCCACAATTACGTCACTGGTCGTTTTTTTCTTTTTCCTGGTTACACCAGAAACATCTTTCGTTTTTAAATGTAAAACACTTCTCCTGGTCAGTTACATATTTCTAGTTTGGTATTCTCCATTTACTCACTCACCAATTTATTAATTCAATCAATAAGTTTTTCGTTTTTTGTTTTTTCCCCCTGAGCATCCATTTTATAGCAAGTATAATGCTGATAGTGAGATTACCCAGGAAAAAACAATCAAAGACCCCCATTCTGTTAGGGGTACAGCCTGCAACCTAACGCTGTAAATGAATGAGAAGATGGCAGGAATACAGCCACAAAAGAGGCGCAAAGGTGGCGGAAAAAGTAATACTAGATGAATGTGTCTGTGATTACTTCCTGGCGGAGTTATTTTGAACACAAAGCACCTTTAATCTCTGTCAATATGATTTAGCAAAGAAGAGGGTGTTTCAAAGAATTCATTAATCCTTTCAAATCTAATACGTAACATTCCCAGCACATACACACTGCAACTAGATTATAATAATTTTCCTACACAGAAACAAAAATAACAGTAACAACAAAAGAAGTGTTATCTAAGAAATAAGCACAGAATATGTACAGAATGAAGGAAGTTTTGTCGTATCCACCCTTCAAGTGTCTTTTGATCCAACTTAACAATTCAGTTTCCCTTTCCTTACAGATGCTGAAGATTCTGCACAATGTGAAACTTTTGATCATTTTTCTGATCTCCTTTTACCTAATGTGATCTTTTTCAGGTCAGAACTCAACAAAGGAAATTAACCGTTCTCCTGTATGCCTCTTAAGAAGTCACAAGTTTATTTCCCCTTTTATATTAAATTATATGACAGAATTGCAAAACAAAAAAGGAAAAGATATTGAATCAGCTGAGCTATTGATTTGCTGGCCTCAACAGTCACTTATACTTTTCTGAAAAGCTTTCTCCTTTGAGTACAGGAAAGCCACAACTTAGCTGGCTCTCATTTTTCACTGCTTGTCACAGAAAATGCCTCCAAGCTGGTCTGTATGAGCCTCTCCAGTTTACAAATGAGAAACTTGAGGCCCTGGAAGGTAAAGTGATTTTATGTTATGAGTCAGCAGAGCCCTGGAAAGCCAGGGGGAAATATGAGCTGCAGGCGATTGGGGATAAGCCGGTTCTTAAATCAGCGAGTGACCTTATGAAGAGGTCAATTTGAAATGAAAAACTATAATTAACTCTTAAACCTGGAGCTTTGTTCCATCCTATTCATTTTGGGATAATGAAAACGTTCTTATAATTTCAAGAAATAAGTTAAAGGAAGGCTGAGTGGGAATGTGGAGCATCTTTATTTTTTTATATATTTTATTTTAATTTTATTATTTAACTTTATAATATTGTATTGGTTTTGCCATATATCAACATGAATCAGCCACAGGTATACACGTGTTCCCCATCCTGAACCCTCCTCCCTCCTCCCTCCCCGTACCATCCCTCTGAGCTGGAGCATCTTTAAATCGTGCCTGCGTGTTAGGAAGTCGCACTAATGTCCTGACGGCTGCCATGCCACGGACACGTGTGATAGGTGTGTAACGAGGCGGAGACGGTGCTGTGGAGTGTACTGGGGGACCCACGCATATACTAATGCACTCCTGGGTACAAGAGGTCCGAGTCGTCCAGGACGCCAGAAATAAATTAACACAAGGCGCCTCGCGATCCAGCTCTACAGTCGTCAGAAGCTGGAGTACAATCAAGGGATGGATTTTGCCGTGTGGACTGAGAATAATCACCCAGGATGGCCATTCGAGAAGGTAGAGAGCTTGAGAAACTGGAGCAGCTGGGAGCCTGGAGTGCAGGGCGGTGGACCCCGCCCAGCCTCTAACTCACTCTGGGACAAGTCTTCCTGGGCGAGTCCTTTCCTGTCTGTTTCTTCATCCGCAAAGAGGAAGGGAAGCGAATGAGACAGCATCCCACACAGCTCTAGGGCTCTCCGATCACTTATTTGCACGACCTGCTTCCAGTGGACTCCCAAGGGAGACCCACTGTGGCCACTGCCCGCCGAGCCACCCCTGGGCACGCGTATCAACAGGCAGCCGATGATGCCTGCAAGCTCAGTCCTCTCCTCCCATTCCTTCTCAGATGCTATTCCCTAAGTGGGAAAACTGCTCTGAGATTCCTCCCAGCATGTAAGTAATTTTGAAGTCTGGCAGGAATCCTATTTTCCGTAATTACTGACTGTGTGCTGGTTGGCGGTGGTTCCACGCTTACGACCTGGGCTCTTGCTAGGCCTCAGTTTCTTCATCCACGAAATGGGTACAATGACATTGGTTTCACGGTTTTCTTGTATGGATTAAACACACAAGGGAGCGCTGAGTGATTCTGCCTGAAAGAATACTGGCCATGGGACGGATTTCAAACATGCTTGCTCCTGTCCCACTTTCTCCACACTCTGCAGTGTATTGGTGCTGAAAGACTAAGGGGTAGTGTTCAAGGTCAAGTGTTAGACAGCATTCAGGGAGGAGGGACGATTCGGCTCCTCACTGAAACCATTACGTAGACAGGTGCTCATCCTGCTTACACAGCGGGTCCAGACTTAAGTGCACTACCAAGTCTAACAGACGGGAGTCTTGGGCCCACGCCAGTCACCACTGCAGACGGCTCAAGAGCAGAGGGCAGCAGGCAAGCACTTTGCCCGTCTGACGGTCCATACTTATGCCATACCTGGGGGGCCGAAGACCTAAAATAAGATCCCTCTAATGTGGGCGGTAGGGCTACTGTAATGAGCTGATGTAAAGCTTTGACAAGCTGAAAGACGCTGGAGCAGCCAATTTGCCCAGAGGAATGAGGGGAGACAGGCAGGATCGCAGCCCATGGGAAAGGATTAAGGTGCTGTTGGTGCAAACCTCAACATATACAAAACCTTAAATAGACCAAAAAAAAAAAAGTGTTTTTTTTGTTTTTTTTTTTTTTTTTTAATATTTAAACCATCTATAGCAAGGAAGGGGTAAGAAATTCACCCTCTGAATTTAGACTTTGGATAAACAATGTTAATAAGAAAGTTCCTAAGTATGCTTTAAATAAAAGGACAAGCTCTGTATCTGGACAAAGGCCTCTCTGGACCATTTGGTGGCAGAAAGCTCTCACAGAAAGTCCTGAGGTCAAATGGCTTTGCTCCAATTTCCCAGGTTGATGCTCCCCACTGACCTCTGCCACACACACACACACACACACACACACACCCCTTTTGTTCTTAGCTTAGATTCAAAGACAACCTACCGTAGTAAGAACATGGCAGGGAAACCTTAAAATGCTTTACACAGCCCGCACTTAAGTCTGGATTCTCCTTTCTAGAGAAGAAGTCCACAACACAGAATGAAACGTCGGAAGCCCCACGCTGCAAAGAGGAGCCAAACTGCCCTCCAGAGCATTCAGGAGGGTTCTACGGGGGTCACCAGTTTATTTTGCAGGGGCAAAGCAGGAATTGAAAGAAGCAAAAAGTTAAGAAAGGGCAGTCACCGACTTTAAGGGGTTCACAGGTCAGTGGGGCGCAATAGACTGTCTTACCGTTGATAGCAAAGCGGGAACTCAGCGACGGAAGCCTCCCTTTGAAGAGGCAGACGCCCGAGGAGCAAAGCCTGAGAGGTCTCTGGCAGCGCAAACAGCGGCGCAGAACGGTGCTGGCCTCACATGCCCACGGCCCGCGCGTTCCTTCCTTGTCCTTTCTGAGCCTGGTGCGCAGACTGCCAGGCGAGAGTAGTGTTGCTCTCGAACCCGAAGGGAAATGTCCCACTGCGGAGCAGTCTCCACACGTCCCGTGTTCTCGTAGATTTGCGGCTCATACGCTATGGTTCGTACGTGGCTACTGATGCTGCCATCACTTTCATACCAAAGAATGCTTTCTAAAAAATAATGTTTCAAATTAAGCAAATGTGGTACCTTCAAGACTAGTGTTCTGCTAGTTTTGCTGGTTGTCCTAACATCTCGAGACATTAAACAGCTAAGGGACAAATTCCTGCTGCTCTTAGGCAGATATTTTCATAATCTATAAGACACACTGATTGTCAGTCAATATTTTTAGGTTTCAGTTCAGAAGATGAAAAACACAGTTCTGGCCATGAATTGAGGTGACCTGGACTTTCAGAGTCAGAATCATGTTTCAAGAACTCTTGACTTTAATCCTATAAAATAAAACGGCAGAGTCATCATTTGCAAGTTCAGGAGAAATACAGGATTTGAGTCTGAGACTGTACAGGTAAATGATGTCATCCTATGAATCATCGGAATTATTGGTGCTTCTTAAGCTACACTTCTTTCCTTGAATTAGTAATCTTGGGCTTAGGCACCGCTGCCAAGGTGCTACTGAGCATCACCCGGAATCCCAGGTCTCACTCTGTACAGCCTGACAAAACGGGCCGGGAGGGGAAGAGACACGTCTGCATCAGGCTCTGGCATGCATGTGAAGGCGCTGAGCATGACTGTCACTGATGAATTTCAAAGATTGGTGAAGAATTGGCAAGATCTTTTATAGGAAACAGTGGATGTGGGTGGACCGACGTCAAGATGGGATCTTGATCTGTTTTCCCCTCCAAGAAAGTGAGTACTAGGTTAGAGATCTTCCTGAGAATAAAAAGGAACTGAAAGAAACATCTGTCCTCATGCGATCTTTTCTTCTCCTCAACCAAGGCAGGTTACTGTCGGGAAGAAGAAGAACCAAGAAGAGAGGAGGGAGTGCTCTCATCTGAAGGGAAACTTTTGAAAGTCAAATGATTCAGATATTCAGGCTAGATTCAGTGATTCAAGAATGAGCCAAACTCCTAATCGCTTCATCTGTTGGTATTCCTTTCAAGTTGGCCAGGTTTATACAAAATCAGAGAGCAGTATTTTCCTGTTCTGTGAGCTCTTTCACCTCATGACCTCCCACAAATCCTGTCAACAGGTACCTGAGGATTTTGTGAAAGGAAAGTGAGTGAGCTTGAAGCAGTTTGTAGGGGGCTGGGTGTTCTTCAGGGGGTGAAGCCCCCCAACTCTGCCCAGCCCCGCCCTCCTTAAGGTACTATTGAGGCGTAGAGAATACCCTTGCATTAGTGCGCTCCCGGTAAAAAATGAATGCACTGAAAAAATAAACACGAGAGTCCGTGAGTTCTGATTTTCAGAAAGAGGGCAATAAGTGAACACTAGCCTGATCAAACATTAAAACGTGTAAAACGTGTGTGTGAAACAGTGAGGCAGCTGTGCATTAGCAGACAGGCTGCAAAGTCCAAAAATGAGTAAAAAGTCCAAGCATACATAGAAAGTCAGATACAAGAAGGGATTCGGTATTGGATAAACATGGCTTCTTCAATAATTGTAGGGAAGATGGGTATTTTAATATATGGTGTTGGACATCTGGGGGACCATCTGGGAAACACAAGCTTGGATATATATCTCATGTTACACTAACAGGATAAATTCCACATGGATCAAAAATTTAATTGTTAAAAAATCCTAAAACTATTAGAAGAAAAATGTGTGTGAGAGACAATTTCTTTATCATTTAAAACTAAAAATCATTAAGGAAAAATTGTTAGACTAACCAAACACTTATTTCAAAAACCTAAGAAAGGATTGCTGTATGCAAGATCACAAAACAACTGACATTGGAAAAGAGTATTTGCACCTCATATCAAAAATATCTAAAGAACTTCTAGAAATTTATGAGGAAAAAACCCAACAACCCAGAAGAAGAATGAGCAAGGGATTAAACAGATGGCTCACAAGAGAGAAATTAAAATGATTCAAACATATGAGGAGACACTCAACGGCATAGTCAGTACGATGCATGCAAATTAAAACTACACTGAAGCACAGTTTTCCATCAATTAGTAAAAATCCAAGGTAGAGGCGCTCTGTTGGTCAGACTGCAGAGAAACAGCTGCTGTCGTGTATTGCTGGTGGGAGGGTGAATTATTACAGCTCCTACAGAGAACAGTTTTGCACGATGCATCAAAATTATAGATACATATTATATTTGACCAAGTGATTCCACTTCTTGATATATACACATATTTTCTACTACAACAGGTTTTTTTTGTTTGTTTGTTTTTAATTTTATTTTATTTTTAAACTTTACATAATTGTGTTAGTTTTGTCAAATATCAAAATGAATCCACCACAGGTATACATGTGTTCCCCATCCTGAACCCTCCTCCCTCCTCCCTCCCCATACCATCCCTCTGGGTCATCCCAGTGCACTAGCCCCAAGCATCCAGTATCGTGCATCGAACCTGGGCTGGCAACTCGTTTCATACATGATATTTTACATGTTTCAATGCCAACAGTTTTTAAAATAATAGTAGAAGTATCCTTCCCTGAGAGAGTGGTTAAATAAATAATGATATCTTTATGTGATGGGATACTATGCATTTGTGCACACAAAAAAAAAAAAAGAGAGAGAGAGATAATGTTGTTTTGATGGATATGGAAAGAGTTCTCTGATTCTTGATAAGGAAGAAAGGGTTCAGTAGACGATGTCCCCTTTTGGGGTAAACAGATACGAAATAAAGGCCTGTATTAACATTTGGTATACTGAAAAAAAAAAAGACTGAGGAAGGTTGCCTAAAATATT
The DNA here is from genome assembly GCF_019923935.1 of Bubalus bubalis. Lineage (NCBI taxonomy): Eukaryota > Metazoa > Chordata > Mammalia > Artiodactyla > Bovidae > Bubalus > Bubalus bubalis. The sequence goes on along the minus strand of NC_059171.1, from coordinate 5,413,611 downwards.
TCTTTTTTTAAAAAAATGTTTATTATTATTATTATTTTTTAACTTTACAATATTGTATTGGTTTTGCCATACATCAACATATATCTGCCATGGGTATACACATGTTCCCCATCCTGAACCCCCCATTAGCTCCCTGGATGGTGGAGGACTGGAAGATGAGGTGAGGCAGAAGAGTTTTAGTCTTCCAAAAGAGTGAGTCTCCAAAACTACAGGTACACGGAGCTAGAGGCACAGTCTGGGGTCGTGGAAGTGACCCAGTTTGGGGCCCAACTCAGTTCAGCTCAGTCACTCAGTCATGTCTGACTCTTTACAACCCCATGGACTGCAGCACTCCAGGCCTCCCTGGCTATCACCAACTCCTGGAGTTCACTCAAACTCATGTCCATTGAGTCGTTGATGCCATCCAGCCACCTCATCGTTTGTTGTCCCCTTCTCCTCCTGCCTTCAATCTTTCCCAGCTTCAGGGTCTTTTCAAATGAGTCAGCTCTTTGCATCAGGTGGCCAAAGTAGTGGAGTTTCAGCTTCAGCATCAGTCCTTCCAATGAATATTCAGGACTGAACTCCATTAGGATGGACTGGTTGGATCTCCTTGCAGTCCAAGGGACTCTCGAGAGTCTTCTCCAGCATCACAGTTCAAAAGCATCAATTCTTCTGTGCTCAGCTTTCTTTATAGTCCAACTCTCACATCCATACAAGACTACTGGAAAAACCATAGCCTTGACTAGACAGACCTTTGTTGGTCAAGTAATGTCTCTGCTTTTGAATATGCTATCTAGGTTGGTCATAACTTTCCTTCCAAGGAGTAAGCGTCTTTTAATTTCATGGCTGCAGTCACCATCTGCAGTGATTTTGGAGCCACAAAAAATAAAGTCTCTCACTGTTTCCATTGTTTTCCCATCTATATGCCATGAAGTGATGGGACCAGATGTCATGATCTTAGTTTTCTGAATGCTGAGTTTTAAGCCAACTTTTTCACTCTCTTCTTTCACTTTCATCAAGAGGCTTTGAGTTCCTCTTCACTTTCTGCCATAAGGGTGGTGTCATCTGTGTATCTGAGGTGATTGATATTTCTCCTGGCAATCTAGATTCCAGCTTGTGCTTCACCCAGCCCAGCGTTTCTCATGATGTACTCTGCATATAAGTTAAATAAGCAGGGTGACTATATATAGCCTTGACGTACTCCTTTCCCGAATCAGGGCCAGATAAGTGGCTTTGGCTTTGTTACCCCAGGGGGCTTGCTAGCAGCACTGGACAGACCTAACCCTAACCCTAACCCTAACACACAGCACGTTCCAGAGTCAACGATGAGTGTAAGAAGATGCCTCAAGGAGCTGCTAGACCAAGACTTGGACTCAAGCCTTCCTTGTCCTTCTCCTTTCCTCATTTTTCCCTCCACTGGACCAACGGTGCTCGGCTAGAGGTAATTCTGCCCCACAGTGGCGTTTTTGGTTGTCACAAATAGGAGTATATATATTTGGCATAAAATGTCAATAATGTTGAAGATGAGAAAGCTTTCAGTAGTGTTTGATACCAAGGAAAGGATGAAACCTAATGAGGCAAAGCAAAGGGGACATGAGGACTCTTGCAACACAAAGAAGATGGCAGCCTTGAAGCCCACCCGTATATCTGGGGTAAGGTTGGAGGAAATGGATGATTTTTCTGTGTCCTCATGTGACAAACGCTGTGAAACTTAATCTTGAAGAAGACACAAAGCAGATCGAAAAGCCCCATGCTGTAGTTCAAGAATCGCGGTTAAACCCCTGCGTGTACGGGACGTGTGTGGTCCGTGTTGGCACAATCCCTTACGGCCAATGCCTCTCACGGTCACCATGCGGTCTGATCTGCAGGAGCCCCTGTGTTCCGAAAGTCCCCTGGAGACCCAGTGAAAGCAGCATTTCCGCAGAGCGGCTGCCTGCGGTCTTTTCAAGGTAGTCAGCACCCCGGGAGGAGCGCCCCTTTACTCCCCAAACGGGAGCAAACGGCCTGAGCACCCGGGCCTGCGCAGCCTCGTCCGCCCACCGCGCCTGCATCAGCCCCTGCCGCGCGCGGGTCCCTCAGCCCCAAATACCCCGCGGGCTCTCCGCGGGGCTTCCCTCCAAGGCCTGCGGTGTCCTTTCCCACCAGAGGACCCCCGTCCTCAGCATTCCAGCACAGTAGGGAGGTTTTCCTAAGGCCGAAGTTCAAAAGGGAGAGGGCACTTGACCTTTTTGCTTCCAAGCAGTTCCTTGGGTACCTGGGTAAATTCTTCTGCCTTCTCTCCCGAACCAGTTCGCATTCAGGCAGTTTTTAGAGCACCGCTTTCAGGAGACTACATTCTATATTTTTTCCCTTTAGGATAAAGGTACCTATTGGCCTTACATTGCCATAACTCATATAGTCCTCTCCCCAAGTAATATCTCTCCAAATAATAATTTTTTTACAGATTCGCTTCAAGGTGACTCGGCCTCTAGGCCGAGAAGAACTTGGCATAATTTTTAAAGTTCCATTCCACCAGATGCCCTTTTATTTCCTGGGAATCCATCAATTTGATGATACTGGTAATCATACCAGTGTCATCTGTTTCCCCCAAATCTACCCAGCAGAGCAGTTTATATTTCTATCCAAGCTGCACTGTTTTTCAGATGACTGGCATAAAACAGAAATGAAACGTGAATAATTCCAGACTATCTTAATACCTACCGCATTGCTGTAGAAGTCACAGCTCATAAATGTCTTGCTTCTACCAACATATGGTTTTGTGATATTAGTTGGTGCTGCGGGTGGTATGTTCCTTTGACACTTCACGAGGTAGCTAAAATGCACAAATACCTCCAAACCCGAGACAGAAACAGGCAAACAAACTCCAAATCACAAAAAGCAGGTGACAGTCTTGTGTGAAGCTGTGAACCATTTCAGAGTACAAAGTAACCTCTGTTACTCTAGGAGGAACACTGAACACATTAAAAAAAAAAGTTACTTTACCCAACAGACTGGATTCAAGGCACAGACTTTCTTCTTTTGTGCTTTCCCAACACTTCCCTAAAACAAAAGACAATGGGTGTTTTTTAGAGATATAAACCCCACAGGGACAAAAGAAATGTGAAAGGGCCTGACAGCATCAAAATTTTGAAAACTGGAAAGATGAGTAAGGCAGCAGGCTTGAATTTAAAACTGGTAGTGGGAAAAGCTGACAACAATCCAATTCGTATTGTGAACCCCCCCAAATTCTGGAGCTGGCTGCACCAGGTACCCGTGGAGCAGGGTAAAGAGACATGGGCTGGCTAGAATAAGGAGAACAATTAAAACTGCAAGTAAGAAGCAGCCTCAGGTCTTCACTCCACAAGCTGGGGGACTGAGCCTCCCCACTCTGGGGCAAGATTTGGAAGTTTCTTCTCTGTAGAAGGCCAAGAGAGAGTCCCCAAACTGGGAGGCTAAATGAAGCACAGTTAAGGATGGGGATGACTGGCAGTGACTACTAAAGTGGACCTCACTCGTATTCTTAACCAGGTCCTATTCTTAACTAGGAATACACAAGCAGGCAGGTGTGCACAGCGCACAGATGCCATTATTTGTGGTCAAGGATTAGAATCAAAGCAAAGGTTAATCCACAGCAGGATGGAGAAATTAACTGCGGCATGTTCTTATAGAAACTCACAAAAGTAATGTTGAATGAAAGACGTTCAGACACACAGTGTTACCTATTGCGAGTTTCTAACTATAGAAAAGTTCAAACAAAGGAAGCAAAATCAACGTATGGTCTTAAAAGTCAGGGTAATGGTTAATCTGGGAGAGGAGGCCACAGAGCCTGGGAGGGGACATTGGAGAACCTCTCAGAGTCTGGCAATTTTCCATGTCTTGAGCTGAGTGTACGTCTATGGGTATGTTCACTTTGTGATAATTTGTTGAGCTGTACACTTATGATCTTGTTCATTTTCTGTATGAATGTACTACTTCAATAATAAAGTTTACTTTTTAAAAAATGGGCCAACTAGCAAATCTATGATTGAATATCAAATTTATAAGCAGGGGGTTCTTTATAAACTTGCCATCATTGGAAACAAAATGGGTAAAGCTGTTGGAGAGGAAATTCTCTTGACCCAGAAACCTCTACTGAGAGACACTGTACCTGTCAGAATAAGCCCGCTCTCTATATACTCTAGATGTCTACCCTTAACATAGCTCCATTTCTTACTAGGTCATTTTGAGAAGTAGGTTTCTAAGATGTCCGTAAGATTTCAAGTCCCTGGTATGTTCAGACTTTCTTTTAATTATTCAGTTAAATTTCAGTTTACTGAAGTGAACGGATTTTTCAGATGTAATTAAATTTCCAGATTACTTGATCTTAAAATCAAGAGATTGTCCTGTTTGAACCTGGCCTGAGGGGGTTGGAGGTTTAGTGGCTAAGTCATGTCTGACTCTTGCAACCCTGTGGATTTTAGCCCACAGGCTCCTTTGTCTATGGGATTCTCCAGGCAAGAATACTGGAGTGGGGTTACCATGCCCTTCTCCAGGGTATCTTCCTGACCCAGGAATTGAACCCATGTCTCCTGCATTGCAGGCAGATTTTTTACCAACTAAGCTACAAGGGAAGTCCCCTTGAACCTGACCTAATGATTGTTTAAAAAGATGAGAGATTTTTTTTTTTTTTTTTTTTTTTGACTAGTCACAGAACAGAAAATCACACAGAAAAACCTCTGTGTGTAAATTGCTGGTGGGTATCACATGGCCAAGAGCTGCAGGCAGCTTCTAGGAGCTGAGACTGGTGCCTCCGTGAAAGTCAGCAGGAAACTCAGGGACTCAGTCTTATGACCATGAGGAAATGAATTTTTCCAACAACCAGTGAGTTTGGAGGAAGACCTCAGGCCCCACGTGAAAACCATAGCTCAGGCTACCTTGATTTCGGCCTACTCAGATCCTGAGCAGTGATCCATCCATGTCATGCCTGGACATTTCCTGGCTGAATCTTTTAGATAATAAATCTGTGCTGTTTTAAGCTGCTCGTGTGTTAGTCACTCAGTCATGTTTGGCTCTTTGTGACGCCCACGGACTGTGGTCCACCGAGCTCCTCCGTCCATGGGGTTCTCCAGGCAAGAGAACTGGATTGAGTGGCCATTGCCTTCTCCATTTAAGCTGATAAGTCTGTGATACTTTGTTAGAAAATGAATACAGTCATCTTCTCCCAATGTTATCAGTCACCATCTCATTTTTCTATGTTAGGTAATAGTTGATAATGACTAGTCTGAAAGAAAAAGATTGCCTGCCGTATCAGGAAGCGAGGAATGTTGCAGCCATCAAGCCATCAAATTACAGCCTCCCCAGGGGTGTGCCCTGAGGAACTGTGTCCTCTCTAGCCGGCCAGTGCCGCAGGCTCTCCCAATGGTGCCCTCGAGGAGACCTGGAATGAGGAAGCAGGTCACCCTGACCCTAGACAGCTGAGATGTTCATCAAAGGAGTGATTTCAGTGAGCCTAGACTTGCTCATCTTCCCATACATAGAAAAGCCCTAAATTCCTTAACCTGAGATCCATGGTTTCCTTTAATGAACAGTCATCTTTTGATGTTCTGACTATCTGGTCTTTGTTGCAGAAATTCCTGTATATCCTGGCTCCCCTCCTTGCCTCTTCGGAGCAGTCTCTCAGTATTATCTGAGACGCCGTGTCCTGTGCTTAAGTCATCAGTTTTGTCCACCAAATAAAGCGTAATTCTCAACTTCTGGGTTTTGCATGGGTCGCCCCTTGTTAAGTTGCCCTTTTTAAACTTTCTAAAATTCCCTAAAACAAGAGCTCTCGCGACTCTTCTTAGTAGCAGGTCAGTGATACCCATATTAGCACCTCAGTAGTGTTTAGAAGTCGGCCTGTCACCTCAAAGGTTAAGAAGGACCAAAGGGGAAATCTAGAAAACAAAAAACAGTATTAAATAAAGTGAGCACAAACTTGTTGACCGACTCTTGAAGCGTTTAACACAATGAGGGATCTTTGAGAGATGAGTGAGGGAAATGAATAAATGAATACAGTGTAAGGACAATGTCACATAGAATTTGTTTTATTTAGGAAACTAATCATAGAGTTTGTTCCAACACGGTGACAGAGGTAATTTAGATTTTTTAAAAGCTTTCAACTAATGTGCGTGTGTCAGAGGCAATAAGTGGCAAAAAGAGAAGGTGGAATTCACTCGGGGTCCGGCAATGACAAGGGAGGGATGACCGGACCCTCCCGAAGTCCACTGGGGGCATTTCCTTTGGCCCCAGACTGTTACCTCAGATGCAGGAGGGTGGGGTCCTATGGCGAGTCCTTTGTCTCTACCATGCTGACTGTGTCATCTGTGCACTCTATTCCTTTCTTTGCTGGATCCGCACCCTTTTTCTCCCACCTGAAGGTTACTTTGTATTTCTCCTCCATCATTATGATTAACAGGGTGCCATCTTTCAAAGAGACTTATAAATAGTACTTGAGAGCAAACTTCCTAGCTGTTATTAAAATCATTTCCAAGGTTTTGAGCATACATATCCTCTATGCTAAAATGGGGATTAAGTTGAGAAAAGCTGTATCTAGTAAGAATGCCCACACAGGCGCTGGCTGAATGCTTGTGGATTTGTGGAAGTAGAGAATTCCATAGTCCTTGGTGGGCTCTGCAAGGGAATTCTGAGAAATCACCTAATTAAATCGGCACATAATAGGAGAAGACAAATTGCCCTCACCCCTGGCCGAAAGACACAATGTGCTTTTGACCAACACAGACTTTGACTACGTCTAAAGAAAGTGACTATGTCTGAAGAAAGAAGGAGTGGTCAGCAAGGAAGACAAGAGCCACAGAGGAGGTCAGCCAGGACGTGCTCAGTGAGAGATGGAGAATGCGTTGGGGAAGGGAGAGCCATCCTCTCACTAAAGAGATGGGACTTCGTGGGTGGCAGAGTCATTTTATCTAACTTCCCTAGACCGGAGAGCAGCTGTTTCCCCCAACTAAAATCCCCTTCTTGATGTTCAGCAAAGAAATTCTTATTTAAAAACTTTAGATTTCCAGGCATATTTTTATGAAAAAGGAATTGTCATGGATAATAACTGAAGTGTTTCAGATTCCATGTTTACTTGTAGCTTTGGTTATCTGTGGTGCTTTAAATATCTTACTTTTGTAATTTTACAAAACCATAAGGCCCCCACATCCATTCCCTGAAAACTTTGTTTCAACCTATGCTGCTAAGTCACTTCAGTCGTGTCCAACTCTGTGCGACCCCATAGACGGCAGCCCACCAGGCTCCCCCGTCCCTGGGATTCTCCAGGCAAGAACACTGGAGTGGGTTGCCATCTCCTTCTCCAATGCATGAAAGTGAAAAGTGAAAGTGAAGTCACTCCGTCGTGTCTGACCCTCAGCGACCTCATGGACTGCAGCCTACCAGGCTCCCCCGTCCATGGGATTTTCCAGGCTAGAGTACTGGAGTGGGGTGCCATTGCCTTCTCCGTTCAACCTATGAGGTAGATTCAATTACTGGCTCACTTAACTGATGAGGAAACTGAGACACAGGCGTTAACTCACCCATGTCTACCCAGCCAGCCAGTCAATGGTACAAGAGCTGGAAGAGATTTTTTAATGAGACTGCACTGAGTTCATGAATTTGGGAGAAATAAAGCCTTCATATTATTGAAACATCTAATACATGAACATGGTATATGCCTCTATTTGTTCTATCCTCTTTAATTTCTCTATCATGTTTTACTGTCTCCTCCGTAGAGGTTTAACATATCTCTAATTCATAGGTATCTGATAGAATGCTTTTGCATTTGTACCTGTAAAATTTTTAATGTTTCATTAATGTTGTTATGTAAAAATACAATGGTTTTATAGAGAGATCTTATACCCAGCAACACTGTTATATCCCTTTACTACTTCTAATGGCCTATAGGTAGATTCCTTTGGGTTTTCTACCTACCCAAATGTGTCATTTGTGAATAACAAGTTTCACTTCTTCTTTTGTACTCTTCACCTCTTTTCTTTCTTTCTCTTGTCTCATTGCACTGGGTAAGACTTTTAGTGCAGTTTTGGGTAACAGGCCTTCCTGTATCATGTCTGATCTCACCATTAATTTTGCTGTAAGATTTTTATAGATGTCCTTTATCAGATTAAGGAAGTCTTCTTTCTTCTTAGTTTGCTAATGATTTTTATTATGAGTAAATGTTATATTTTAATAAAGGCAATTATGCTTCTATTGAGATAGGTGATTTTCCTTCTCTATACAGTTAATGTGTTGAACTATACAAGTTAATTTCAAAGGTTAACTTGAGACCTAGAATTCTTAGAATAAACCCAACTTGTTCATGCTATATATTAGTAGATTGGGCTTGCTAATACTCTATTTAATATTGTTACATTTATAGTCATGAGAAATTGACTGCAATTCTTTCTTGCAATGCTCTTGTTGGATTTCAGGATCAAAACTTTAATAGCTTCACAAAACAAGTTGTAAATTATTCCCTCCACTTTTATTTGCTGAAGAACTTTTGAAACATTGATGTTATTTCTTCGTTAATTGTTTGGAAGAGTTTCCTTGTAAAGCCTTTTGGATCTAGAATAATGTTTGTGTTAGAAGCAGATTTACCATAAAGCTAATATTATACTGTCTTAGCAAGTGTCCTGACACAAAGACATAGAACCAAAGGTCATATTGCCTTACAGTTTTATCCTATGGCTCCTCGCACCAAAAGGTGACAAAGAAGATGATAATGCAGAAAACTCTCTTATCATCCCTCAGATACATAGATTGTAAGCAGAGCATATAGTTCTTTTCAATGAGTAGTCAGAATAAAAGTTCTATCCTGTCTCCTATACCCTTGAAAATGCCCTGAAATCCTATAGTCCACATATTAAAGAAAATTGATAAAAGTGTTCCCCAAACTTGACAATATTTCTAGATGTTTTATGAGGTTTCACAATAACAAGTTATAAGCCTGACACTTTACAAATTTATCAGTAATAAAATGACACTATTTGATCAACTAGAAAAAAAGATTTTAATTATCTTATTTTCAGAATATGGAAATCATGTTACAAAATTATTGTCATTTATAAAGATAACTAAAGTGTTTAAGACAAATGATATAGAACAAATTATTAGAAGTGTGTCAAGCATCTAATTAGTAAAAGAAATATATTATTTTTCTGGATACAGTTATATTTGGATATTGGGCAGTATTTTGTAAACCATATTTTGTTGTGATTTATTTTTTCCATTCAAAGAAATTTTCAATTTTATATTTCTAATTTTGTATTTGTTCTTAAACAAGGTCTTCAAAGTTGTGTAACTACTGGGGTTCTCAAAACCTAGTCCTTCCTCTGATTTACGGTAATATTTAAAATGATGGATTAGCATATTTAAAATAACTATATAATCCTTCCAATGCTTTCCTTCCTATATCAGTTTTGAAAAGTTCTACTTTGCCAAGAAATAGTTCATTTTATCTAAACATTTTTTGATTAAAATATATTTGTAATATTATCTTACTGTTTTAATTTTTGTAGGATACTTAGTGATAAAAACAACCAACTTTTGCATTGTGGATCTATCCTATAAATAAATATTATTATATCCCATAAATATCTGATAAATATTTCTTTTCTACTTCAATTTCTGCTCTTAACTCTATTTCCTTCTTTTTACTTTCATTGACTTAATTTTCTGATTTTACATCTTGAAATGGATGCTTAGACTATTGATCTTCAGTGTTTTTTTTTTTTCTCTAATGTGTGTTTTTGATGTAATAGAAAGGTTAACCACGGAATTCGGGAAACAAGAAATCTAACATAAGAGAGGCAAAGGGAATTTCCAGCATCACAGTAAAGGCTGATTCCAAAATAGAAGTTGTTGGTGGCCCCATACAGCCACCCCTCCAGTCTAGGGCAGGTCAGAGGCCCTGCTAGAACCTTGTGTTTGAAGTGTTCAGTTGTCTGAATATATTGAGAGGAAATTTGCACAACTTGAGTGGAGGAGTGAATTTTAGAATTGAATTAGTGATAGGTACACAGAATACCTGGAGAAGAGCATGGCATCCCACTCTAATATTCTTGCCTGGAGAATCCCATGGACAGAGGAGCCTGATGGGCTACAGTTCATAGGGTCGCAAAAGTCGGACATGACCGAAGTGACAGCATGCATGCACGCACACAGAATACCAAACAAAAAATAAATACATAATTATTCATGAAATGAGGTGGTGAGTTCCACGAGAAATAAAAAATGCTCATGGTTTAGCATTATAGTCATAATAAGACACATACTGAATGCTGATCTAATAAAAATTGCCATATGATATTCAATACATGGGAAAAGGGCATCTATTGTGGAAAGGATTAGTGGAGGAAATGAACAAGAGCCAATCCTTATATTTCATAGGGGGAGTGAGTCCATAAATAAGAACCAATGTGAAAATTTAAGAAGAAAGAACGTCAGCATTTATTAGATGAAATGGTGGTAAATCTCCAAACAATCAGCTAAAAAACATTGAAAATTTTTGTTTTTGGATAGCAAAAAAAAAAAAAAAAGTGGCAATGTTGATTACCTTCAAGGAATTGCTCTATTTTTTCACAGCTTGTGGGGAAAAAAAGTAGGCAAAAAGTTGACTCTATGTGTGTGAGTGTGGGTATGTATAAAATTGATAGAAATAAAAACTGAATTAAAAAATAAAAATGTTTTCCAAAGTTTTATATTCTTTATATAATAGGAAATTAATTCAAAGTATATTGGATAGGGAACTTGCTATGATTCAGTTCAGTTCAGTTCAGATCAGTCACTCAGTCGTGTCCCATTCTTTGCGACCCCATGGACTGCAGCATGCCAGGCCTCCCTGTCCATCACCAACTCCCTGAGTTCACCCAAACCCATGTCTATTGACATCACACATGTCGGTGATGCCATCCAACCATCTCATCCTCTGTCACCCCCTTCCCTTCTCGCTTTCGATCTTTCCCAGCATCAGGTCTTTTCCAATGAGTCAGCTCTTCACATCAGGTGGCCAAAGTATTGGAGTTTCAGCTTCAACATCAGTCCTACCAATGAACACCCAAGACTGAACTCCATTAGGATGGACTGGTTGGATCTTCTTGCAGTCCAAGGGACTCTCAAGAGTCTTCTCCAACACCACAGTTCAAAAGCATCAATTCTTTAGCACTCAGCTTTGATGGATTTCAAATTTAATTTCTTTTAATGTTCAGGAGAAGGGGAGAGTTGACAGGAATTATGATATAACACTTGAAGCAACTGAAAGTAAATAATGTTCTTAAATACAAGGATAAAGCAGTTATTAGGTATGTTTTTCTCACTGGAATTACAGCTCCTTTCTCTAGCCCTCATCCATTTTGTCCAAGGATCAACTTACAAAAGGAACTTTCCTGCCTGTCTTATTAATGGTCTGTACCCTAAATGTATTGCTCATTCTCATGCATTCATTTAATAAATATTTATTATATACCTGTCATGCTTGTCACCATGGTAAGCACTAAGGATATCTTGTTTAGCAAGATGGGTGTGGTCCTGTCCTCATAAAGTCTGATAAAAGCACATGAAACTAGCAATGTGATTTCATCACCTTGCATTAAGAATGCTATTTCTCTGTCGGTAGAGACTTTTCATTTCTTCCACAATCCAAGTCCTACACTTCACACAAGGCCTAACTCTAGCTTTAGCTGACATGTCTAATCCAACCTTTCCAAAAGACTTGCAAATTCTCTTCACTGTGGGTGTTTGTGTCTGTAGAATGTTATTTCTTCAGTGTTTTCATAGTGGTAGTGTGAGTCAGTCGTGTCTGACTCTTTGAGACCCCATGGACCTTAGATCACCAGGCTCCTCTGTCCATGGAATTCTCCAGGCAATAATACTGGAGTGGGTAGCCATTCCCTTTTCCAGGGGATCCTCCTGACCCAGCGATGGAACCAGGGTCTCCCACATTGCAGGTAGATTCTTTACTGTCTGAGCCACCAGGAAAGTCTTTTTTTTAAGGACACACTAAATTAAGTATGTGTGGACGAATGACAATGAGTTAATTACTGGCTGACTGTTTAGAGAATATTGCAGATGGGCATATCATAACCTAAGTCACAGCTTTCCTTATTATTTCCCATTGCAGACAACCTTCACAGAGTGTGAATTTTCCTCGTGTACAAAATCGTGGCTACTATCTGTCTGACATCTTCATTATAGTCACCATCGTTGCAGAAGAAGAAAATGCTCCTCTACCTAGGTTTTGTCCTACTGATTCAAGAATTAAATTGACATGAGATGGATTAACAGGAGAAAATAAAACTTGATTTTGCATAAATGGGAACCCCAGTTTTATGAGAGATCCAGAGACAGAAAGCTAAAATGAGGTGTTTATGCCATCCTGAGCTAAGGAATGGGGGCTCCCAAGGACAGAGGGGTCACTCACAGGATGGTGAGAAGAGTTGATGTTTGGTAACTAGATGTGTGTTCAGCCTTACAGCCCCGGGTCGGGAAGATCCCCCAGAGTAGGGAATGGCAACCCACTCCAGTACTCCTGCCTGGGAAGTCCCACGGTCAGAGGAGCCTGGAGGGCTGCAGGCCCTAGGGTCGCAAAGAGTGGGACACGACTGAGTGACTGAGCACTCCCGCATGCCAGCCTTACAGACACAGCCATTTAGGTGAAATTCAGCTCCAATTACAACTCTTTTTCTGGGAAAAATAACCAATGTAAATTCCTCTAGGTAGGTCAGGGAGGAAAAGTAGTTTTCATAAAGCTGCAGGCTATCAATTGCCTTTAGCTCAAAATGTGAAAGTGAAGTGAAAGTTGCTCAGTCGTTTCCGACTCTTTGCGACCCCAGGGACTATACATTCCATGGAATTCTCCAGGCCAGAATACTGGAGTGGGTAGCCTTTCCCTTCTCCAGGGGATCTTCCAGACCCAGGGATCAAACTCAGGTTTTCCTCATTGCAGTTGGATTCTTTACCAGCTGAGCCACAAGGGAAGCCCAGCTTAAAATAATCCTCATGTAAAAGTGACAAGACTTTTTTTGAGAGGGCTCATTCTGAACCCCTACACTATGAAGTATCTTATTCAGTTTTGACCATGATAATTATAGTAAACATTCACAGAGCATTTGCTATGTGCCAGACATTGTTCTTTAATAAATTAGCTACTTTAATCCTCAAAGAGATCCTGTGAGATATGCTATTGTTTATACCATTTTATGAAGGACAAACTGAAGCTTAGAGAGATTAAAGAACTTGCCTCCTGTCACAGAACTTGCCAGATGCAAAGCCAAGCAATCTGGCTCCAGTGTCTGCTCTGTGAGCCTCTGGGCAATACTTCTGATCAAAGAAATGTTCAATAATGATATGAAATCATGAAAACTGGCCAGTTTAATAAATTTACCCTATACCAAGTATTCACTGACTTTTCCATGGTTTTTAATTACTATTCTTTCTTATTTCATGAACTTGGTGTTTTGACTTGAAAATGAGAAACACTAATAAAAATAATGATAAGGGGGGAAAAAAGATCAAATTTTAAAATACTTGAATACAAGGATTTATTTCATAGTATACCAGGTGGCTCAATGATACAAAATTTGCCTACCAGTGCAGGAGATGTGGTCCAATGCCTGACTCAGGAAAACTGGAGGAAATGGCAACCCACTCCAGTATCCTTGCCTGGAAAATTCCATAGACAGAGGAGTCTGCCAGGCTGCACTCCAGAGAGTCACAAAGAGTCAGACAACGACTAAGCGACTGAGCACATTAGAGAAAGAGAGTATTCATAAAACTAGTCGCAGGGAGCTGGACACAACTGAGAGACTGAGAACATTCATAAAACTAAAACTTTTTAGATGAAAGATCAAGGGGAAAGTACTTTGCTATGATTATTTATTGATGCTACACATTGTATCTTTGCTATTTCCATTTTTCTTGCAAAAGGGCACAAAAAATGCCCTTTCCCTAGAAGTACAGGTATGAACAGCTGATTTCAGAAGTCATAAGACTAGGTGTTGGTTCTCAAAAAGTTAAGGATTTCCTTTTGCATTGTGATTAATTACCTTCCATATTTAAGAATACTCAAAATCTGAAATGAGAAAGCACAAGATTAGATTAACCCTAAAACACAGGCTGAAAATAAAACTCCTTAAAATTAAAATTATTTGAGGAAATAAAATTACATCAATTACTTTCCTAAGTTTTCTAGGTGTATCCATAAAGGATAATGGGTTTTGAAGACTCTCAAGCTAAAGACTCAAAAGGAATTGTTTTTGTTTTTTACCATTTCCCAAATCCTGTGTATGTGTGCACCTCACTGGTAGATGAGTGAGCAGCACAATGAGAGGTTTTAAAATCTCCATATGTGGATTGAAAGGAACTTAATTAGATAGGCAGTGTTTAGCACAAGAGTACAAAAGAAAACAGAAGACATAAGTCTATATTCTGACTGTGGGATTGTGACAACAGGGTCAGTCTATACTTCACTAAAGAGGTTAAAGCAGATCGCATAACCAGTCCTTTTTTAGATTAGACAGCAGTCTATCTTTGTGAAGAGATATATCAGTAGTTAGGCTGAGAGATAAATGGATAGAGATATGGTACATATATACAGTGGAGATTACTCAGAGATATTGGAACAATATTGGGCCATTTGTAGAGACATGGATAGACCTAGAGTCTGTCACACAGAGTGAAAGTGAAAGCTGCTCAGTCAGGTCTGACTCTTTACAACCCCATGGACTATATGCTGCTGCTAAGTCGCTTCAGTCGTGTCCGACTCTGTCCGACCCCATAGACGGCAGCCCACCAGGCTCCCGCGTCCCTGGGATTCTCCAGGCAAGAAGACTGGAGTGGGCTGCCATTTCCCTCTCCAGTGCATGAAAGTGAAAAGTGAAAGTGAACTTGCTCATTCATGTCCGACTCTTAGCGACCCCATGGACTGCAGCCCACCAGGCTCCTCCATCCGTGGGATTTTCCAGGCAAGACTACTGGAGTGGGTTGCCATTGCCTTCTCCGCATGAACTATATATATAGTCCCTGGAATTCCGCAGGCCAGAATACTGGAGTGGGTAGCCTTTCCCTTCTCCAGGGGATCTTCACAACCCAGGGATCAAACCCAGGTCTCCTGCATTGCAGGCTGATTCTTTACCATCTGAGCCACAAGGGAAGCCCATAAGTCAGAGACAGAAAAATATTGTATATTAACACATATATGGAGAATCTAGAAAAATGGTACAGGGGAGCCTATTTGCAGGGCAGGAATATAGATGCAGAAGTAGAGAACAGACTTGTGGAATAGAGGGTGTGGGGTGAATCGGAAGGTTGGGATTGACATGTGTTCACCGCCATGTGTGAAACAGACAGCTGACGGGAACCTTCTGCACAGCCCAGGAAGCTCAGCTCGGTGCTCTGTGCTGACCTAGGTGAGGGCGGGGCGGGGCGGGGCGGGGGAGAGGGAGGGCAAAAGGGAGGGGATATATGTATAGGTTTGGCTGATCCGCGTTGTTGTGCAGCAGAAACTAAACGCTGCAAAGCAACTATTCCCCAATAAAAAGAAGAAAAATAATTTGGATTCAGTACATGCGTCTACCTTATTGAATTTTCTCATTTGAATTTAGCTATAGACAGATTTTATTACAATGAAAGCATCTGGAGCTACATGTTAACAGGACAGATCAGAAAGAAGTTGCAAGGGCAAATACAACCGTATCCACAACATATAGTTCGTGTTGTGAGTTCACTGCACAGAAAAACAGCACTCCACTATTTAAAGGGCTTTTGGTTTTAATTATGTTTCTTAGCAAACTGAGCCAAGGATTTTAGTACAGATTTCAAGTTGCTCACGGTCATGCTTTCTAAGAATAAAGCTTAGTTGTTTAAACTTTTGTGACTCAGGACTGTCTATCCTGACCACATCTGTGTTACTGCTATGATATGTTATCCTTCATCCAGATTTTGGAAGACAATTTAATTTCCCTTGAGAATGAACAGGGGCAAATTTGAAGATTAACTTGTATGCTGTCTCTTTTGAATGTTTCTTCACTGAAGTCTAGAGTGATTTGAAATACAAAGCCCGGGGCTTCTAGTCTTAAGTGTAATCCTATTTAGGGAAACACGATCCAGACACTCATGTGTAAGTATGACAAAACCGGCACGGATTGATTTATATGACACTTGAGAAGAGACCTTTTACAAAATACTGAAGTCTGCATGATGCTTTGCCACAACTTGCATATATTTCACAACGTATTTACAAGCCCCTGTTTCAACAAATCGAGAACATTCCTTTTACCACCTTTTTATCTGGGATCAGACGTTAACAAACCCTGTAACTCCCTGTTTCTGTACCCTGATTCTTTACCTGCAAGTGAAGCTAACGATGGGATCCTTCTAACGAACTTGTTGTGAGGATTAAATAAGATAAAACATACAAAGTGCTTAGAAGGGGGCATGTTACTTCTTCCAATATCAGACTTATTTTAGGACAAGTCTTACAACAGATGAACATAATTACAAAATCTTTAACAGTGAGTGTGGATATTCACCTTCCTGGATTCTCGTCTCATTTGGCTTTCTAAGGCACTATTGTTGTTGTTGAGTTGCTCAGTTGTGTCCGACACTTTGCAACCCCATAGACTGTAGCCCACCTGTCTCCTCTGTCCATGGGGTTCTCCAGGCAAGAACACTGGAGTGGGTTGCCATTTCCTTCTCCAAAGACACTATTATATCACTATAAAATAACAAACATTCTTCCTTCTTTTCTCTTTTTCCAACAGTTGCCATGTTCCTGAATATCTGCAAAAGCACATCAGGATGGGGAATGTAGTCAAGTTTTTGAAAATATGCATTACAAGTAAAATTATTCTGTGATTATTGTCTGATACAGAGTTTATTGACCATTTTCTTTTTCTCCTCACCCTAAAAAGTGGAATGAAATTGAAGTATCATTTTCTGTTTTCACCGAGAGAGCAAAAGCTTTATTTCCTATTTTTTGCTCCGTTAGTTCTCAAATGAAAATGTCCTTAGAGCTGTTCTGTGAGCCTGATGACACAGCTACAGCATGACTGTGCTTTGCCCTCCTACACAGTACAGTGAAGTGAAGGGCATTAACATCAGTTCAGTTCAGTCGCTCAGTCGTGTCCAACTCTTTTGACCCCATGAATCGCAGCACGCCAGGCCTCCCTGTCCATCACCAACTCCCGGAGTTCACTCAGACTCACATCCATCAAGTCAGTGATGCCATAGAGCCATCTCATCCTCTGACGTCCCCTTCTCCTCCTGCTCCCAATCCCTCCCAGCATCAGAGTCTTTTCCAATGAGTCAACTCTTCGCATGAGGAGTTTCAGCTTTAGCATCACTCCTTCCAAAGAAATCCCGGGGCTGATCTCCTTCAGAATGGACTGGTTGGATCTCCTTGCAGTCCAAGGGACTCTCAAGAGTCTTCTCCAACACCACAGTTCAAAAGCATCAATTCTTCAGCTCTTAGCTTTCTTCACAGTTCGAATCCATACATGACCACTGGAAAAACCATAGCCTTGACTATACGGACCTTTGTTGGCAAAGTAATGTCTCTGCTCTTGAATATGCTATCTAGTTTGGTCATAACTTTTTTTCCAAGGAGTAAGTGTCTTTTAATTTCATGGCTGCAGTCACCATCTGCAGTGATTTTGGGGCCCCAAAAATAAAGTCTGACACTGTTTCCACTGTTTCCCCATCTATTTCCCATGAAGCGATGGCATCGTGTCCAACTCTTGGTGACCCACATGGACCATATCGTCCATGAATTCTCCAGGCCAGAATACTGGAGTGGGTTGCCATTTCCTTCTCCAGGGATCTTCCCAACCCAGGGATCAAATCCAGGTCTCTCTCATTGCAGGCGGATTCTTTACCATCTGAGCCACCAGCTAACGCAGTAAAGTGTAACATTAAACTGGCCACTATGTGTAGAGGATGTAAGATAAATATTGAATCTGAAGAGCAAACATATCTAGTGTATATTCATGATTAAAGCCATAGTAGCTTAAAAAAAAAATCTCACCCCAAGGATTTTCCTAACCAAGCAGAGAAACTCGTGACGAAGCACAAGGACACAATGATTTTGATTAACTATTACCTAATGAAAGGTAAACACACATAATGGTGTTTTTCAAAAGAACCTGATAGTGGTTTTCAAAAGCAATTAACAGCCAGTGGTGTGTATTATTTAACAGCATCAATGGCATATCTTCTCTCAACCAACTAAGTAGCATACAGGTTCCAACCATGTTTGAATTGAAAAAAAAAGCAAAGAGGATGACAGAAACTTGACTGAACCTTTTAAAAATGCCATTAGTCTTTCTCTTTCTTGAAGAATTATATGTTAAAGAGCTTTGTTGTACAGTTGATTGTTGAAAGCTTTGAAATTGAGTAATTTGCCATTTCTTAGTGCTCTCTAAGCAAATACAGGTATACAGGGAGATCCAACCAGTCCATCCTAAAGGAATTCAATCCTGAATAGTCATTGGAAGGATTGATGCTGAAGTTGAAACTCCAGTACTTTGGCCGCCTGAAGCAAAGAGCTGACTCATTAGAATAAACCCTGATGCTGGGAAAGATGGAAGGCAGGAGAAGGGGATGACAGAGGATGAGATGGCTGGATGGCATCACTGACTCAATGGACATTAGTTTGAGTGAGTTCCAGGAGTTGGTGATGGACAGGGAGGCCTGATGTGCTGCAGTCCATGGGGTCACAAGGAGTCTGATATAACTGAGTGACTGAACAACAGATATATTTTTTCTGAGTTTTCACAGCAGCTAGAAGCACCAGAAAGTGTATTTCCAACCAGAAGACAGAGAGAGACATAGGGAGAGACAGAGAGAGACGAAGAGAGAGACAGAGAGAAAAGGTATATGCTATAAGGAAAATGGATGTGGAAGATGGTGATGTTAATTTTAATTTTGTTGGCTGAAACATTCCCTAATATAAATGTATTTAAAAAATAAAGTAAAAATGTGTCTGCCTTCAAATTATTTAACATAGTTAAGTCACAAAGACAGAGATTATATTGGCAGTAAATTCAAAGTTCTTAACGTTTTCTTTGTTAATTTCTATATGCTAAGATTTCCCAGGTGGTGCAATGGTAAAGAATTTGCCTACCAATACAGGAGAGGCAGAAGACACAGTTTCGATCCCTGGGTCAGGAAGATCCCCCACAGGAGAAAATGTCAACCCACTCCAGGATTCTTGCCTGGGAAATCCCATGGACAGAGGAGCCTGGCTGGCTACAGTCCAGGGGTCTCAAAGAGTTGGACACGACTGAGCACACACACACACACCACACACACACAGATACACACACGTTTGTTTTAAAATACAAGTATTTTTCACTTCCCTGGATCCAGGTAACACTGCTGCTGCTGCTGCTAAGTCGCTTCAGTCGTGTCCGACTCTGTGCAACCCCATAGACGGCAGCCCACCAGGCTCCCCCATCCTTGGGATTCTCCAGGCAAGAACACTGGAGTGGGTTGCCATTTCCTTCTCCAGGGCATGAAAGTGAAAAGTGAAAGTGAAGTCGCTCAGTTGTGTCCGACTCAGTGACCCCATGGACTGCAGCCCACCAGGATCCTCCATCCATGGGATTTTCCAGGCAAGAGTACTGGAGTGGGGTGCCATTGCCTTCTCCCAGGTAACACTAAATTGATTTAAAAAATATGAAAGGTGAAAGGCTAACCAACCACCATTCCTTAGGAGATGACTTGAGAGTTCAGAGAGAAGGAGGGATAAAGTATGGTGTTTGGCATGGTGGTTATTCTCCGTGGGAGACCAAACTCAGGGGTCTGACTGCTTCACGTCTGAGTCCGGGTGCTTTGCTCTGTTTCTTGGACACTGAGGACGCACTTAGCCCTCTGCTTCAGATTTGGTTTCTAGACTCAGATGAGAACTAGGAAAATCAGTCTGACCTCACTGATTTTCACAAATGCCCTCCAGCTGCTAGCCAGAGACTACTGCACACACACTAATGAGGTCTGACCGATGGCCTTTCTATTCTTCTGTGAGATGCACCAGTATTTGTGCCTAGTAGAGATAACATTGGAGAAGGCAATGGCACCCCACTCCAGTGCTCTTGCCTGGAAAATCCCATGGACGGAGGAGCCTGCTAGGCTGCAGTCCATGGGGTCGCGAAGAGTCGGACACAACTGAGCGACTTCACTTTCACTTTTCACTGTCATGCATTGGAGAAGGAAATGGCAACCCACTCCAGTGTTCTTGCCTGGAGAATCCCAGGGATGGGGCAGCCTGGTGGGCTGCCGTCTATGGGGTCGCACAGAGTCGGACACGACTGAAGCGACTTAGCAGCAGCAGCAGCAGCAGAGATAATATAAAATCCTGGTGATTTTGCCTCCTGAATGTTCCCATCCACTCTTTTCCTTCTCTACCACTATTTCTCTATTCCACAGCAGTCTGTCCTCTCACATACCTGGCAAGAGCTTCTTAACTGATGCACCTCTGCACCCCCCCCCCCCATTTCTTTGCCCGCAGCCTTGCCATTCCAGAATGCACGGCTCGCCTTACTCAGGTCAGACTCTGTACTGAGCCCCTGCCACCCCCACCACCGTCTCCAACCTACATTCTCCCACTGATCTTAGGGTAAATTACACTCATCAGCAACACGGCTGACAGGTAGATCTGAGTCACCCCTACCTCTCCAGCCCCATCTGGACGCCCCTTTCTTCTCGCTTTCTTGGTCCCGTCCTCAAAAGCTTCTTTCCCTTGCACTTGCCATCTTCCCTCTCACCACAGACCCTTTGCACATGCTGTTCCCTTTAACCCCAAAGACACCTTGTCCTCCCCGTTCTCCCTCCTCAGCTTCACACCTCACAGTGCAGTTTCCTCACAGGAGCCTTCCTGGACCTCCTGAGTCCAGCCACTCATCACAGCACTTGGAAGAGCAGCAATCCTATGCGTGCTGTGTGGTAATTTGATTAAGGAATCACTTCGAGAGCAAGTGATACCTCTCACAGCTGGGATATCTTAAGTTTAATGAAGCAAGGCTCAGCTGTGAGCTAAAAATAAACAGTCATTAAAACACTTGGGTCAGAAAAAAAGCAAGTACTTAATATCATCTAACGGAGAAGGCAATGGCACCCCACTCCAGTACTCTTGCCTGGAAAATCCCATGGGCAGAGGAGCCTGATAGCGTGCAGTCCATGGGGTCGCGAAGAGTCGGACACGACTGAGCAGCTTCACTTTCACTTTTCACTTTCATGCATTGGAGAAGGCAACGGCAACCCACTCCAGTGTTCTTGCCTGGAGAATTCCAGGGTCAGGGAGCCTGGTAGGCTGCTGTCTATGGGGTCGCACAGAGTCAGACACAACTGAAGAGACTTAGCAGCAGCAGCAGCAATATCATCTAAATGAATTTAAGATTTTAAATCTCCTTAAATTTATGTTTTGAAAAGAATTTTATTGAATTTTAAAGGGAAGTTATTTTATCAATATAGATTTCTTAGCCTCCTGCATTTGAACACAGTCTGAAAACAATTTTTGCAATGTCTCTGCATAGGTGGTAAGTCACTTCATTTGAGTCAGACTCTGAGACCATGTGGAGAAGGCAATGGCACCCCACTCCAGTACTCTTGCCTGGCAAATCCCATGGACAGAGAAGCCTGGTAGACTGCAGTCCATGGTGTCACTAGGAGTCGGACACTACTGAGCGACTTCATTTTCACTTTTCACTTTCATGCATCAGAGAAGGAAATGGTAACCCACTCCAGTGTTCTTGCCTGGAGAATCCCAGGGATGGGGGAGCCTGGTGGGCTGCCGTTTCTGGGGTCGCACAGAGTCGGACGTGACTGAAGCGACTTAGCAGCAGCAGCAGCAGCTGAGACCATGGACTGTAGCCCACCAGGCTCCACTGTCCATGGGATTCTCCAGGCAAGAATACTGGAGTGCATTGCCATACTGGTTCTCTTCCAGCAACAGGCCCTTTCTCTAAACTCTTTTTTGTTTTGTTTTGCTTTTTAATTAAAAAAAATTTTTTTTCGAGGTACAGTTCACTTATAACATTGGGTTAGTTTCAGGTGCACCAGGCGGATAAAGGGGAGGTAAAAAGAAAGACTTCTCGAGTCTCCTGTTTCATAATTTTTTCACTTAAAACTCACATATCAAAAAGACATTTTAGGGTGGCAAATTTTGCTCCCCTACAACATCAAGAGCATAGATAATAGTTAAATGTTGCAAAATAATTAAGAATTGATGAGTTGAGAGCATTTCTTGCCTTTTTTTAAATATGACCTTTAATTTCATATTTATGTAATTTAATTTTGAATAATGACTGCTTATCAGAAAATTTCTGGAAATTTGACAATTGATTCTCAGAAGCCAGTATAAGAATGCTTCGTAACACCACTCGAGTCACCAAAAGGCGTGAGTGTCACAAAAGATGCTCTGAACTGAAATGCTTGGCTGAGGCCGCAACAGAGCACTGCAGGTCTTCTCTCCCTCAAATCCAAGTGGTGCTTTTCAAGTCAATCAATTTGTGGGAGGTGGGAGGGCTAAATGTCAGAGAATATTTGGTTTAAGATAAGTTTTTTTGAAAATATTCATAATGTTGAAGTAATAATAGCAGGGTGATTAAAAGCATGGGTCTGGAACCAGATAGCCTTATATTTGATGTCCAACCCTGTTATTTCATTACTTGTTCAACTGAGCAAGAATTTCTGTCATTCTGAATATAGCTCTATATCTATACATGAAGATAATAATGTCTACCTTCCTAGTTTTCTATAAAAAGGAATTGACAACTATTGCCTTTCCCAAAGTGTGTGCCACAAGACACTGGTTTTGTGAAATGTTGATAGGTACTAATCTGAGAAAATTCTGGTTTAAAATTAAGAAATTTAAAATGTGGAATCTGAAGAAAGGATATAAATGAACTTGTTTACAAAACAGAAATAGACTCACAGACATAGAAAACAAACTAAACAAACTTATGGTTACCAAAGAGGATGGTGAGAGGGATAAAGTAGGAATTTGGGATTAACATATATACACTACTCTGTATAAAATAGATAGCCAACAAGGAACTTCTGTATAGTACAGGGAACTATATTCAATATCTTGAAATAACCTATAATGGAAAAGAATCTGCAAAAAAATCTATCTGAATCACTTTGCTATACCCCTGAAACTAACACAATCGTGTAAATTAACCATTCACACTTGTGCGTACTCAGTCGTGTTCTACTCTTGGTGACCCCATGGACTGTAGCCCGCCAGGCTCCTCTGTCCATTGAATTTTCCAGGCAAGAATACTGAAGTGGGTTGCCATTTCCTTCTTCAGGGGATTTTCCACACCCAGGGATTAAACCTGTGTCTCTTGCCTCTCCTGTACTGGCAGGCAGATTCTTCACCACTGTGCAACCTGGGGGCTTCAATTTTATAAAATAGCTTAAAAAACTGAAAAACTGTAAAAAAAAATTAAGTTAAGAAAGTTTATAATAAAGCGTAGTTAAGAAAGGTATATTACAAGGAACATTTTGAAATGTGTTTGTCTAATAATCTCTATTTACACTGTTTGAGGATCTATTTATTGTATTCTGTTTGTCTAATGATCTCTATTCACACTAAGAGTTTGAGGATCTATTTATTATCTACCAAGGAACACATGAATAAATATGTACATGGTGCTCAGCATGGGGCTGGTAAATGACTATGGGCCTGATAAAGAAGAGCAACAATAACATTTTTACCCAAATCATTAAAAAATAATACTCTGATATATGATGAAATATTTAGCATAGATACGGTGGTTGGTCCAATGGAAAAAGGAAGTCTTGCGCAGTCAGATGGGCCAAAAGCCATTATAGACAGGAACTCCATGAACACTTCAGGGACTTTTGTAGATTTAGGTGGAATAAAAACCAAAGTGAACTGAAAGAGAATTGAAAAGCTGGGATTATTTGTCAACCAGAAAAACGTTGAAAGCAGAAGCCAAAGCTGAAAGAAAAGTAAAGTAAACCTAAGAAGTCGCCTCTCAGATGATACATAGAAAAGAAGAGGGCCCTGATGTGAAATCACCAAATAGAAGCTTTCTGTCTTCCTAGGGTTTCCTGGGCAAATTATTAGGAGAGGTGAGTGAACAAATTAATAGCTACCTGAGACTAAAAGAGTCTGGATCGGGCTAGGAAAAGACAGAGTCGTAAGAAGTCTTAGGGAGCAAAATAGACTCTAGCATAAGGTAAAGGGACCGAGCAGAAAAGAGACAAGCAGGCTTGTGGGAGGGAGAAAAATGTGCTTGAAGGGAGCGGGTTTGGTGTAAAGAACTGATCTGCCCCCAGTGAATTAGCAGATTGATAACTGAATGAATGTAATTGCAAACACACAGAGAGAAAGACCATGCCTCTGTGAAAAGCAATCAAAAGAAAGGAGCTACTTGAAGAGGCGCTGGTTTTGACCTCTAAATGTAAGCATCACTTCGGCATTCAAGAGGACAGAGGGACCATGATCTCAGTCCACAGTTTTGCCTTGCATATGGAGACAAATCAGAAAAGTTGTAGCTTTGTCAGAACCAGGGAGAAGCCTGGGGAAGATACTATTTGGACTAGCAAAATTCAGACTGCTGTGTTAACCCTGCCAGGTGAGTCTGAGTCCTATCTTAGAGATGTTGTCTCAGAGCAAAACTTATAAAAAGGGGAACTGATAATCTATAAAAGTGAACTGGGCATGTATATTATGTGATGATGACCGACTTTGGAGAAGTCAGGGTACAATGGGTATGGGACAACCCTTGAGTCTAACTTCCAATACCCGGAATTGACCTTGAAACCTTAGCAACAGATTCCTTTCTACCAGAGCTACATAGGAGAAGCCGTCTGTTTGAGAATATTACACCCTTCACCTGGATTCAAGAAACTGTATAGTAATCAATCTGGTTTCTTAACAAACACCTAAGGAAAAGTAAAAAAGCAAAGACAAGAAAGAAGTGCCTTTTCAGAAGAAGGTATCACAGTTAATTAGCAGTTCTGAGTAATGGTGATCATAACCCAAGAGTCAAGATTAATTCTTCTTATCCTTAGGCTTTTGATCTACAATTCAGGATTTGCTTCTGACCTTGTAGCTTAAATTGTGCTGTAAAATGTTGTGATGATAGATAATCTTTCCAAATAAAGGCCCAGTGAGCACTGGCCTTACGGAGTGCACAGCATCCACACTGCAAAGCCCAGATGGAAACGCGTTGAAAGAAAGGCGGGGTAGCCACTTGCGCTCATTTCCCTTGATCAAGGGCATAATTGGTGACATCTCTTCAATTCAAAATCTTTTGACCTTCAACAAATTACAGCACAGTCCTTTCCAAGGTAAAAATTACCCCATTACATACTCTGAGATTTTAGGTGCAGCTTTCACAAAGCATCCCTATTACACTGTCTTGCTTTTGCCAAGGACACCCTCTTGCCCCTGGCATTCAGCTCTGACCCAGTCTGACAGAAGCAGGGCAGACTGAAAAGAGCAGCAACAGAGCCAGCGAGCGCTCCCCTGCTGCTCTAAGGATACTTTCACATTTTCTCTCTCCCTTTCTTTCTTTTCCTCCCTCCCTCCCTGCCTCCCCCTTCCTTCGTTCCTTCTTTCCCTTCTATGCAGCAATGAAGCTTTACTGCTGCTGCCAAGTCGCTTCAGTCGTGTCCAACTCTGTGCAACCCTATAGACGGCAGCCCACCAGGCTCCTCTGTCCATGGGACTCTCCAGGCAAGAGTACTGGAGTGGGTTGCCATTGAAGCTTTACTAGAAATCTAAAAAGTGAACTTTTGACAGGAAATACAGCTCTAAGAGATACGCTGCATACATCATAGTACTGCCCACCCCGCTCTGTTCCTCATAGCTTAAAAAAATACACACACGCACATCACATGCAAATATATATACTTAAAGGGAACGCAAGAGCCTCTTGATGAAGGTGAAAGTGGAGACGGAAAAGCTGAAAAGACTAAGGTCATGGCATCTGGTCCCATCACCTCATAGCAAATAGATGGGAAAGCAATGGAAACAGCGACACACTTTATTTTTTGGGGCTCCAAAATCACTGCTTATGGTGACTGCAGCCATGAAATTAAGACACTTGCTCCTTAGAAGAAAAGCTATGACCAACCTAGACAGCATATTAAAAAGCAGAGACATTACTTTGCCAACAAAGTTCCACATAGTCAAAGCTATGGTTTTTCCAGTAGTCATGTATGGATGTGAGAGTTGGACAATAAAAAAGGCTGAACACCAAAGAACTGATGCCTTCAAACTGTGGTGTTGGAGAAGACTCTTGAGAGTCCCTTGGGCTGCAAGGAGATCCAACCAGTCCATTCTAAAAGAAATCAACTCTGGATATTCATTAGAAGGACTGATACTGAGGATGAAACTCCAGTACTTTGACCACCTGATGCAAAGAGCTGACTCACTGGAAAAGACCCTGATGCTGGGAAAGATTGAGGGCAGGAAAAGGGGACAACAGAGGATTAGATGGTTAGATGGCATCACCGACTCAATGGACATGAGTTTGAGCAAGCTCTGGAAGATGGTGAAGGACAGAGAAGCCTGGCATGCTGCAGTCCATGGGTTGCAAAGAGTTGAACATGACAGAGAAACTGAACAACAACAGTTATTAATAGTATTATTAAAATAGTGCTTTATCCACACAGTTATGCATTAAATTAATAACACTTGTTCTCTCATTTTATCTATAGCTTGGTTCACTTTTGTAATTGTTGAGTAAAAGTAGTGAGAGGAAAATCCTAAAGTTAATGGAACTCCCAACAAAATCTGCAATATGGGAGTGGTAGATTCCATAACATACCTAAAATGCAATCTCATTATCACTATCTATCTCTGTCTGGAAAATCTGAATTTAAATTAAAGCCTTTTAAAATTTCAGCATTAGATTCCATATTCACAGACACCTGTACACAGAACACACACAAAAATGATTCAAGAGATCAATTATACATATAATTCTATGTAGTAAGACCATTTCAGATAGTGCTATACATAGTGCTAAGATAGATGAAAAATCAGTTAATTGTGCATCCACAAATTATGTAATCCAACATTTTATCTTCTTAAATCAGGTTGTCACATTTGTAGGAAGATCTGTAGTTTTTAGAAAGATAATATTTTTCATTTCCTTCATAAAATATGTAACTGTAGTTAAGACAAACTTTAAAAATTTTTTAGGATATAATAAGGTATCAAATATCTTTATAAGTTGGAGAAAGAAGTGACAAACCCACTCCAGTATTCTTACCTGGAGAATCCCATGGACAGAGAAGCCTGGTGGGCTACAGTCCATGGGGTCACAAAGAGTTGGACACGACTGAGCGACTTCACTTACTTACTTACTTACTAAGGTATCAATATGATGTTTAGCCTGAAAATCTTTTCATAGCCTTGTCTGGATTGAGAAAGCATCTTTGCATTGGGTCCTTTGTGTGTTTGTTTTGAAGTGTGCCTTACCTTTTTCTGGGCAAGTTTTTAATGGCCAAGCAAAAATAGTAGCATAATTACCATGGTCTACCTGGAAAACAATGGCGTCTTTTAGATATGCACCACTTTTCCAAAACAGAGTGAATTATGTAGATATTAGCCCACTAAATCCTCACAACTAAAGTATAAATTAAAACAAGTTTGAACCAAATCCCAACTTAAGAAACATGGAAATTGAAACAAACAAACAAAAAAAACCAAGAGAAGTGGGCAAGGTATTTCAGGAAATCAATCGCAGGACTGTATCAGTGAAGACTTTGGACTTTTCTAGGACTCTGGCCATTTAGGGCTTGGCTCTGTGTTTAACCTACTCTTTGTCATTTTTTCATGAGTGCATTTCCAACATGATAACCTAGGGAGAGATATTTCAGTTGTGATTCAAGTTATATTACAGACCCAGACTATACAGTGTATTGCCAAGTTCTTGGTTCACTATGTACATCCAGAACCTGAATTTAAGAAGCCACCAGTATTAGACCATTAGAATTAGAAATGAAAGCTAATATATGTTTAAGATAATCCATAGTGTTTATTCAAAACATCAATTTTTTTGTCCTTGCAATTAGCCAAAAAGTTAATGTATTTGATTTCTAATTAGGTGCTTGCATAATCACATTGAATTTAAGACATTAATATATGAGTATATGTAAATATGATATGGTATTCAAATATACATGGGCTTCCCTGATGGTGCAGATGGTAAAGAATCTGCCTGCAATGCAGGTGACCCAAGTTTGATTCCGGGCTTGAGAAGATCTCCTAGAGAAGGGACTGGCTACCCACTCCAGTATTCTTGCCTGGAAAATCCCACAGACAGAGGGGCTGGTGGGCTACAGTCCATGGGGTCACAAAGAGTTGGACACAACTAAACAACAGCAAGAACAGCAATGAATATACTTAGGGTATAGAATTTATAAAGAGATCTTATGGCTTCTGACCAGAACAATTTTAATGAAGGCAATATATAGGCATACTGTATGCAAAAAAAGAGCAAATATATCTCACTTTACTTTCATACTTTCAATGGTCAGAAGCTACTGGGCACAAGTGGGATGTGGCTGCTTTGCCTTAGTTGACCTACCGGAAATAAAAACACAATGTAACCCAACAATTGTGGTTATTCTCATGTGTAACATTTCAAAATTCTCATATTTTATTCTCAGAATTTTACTTATGGATGACTACATAATATCTGAAGTGTTGTTGTTTAGTTGGTAAGTTGAGTCCAACTCTTTTGTGACCCCATGGACTATAGCCCCCCGGTTCCACTGTCCATGGGATTTCCCAGGCAAGAATATTGGAGTGGGTTACCATTTCCTTTTTCAGGGAATCTTCCAGATTCAGAGATCAAACCCGGGTCTCCTGCATTGGCAGGCAGATTCTTTACCATTTGAGCCACTAGGGAAGCCCCACTGAAGTGCAGGAAGTGTGTTTAATAAGTGACCGTTTAGAGGATGCTTGCATTTTTCATGAAATGTTTTCTTTCTTTGTGAATGTATAAATTTGAGCCCCAATGTCTGCATATTAATTTTTCTCCATGTATGCTATTATTCTATTAACTGATTGGAATTTTCAAATTATGTCTAATTCATTCGGTTCCAAATTTATGGAATGCCTCTATATACAAGTCTCAATTAGATATTCAGTAAATATTTTTAAAGATGAGGAAAGTAATCCTGAAATAAAGATTACCCCCACAAGTTTTTTCTTATAAGAATAAAGATCTAATTTTTAAGAATAAATTAATCATTCACTTAATGAATCAGGAAAACCTTTAACAACTTTAATTTGGTTAATATTAAACAGAAGAGATAATTTGTAATCCTAACTTTGGGTTAGGTAGACTTGAAATCTTATTAGCTGAAAGAAGCATGTTGCAACGTGTTTCCTCTAAGACATTGCAAATGTTTCAAAAATGTCAAATGCTGCAAAATTGTAATTCAGGTGATTGTTCTCTTTATCCTTATTATAATCAAATCTTTTTATGTAATTTGTATTATCACTGACTCGATTCTTGCCTGCCCCGACTTATTACTGATTCTTCCAGAAATAACAACATTTTTTATGTTTGGCCTTCTAAAGCAAGGCCTTATTTTCTCATGTTTAATTCAAAATATTGGAAACATTTCCTTTTTACTTCTGTCCATAGGATTTCCCAGGCAAGAATCCTGGAGTGGGTTGCCACTTCCTTCTTTGGGGGATCTTTCTGACCCAGAAATTCAACCCCGGTCTCCAGCACTTCACTGTACTGCAGGCAGATTCTTTACCATTGAGCCACGAGGAAGCCCGGTGAAGGAAAGAACATGTAATTTTGGTTAGGCTTAGTTTTGTATATTTATTTTCACAGGTAATAATTCTACATTTCTATCATCTGTCCCAGTAGATGTTTTTATCATAACCTAGTTCACCGGTTTCTATTTCTTAGTTTCCTTCAAGAGAATCTATCAAGTTCAGTCCCAAGCCCACAGTTCAAGTTCAGGTTCGGTGGGGACAAAGCACAGAGAACTGGAGCCGCCGTCTTCTTGGGCAGCTGCGATTAGGACATCACAGCTTTCGATGTGCTCTTTCTCCTTTACTTTTAGTTCACCCACTAGACTTAAGCCTGCATTTTATATTTAAATGTGTTCTGAATCGTGACATTTTGGTACTACTTGGTTTCCCTATAAATTGTTAGAAATTCATTGGGCCTCTTGCCTGATCAGTCATTCATTACATAATTTTGAATTTGATTGGTCACCGATTATACAGCTGAATTTCAGCTGCTGAGGAAACACAGCTCTGTCTTATGTCCAAGACTCTCATTTGCAAAATTTACTTGCCAAGATGATAAAAGCCATCTTTGAAAATTGCTACCTTTTGGGCACAAGTTGTTTATTTTTAGTTAATATTTCCTAAATGATGCTTTATATCGTCAAGTACTGCATTTGTTGTTTCGTATTTTAGTAGAAAAATCTAAAAATAATTGTCATCAATAACTTTTAAGATCTGAGAAGCAGGAGATTATTTCTGAATTTAAAATAAACACTTCTATTAAATATGCTGCTATACTTGCTACTCTTAATTGTTAAAGCACTTGCTTTTAGGTTGTTATAGGAAAGGGATCTGTGTTGTTTTGCTCCTAAAATTTTACCTTAAATATGAAAGAAACCAAATACATATATGCTGCTGCTGCTAAGTCACTTCAGTCGTGTCTGACTCTGTGCGACCCCATAGATGGCAGCCCACCAGGCTCCCCCGTCCCTGGGATTCTCCAGGCAAGAACACTGGAGTGGGTTGCCATTTCCTTCTCCAGTGCATGAAAGTGAAAAGTGAAAGGAAGTCGTTCAGTCGTGTCCGACCCTCAGCGACCCCATGGACTGCAGCCTTCCAGGCTCCTCCAGCCATGCGATTTTCCAGGCAAGAGTACTGGAGTGGGGTATATATATAAAACACAGAAAAGGGAGGATGCAACCATTGACACAACTATTCACCTCATTTTGAGAGGATATTTGGAAATTCCATTCAGTTCTATGAGAATTCATTGAATGTTTTCTTTGTGGAAAAATCCTTCCACAGGCTATGAGGAAAGAAGCCAAGAGGACTAAGGCATGCTTCCTGGTTTCAGATTTACAAAGTTCTTCAAAGTAAATATTTTATTATGATTTCATAGATGAGAAAACTGAGGTTCAGAGAGGATAAGTTATTTGACCAAGTGAAACAGCTAAAGCAGTCAAACTAGGTGTTCGTTCTCACACCTGATGACCACAAACCACTTCCGTCGCTCATTACCCCAGGATTCACGCTGTAGAACTGCAGCAGCCTGTGTTGAACTGATGTAAGCATCTCAAATAGCATTTTGACATTCAAGATCAAGTAAAATATATTGCCAAAATTAATGTTATTTGCTTTTTTCCATTTTTAATGTAATTACTAGAAAATTTAAAATCATGTGTGTCTCTCATTTGTAACTTACACTGCGGTTCTCCTGGACAGCACTGTTTCAGGGTGTGTGAGTCACTCAGTCGTGTCCAGCTGTTTGCGACCCCGTGGACTGTAGCCTACAAGACTCCTCTATCCATGGAATTTTCCAGGCAAGAGTACTGGAACCGGTTACCATGCCCTCCTCTAGGGGATCTTCCTGACACAGGGACTGAATCTCCTGCATTGCAGGCAGATTCTTTATCATTTGAGCTACCCGGGAAGACCTATTGTTTTAGAAAATGCTATAAATTTATTACTTAGTGTGTTTCAAATTGCCTTTTATTTTGCTTTTACTTATCCCTTTTATCCTCCTGAAATCTATGAAGCTACATGAATGTTCTCATTAACAAGATTCAGAAAACTTTTATTGGACGCATCAGCAAAGCATTTTTCCCTGAGTGCTTGAATTAGAGGATTTGTAACTTCCTGAGTGCTCCTGAAAAGCTTTTTGGCGGCAGAATGCTATTGCTACCTGAATAGAATATAAGTGCATTTAAATGAGGTCAAGTTTTGCTCTCTATTTTCTACGAACAACATTGTAAATGGTTGGTGCAGATGGGTTAACAAGAGAGGGAACTAAAAGCTCGAGGCTGAGAGAGAATACTAACTGATTCTATTCAGTGATAAGAGAAATGAAGCAAATTATTAAAACTTAGACCTGCCAAACTATTTTTATTCTGGAAAAAAAAAAAAGTGTATTTCCACTGCCTTTAGAGTTATCATTCACTCTCTCTCCATGCCCCTTGCCCTCTGAGAGTCTTATCTGTAGCCTAAACGGACACAAATATCTGGTTAAAATAAAAATCTCCCTTTTTTCTCTCCAAACTCCAACTATTTAGGTCAAAATTTTATCAAAATTGCAATTTAAAGAGGAAAATAAACAGAAGTGAAGCATAGTCAACCTCCTTTGACTATGTTTCTTTGATTTGTAAATTGGGATATTGCTAAAAACAAGAAAACAGCCAAAATGGAGTAGCTTATGCTAAGTCCCATGGCACCAAAGAGACTTAATTATAGTTTTGGCTCCACCAGAAGTGGAATTTTAAGCCAGCCAGTCAGGAATGGCCTAATTTCCTCAGATTATCTGAAGGGGAGGGACTAGCAAGCTATAATGGAAACATGAAGTTCAAGTTGACCCTGATGATCTTTCAGTGAAGGTCTTATGGTTTGCCTTGCTTTTTACTTGCTTGTTTTTAAGACTAAACCATTTTTAATAACCTATGCTGTTCTCCCTTGAAACAAAGCACTCTGTAAAGCGTGTGATTTTATCTTGCTTGTAGCATTATGATTTGACATCCTTCCTCTGCAAAGTACTTTGTGGCACATATTTTTAATTCATATAAATCAATTAACTCAATTTTAGGACTTTTCTGTGTTGCCACCAGTGATAACCAGACTTACTCATGGCCCTAATAAAATTCACTCACCCAGGAATGGAATAGGGGCTCAAATTCCTTAAAAAACTAGAAATAAAACTACCACATGTCCCAACAATCCCACTACTAGGCATATACCCTGAGAAAACCATAACTGAAAATTACACATGTACCCCAATGTTCATTTCTGCACTATTTACAGTAGCTAGGACATGAAGCAACCTAGATGTCCATCCACAGAGGAACGGGTAAAGAAGCTGTGGTACCTATACACAATGGGATAATACTCAACCATAAAAAGTCAGAAAGAGAAAGATAGATATCGTATATTGACACATATGTCAATGATGCATGTGGGATCTAGAAAGATGGTACTCATGAACCTATTTGCATGGCAGCAGCGGAGATGTAGGAATAGAAAACAGACTTGTGGAAACAGTGGGGGAAGGAGAGAGTGGATGAATTGGAAGACTACCATGAAAACATACACATTCCCAAATATAAAGTAGATAGACAGTGGGAACTTGCTATATGACTCTGGGAGCTCAAATCAGTGACAACATAGAGGGGTGGGATGGGGTGGGAGGTAGGAGAGAGCTTCAAGAGGGAGGGGACATATTATCCATGGCTGATTCATGTTGATGTGTGGCAGAAACCAACACGATATTGTAAAGCAATTATCCTCCAATTAAAAATAAATACATTTAAAAAAAATAGTAGGCGCTCAAGAGGCTTCTAACTTTTGAACAACAAATTTAACAATAGAACTCGCTTTTATTTAACATAAGATTTGTTGTTAAATAGTTTGCATTAATTTGTTTATTCAGATAACATCACAAAATTCAAGTTGTTTACATCTTCAAGGACTGACCCAGAGCACCAAAATAAATAGACTTAACAACAAAGAATAGATTTCTGTTAATTTCCAGTTCCTGTGGCAGGTAATGTTTGTTTTATCATTAAAATAAACCAAGTTTCTCAGACTTAGGAGTGCCCCACACTGTAACGTCAGTGCTCTGATTTGGCATTTAGAAATGAGCAGCATCATACTGGCTCAGATGGTAAAGCATCTGTCTACAATGCGGGAGAACCGGGTTCAATCCGTGGGTCGGGAAGATTCCCTGGCGAAGGAAATGGCAACCCACTCCAGTACTATCGCCTGGAAAATCCCATGGACAGAGGAGCCTGGTAGGCTACAGTCCATGGGGTCGCAAAGAGTCGGACACAACTGAGCGACTTCACTTTCACTTTTATACTTAGAAAGGTGTTGCATATATATCTTAGTCTATTTGGACTTCGATAATAGAATAACACGGTTTGGGTGCCTTACAAACAACTGAAGTTTATTACTCACAGTTTTGGAGGCTGGGAAGTTTGTTAGCAAGATGCTAGTAGATTCGGTGTCCAGTGAGAGCCTTCCCTGAGTTCATAGATGGCTAACTTCTTGCTGTGTCCCCTTACGGTAGAATGGATGAAGAAGATCCTTGGGGGTCTCTTTTATAGGAGTACTAAAGCCATAGGAGCCCTCATGATCCAATTGCCTCCCAAAGGTCCCATCTTTAAATATCATCACACTAAGAGTTGGGATTTCAACATATGAATTTTAGAAGACATAAGCGTTACGTAAAAACACACATAGACCCATATATATATATTGTATATATAAAGAAATGTGTTATGTATTATAAGGAAATATAAAAGAGAGCTTTAGCTATTTATTTTGATTGATTTATTATTATTTATTCATTGCTGCACTTGGACTTTCTCTAGTTGCAGCTCATGGGCTTTGTTTAGTTGTAGCAAGTTGGCTACTCTCTTTGCTGCGGTGCGGGCTTCTCGTTGTGGGGGCTTCTCACATTGCCAGGCATGCGCTCTAAGCCCGTGGGCTCCAGTAATCGTGAGGCATGGGCTCGGTAGTTGTAACTCTCAGGTTTAGTTGCTCCGCGGCATGTAGGATCTTCCTGGAAAAGGGATTGAACTCATGTCCCCCAGTTGGTAGACGGGTTCTCGACCACTGGACCACCAAGCAAGTCCCAAAGAGATTTATTATAAAAAGTTAGCCTACATGATTATGGAAGCTGACATATCCCAAGGTCGGCAGTCAGCAAGTTGAAGAACCTGCAGAATTAACAGCACAGTGCCAGTTCAAAGGCCAACAAGACTGAAACCCAGGAAGAGCTGATGTTTCTTTTACCTTAGAAAGCAGGTAAAAGCCAACATCCATCCTACTTGATGGCGAAATCCCTTCTGCTCACAACAGGGTCAGCCCTTTTGTGCTACTCAGGCCTTTAGCTGATTGGATGAGGCACAACCTGATTAGGAAGAGCAATCTGATTTACTCAGTCTACCCATTCGAATGTTAATCTCATCCAGAAACGCCCAGAATAATATTTGACTAAATGATATCTGGCCACCCCATGGCCCAGTTAAAATAACACATACAACTAACGATCAATTTGTGTGTGTGTATGTATTATCTTTCAGAAAGATTACGCTAGGCACCAATAACATGTAATAAAAATTGGCAAGAAAGGGAGCAATATTGAGTACTCATCCTGGCATATCTACAGGCATCATATTTTTAAATAACAGAATTTCCCTTACTTGATAAGGGAAATATTTTTCTTTATGAAAGAATTCTAGCTCAGTAAATGTTAAAGGGATAATAGAATCAGAAATCAAAATTTTGCAATGTTGATGAACCAAAACTTAATGAAGCTCATTTACAGGAACTATAAAGGACAAATCAAAATTGTGGAATGTTCTATTCCACAGTTGACTTGGTTTTTTACATACCAATACAAGGGAAGAAAGAGCAAGGATAATCTTAAATTAAGAAATTTAGAAGAGTTAAGACAGACCTAACAGAATTTGTCTAGTTCTTGATAACTAACAAGGTCTAAAAATACTTTTTCAGCTAATCAGAGAAATCAGCAGTTATTAGGTGATACCAAAGAGTTACTATGACATTTATTAGGTGTCACACATAGAATTTCTTTACAGTATTCTCTTTATTCTTATGTGCATTTGACATTTTTCATAAGAAAAAGAAGTTTAAAAAGAAAAGAAGCCTACATTCTTTTACTCTTTACCTTCACAGTGTGAGGTTGCCCATTTCTTATTACCTTTAGCAATATTTATGACCAACCTAGATAGCCTGTTCAAAAGCAGAGACATTACTTTGCCAACAAAGGTCCATCTAGTCAAGGCTATGGTTTTTCCTGTGGTCATGTATGGATGTGAGAGTTGGACTGTGAAGAAGGCTGAGGGCCAAAGAATTGATGCTTTTGAACTGTGGTGTTAGAGAAGACTCTTGAGAGTCCCTTGGACTGCAAGGAGGTCCAACCAGTCCATTCTTAAGATCAGTCCTGGGTGTTCATTGGAAGGAATGATGCTAAAGCTGAAACTCCAGTCCTTTGGCCACCTCATGTGAAGAGTTGACTCATTGGAAAAGACTGATGCTGGGAGGGATTGGGGGCAGGAGGAGAAGGGGACGACAGAGGATGAGATGGCTGGATGGCATCACCGACTCGATGGGCATGAGTTTGAGTGAACTCCAAGAGTTGGTGATGGAAAGGGAGGCCTGGCATGCTGCGATTCATGAGGTTGCAGAGTTGGACACAACTAAGTGACTGAACTGAACTGAACTGAAACATTTTTTGTTAATCTAACAAGTGAAAATAACTTGTGCTACTGTTTTAATTTGCAGTTCTTTAAAGTACACAGCATGATAGTTTGAATTATATATATTATGACGTGATTACCAATATAGATTTAGCTAACATTCATCTTCTCATATAGATACAATAAAAAGAAAAGAAAATAGAAAAGCATGAAGGAAAATAATATTTCTCCTTGTGATAAGAGCTCTTAGGATTTAACTATCTGCATTCTTGTATATCAAACAGAAGTGTTACTTACAGTCATGTTGTACATTACATTCCTAGTAATTGTTCATCTTATAACTGAAAGCTTGTCTTTTGACCACCTTCCTCCCATCTCTTCCTTTCACCACCTTTAGTAACTACAAGTCTGATCTATTTTTATATTAGAGTTTTGTTCAGATTTCACATGTAAGTGAGATCATACAACATTTGTCTTTTCCCCTCAGATTCATTTCACTTAGCATAATGCCTTCAAGATCCACCCATGTTGTCACAAATGGAAGGATGTCCTCATTTTTTAGGGCTGAATAATGTTTCGCTGCGTATATTATGTGTATATATATATATATAATGTATACATATATATTGCATATACATACATATGCCACAACTTGTTTCTTTATCCATCTATCCACCTATGGACACTTAGACCATTTCCATGTCTTGGCTACTGTAAACAATGCTGCTATGAACTTGGGGGTGCGGGTATCTTTTCAAGTTAATATTTTCATTACCTTTTAATATGTTCTCAGAGGCAGAATTGCTCGTTCATATGTAATTCTGTTTTTAATTTTTTCAAGGATAATATGGAGATATCATTAGCCATAGTGGCTGCTGCAATTTATAATCTCATCAACAGTGTCCAGAGGTTCCCTTTCCTCCACATCCATGCCCCCTTTTCTTACCTCACATCTTTTTGTTTATGGGCATTCTAACAGATAAGAGGTGCTATCTCATTGTGGTTTTAATCTGCATTTCCCCAGTGGCGAGTGATGTTGAGCATCTTTTCATGAACCTGTTGGCCTTTTGTATACCTGCTTTGAGAAATGTTTATCCAGATTCTTTGCCAATTTTTTAACTAGGTTATTTGATTTTTGCTACTGAGTCATATGAGTTCTTTCTATATTTTGGATTTCTATATTAATCGCTTATCAGATTATGGTTTGCAGTTTCTTTCCACTTTTAATCTCCCCCCACCAAAGGAGATATATTACTTAAAATTCTCATTCCTCTTGCTACAGTTTGTGCACACACACACACACACACATTTATGTAATTTTAATCTGTTTTCTCTGTGCCTGATAGTGATACATAAAACTTAAATCTTGATACATAGATAATCTGGAATTCAGTTGAAATTTTCTCAAGGTTTATATTCCTAGTAATAATTGTAGGACTTCCCAAGAAAACCATTTAGCCAAATTTGCTCAAACTTTTGCCGCATGAATACTTTTATTTTCACTTTTGCTTTGATACGTTACGTAAAGACAGCTCCTGTTAGCTAACTACTACGGGAAAGTATCTTTGATAATTTTGGAAATGAGCACTCTGCCCTCGTACTACTGTTCTCTGAAGCAGTCCGTAAGCTTGCTTAAGCCTATTAGTGAGACCACCAAAACTTGGAAGATAGTAAATCTGATATATTTCGTTGACAAAAATTATATATTCATCTTTAATTGCCCCTTGAAACAGCCACTCCCTCATCATTCATGGTAACCAGTGAATACTGGGAGACAGACCTGGCTACTGCCTATGTGAACAAATGCGGGCCTTCCATCTCTTATTCTTTTTTTTTAACTGTAGTATAATTACTTTACAATGTGTGAGTTTCTATTGTACAACGACGTGAATCAGCTCTTTGAATACACATATCCCTTCGCTCTTGAGACCCCCTCCTGCCCACCCCCCATCCCAGCCCGCTAGGTCATCACAGAGCACCGAGCTGAGCTCTGCGTGCTGTTCGGCAGCTTCCCAGCAGCTGTCTATTTTCCACAAGGTAGTATATGATACTATATTGATATTATATATTGATATATATTGATACTATATTGATATTAATTTCTGAGAAGTAAATATAATGCCTGACTAGGTCAGTAGGCCACTTATCAGAGGGACTAGCAAAGGGCTACATAGTTAATTAATTAGGTACATATCCTATTATAAATCTATATACCTACAGAAGCAAAAAATGATAAGGGCACATAAAACTTGAGGAAACTCTCTGCCATTGACTCCTTATTTTAATAATAATGATCATATTTTCAAAATAACATATTACGGCTCAGTGTAGAGAAGATTCAGAGGCGCATGTCACTCCGCATGTTCAGGAGCCCTATTTTTCTCAGCTTACTAACCCCAGGTAACTGTAGATCCCTTTACCTTTATCCACCTGGAACTGAATAAGCTGTCACCTTCCTGACTGGCACAATTAGATTTTAGGTACCTCCCCTTGGAGATGTCTTATACCAACCTCAACTGGCCCAGTATGTTAACAAGTGCACCCATCAGAGCTCTACCAGCCAAGGAAGCAATCATCGACTTCTAAAGTCCTCATTTCTGGAAGCAGGTGGAAATATGCCAGATACTGACTAACAGGGCTGTTTATTCTGTAAGCATTAACATTTGTTCTGACTCATACGCTACCTTTTTTTGTTGAAATTCCTTAAGTACGATTCTTTGTAGATTGATTTAAAATAAAGTTTATTCCATTTTAAAAAATGTTAAATTCAGCCTGCTAAACTACTTGCCTGTTGTAATATTCAAGGTTCATTCAAATTTTATCATGGCTTGTTTCTTAATCAACTAATGTTTAAATTCCTTTGTCCAAAATTAACATTGAGAAACAATTTCAAGCATAAAACTCCAGTCTTGATGATGGTGACGTATTCTTGATTCATACAGAAATTGTCAAAACATGCAAGCTTATGGCTTTTACTGACTTCTACCACTGTTTAATATATAGACACTGTGGTGGGTTATGCGTTTGAACTTCAGGCACATCAGAGTTAGAAATGCTATGGCAGAAACTATTAGCTGTGAAACCAATATTCATTCTGCAATTTTTCATTAGTGACAGAGTCACTAATGAAATATAGAGATATTCTGGGAGCAGCAGTCCTTCCAGATATACAACTATTATACATCTCATTCACATTATTGGTGGGGTGATCAGTTACATGTAAGTAAATGTTACTGTAGGGGAGAGGTTCACGGACTCTCTTTAAAAGGAAACCATCTATCTGGAAGGCGCACTCATCTATTCTGGTACTGTTTTCTTTTTGCTATATAGTATGGCTAGAGCTGCGGTGGTTGCTCTGTGAGCGTGAAGTTACCTTGGGGATGGAAGCTGGATGCTAAGAATATCAAGGCAGGGAGATAGAAGGAGCCTGAGACAATGCTGACCTTATGCAGCCCCCAGACCATTCTAGAATGGTGCTTTGCCATAATGGATATTGTGAAACAAGTCTATTTTGGTAAAACTATTTTAGGTCCTAGCCGTGAAATACAATTCCCAATTGAAAAAAACTATTTTAGCAAAGTCTGTATTTTAACAACACACCCAGAATTAGAGTTACGGTCTTTTTAAAAAATTTAAGGTGTAGCGCATAATGATTTGACTCACATAACCCAAGAATGCATGCTAAGTCACTCCAGTCATGCCCGACTCTGTGACCCCGTGGACTGTAGCCCGCCAGGCTCCTCTGTCCACGGGATTCTTTAGGCAAGAACACTGGAGTGGGTTGCCATGTCCTCTTCCGGGGGATCCTCCCCACCCATGGATCAAATTCACGTCTTCTGTGGCTCCTACGTGGCAGGCAGATTCTTTACTGTTGAGCCACCGGGGGATAGGTTATCACAATAAGTTTAATGATCATTTATCATCCCATATAGACACAAAACTAAAGAAACAGAAAAAAATTTTCCTTGCTATTAGAGCTATTAGGATTTACCCTCTTAAACCTTTATATAGAACATACAGCAGTGCTGATTATATTTATTATGCTATATAACATCCCTAGTACTTATTTATTTTGTAACTAGAAGTTTGTACCTTTAAATTGTCTTCATCCAGTTCCTCCTCACCCCATCCCTGTCTCTGGCAACTGAAAATCTGATCTCTTTTTTTAAAGAGTTTGCTTGTTTCTGAAGCGTAATTGTTGGTTTATTGTACTATGCTGGCCCACAGTACCATGTTGGTTTCAGAGTGATGATCTTTTGAAAGAACATACAATAACGTCAGGTGGTATTCATAGGATATACTTTAGACCTTTCATAATTAAATGTGCATCTTAATGGGATGAAGCTTTAGATAAAGTCAGTATTTCTTTCCTGTCACCCTGTCCTAGTGAATATTAGGGCCTTGTCTTATATACCAGTGATAAGATTTCATCATCATAAAGGAAACGTTAATCTCATTAAAGCACATTTCTATCTATTAGAATGCTTTCAATTGCAAGAATAGAATATAAATTGAATATGTAACAAAATCACAGCAAATTGTTTTATCTTTCAGAATATCTTGGTATAATCTAGACTTTATATAGACAAAAAGAGTACTCTCACACATTTATTAATCAGCACTCAGTGGGCATATGTTGTTTTTGTTCTGCATAAATCACCTCCCACTACTTCTGTGATCAGACCTTCTCTTTTCTTAGAAATTTCAATCCATACTGCTCAGTTGGGGTCCACCCTGCCTCCTGTACCAAGCTATAGCGTCTGGATTTAGCCAGTTCTGACCAATCAAATTATCTCTTATTCTTGGTCCCAGTAACTGATTCTGAATTGACAGCTGACACAAGCTGGACTAATCAGATCTTCCTAGGATGTTTTATCAAAACTATTTGAAAAGACTTTTTGCATATAGGAAATGAGTCTATGCGAGGTTGGTGGCCATTTGCGGGCCTAACTCAAGAGCACAGAGTTAGCAACCTAAGAACTTGCCAGTATCTGAGGCCCTAGATTCAATGTGTCTGACGCAACTCATGTCCTGCAGCACGTGTCCATGTTTCCTTTTCTGCAGAAATATGTAAAGCAGGGATTCAAGGAGGATGAAAAGCCCAATCTAATCTCATAGGAGAGATGTCTGTATTTCTGTGCATGGCTCTACAAGCTCTTCCTTTACATTTAAGTTTTATTAATGATGCTGAAAGTTAAAGAATGCATATAGGCAACATGATTTCATGTTATTAATATAACTTGAAAATACATAGTCCCATAACCATGTGTCCATATTTATACTCTTACAAAAGAAGAAATCAGAAATATCCTTGTCCCTAATCTAGCATCAAGTAAGAGTATTTCACCAAAGTAAAACACACATGTAACACACAGGTACACGCTCCAGGCCCACCTTGGGACACGCTTCTGTGACCGTGTTAAACCAGGGAGCAGTGGTGCGAGAACCAGACTGTCTTGGTGACAACAAGAAGCCTGCACGTCCTGTGACACTACACCCACTGCACTCACTCACACTTCCTCACTATACTCACTATTTCCATATCACTCTACTCACTCACGCTGTACCCACTGCACTCACTCACACTGTCCTCATTATACTCATTTCCAAATCACTATACTCGCTCACACTATACCCACTGCACTCACTCACCTTTCCTCACTATGCTCACTATTTCCGTATCACTCAACTCACTCACACTGTCCACACTATACTCACTCGGGAGCCACTGCCATCAGGAAGTTGCAGCT
Organism: Bubalus bubalis; assembly: GCF_019923935.1. Taxonomy (NCBI): domain Eukaryota; kingdom Metazoa; phylum Chordata; class Mammalia; order Artiodactyla; family Bovidae; genus Bubalus; species Bubalus bubalis. The sequence continues at coordinate 5,371,444 of NC_059171.1, read as the reverse complement.
GGATCCAGGCCCTGCGGTGCCTGCTGCCTTCTTGCCAGAAAGTGAAAAATGCCCAGGTCCTACCCCTCCACCCCATCAACTCTGTGGGCCTTGCACCCTTGCTAATGCTACCCTGGGAAAACCCAAAGCTCTGTAAAGAGCAAAAGCAGAAGCAGAGGAGCATGGTCTCAGCCTCCTTGCTGCCTCTCCACGGGGTGAACCCAGTCACATTCACATTCTCTTGCTGGGAGATTCTCATGGACAGAGGAGACTGGTGGGCTGCAGTCCGTGGCGCGCAAAGACTCTGAGCAATCACATTCAGGAACCTGGCGGCAAGGATTCATTCAAAATGTAATTTTAGTATTTTAATTTTTCAGCCTCTGCTGTGCAGAAAGGCCCAGGAGAAGGAGGGTAGGTAGGCAAATGCACCACATCCATGACACAGAATACAGTTATTAATTTGTGAATTGAGAATATAAAATCTCATTTTGTTTTATTTTTAAATCATGTTTTAAAAAAAAGAAAGCTTTTTTTCATGAGAAAAAAAAAAGCCTTTTTTCCACCCCCCCCCCCCCCACCCCCAGAAAGCTTCATTGGTATATGGAAGATTTTGCATATCTTCTTTGGGTGATTGATTTTATTTTTATTTAAAAAATTTTTAAATTGAAGTATGATTGATTTACCATGTTGTGTTAATTTCTTCTATTAAACAAAGCAATTCAAATATCTATATCTTTAAAAAATATTCTTCCCATTGTGGTTTATCCCAGGACATTGAATACACTTGCCTTTGTCACACAGCAGGACCTTGTTGTTCACCAATTCTATGCATATGTGATAGTTTGCATCTACCACCCCCAAATTCCCATACTGATATTTTTAAAAGCTAAAATGATAGTTTCCTATTTTTTAATTTTTTAAAATTAATTTTAAAGATTTAAAAATTTTTTGAATAGAAGGATTACTGAACCCTAGTTATTTGTTATGCAATTGACAAAATAGCCAGTCATCTCAATGCAAGACTCAATGCAAATACAATGGGTAATTGATAAATATCTTTTTACTTTAGCTAATTTGTTAAAAGAGAAAAAAATTCCATTGTGAAAAAGAATCTAATACAGTTGTAAGCAACGTACGAACATTCTTATGTATACATAAAATCAGCAAGAATGAAATGAAAAAAAAGCAGATCTACTGCATGGTCAGGTCACTCGAGACAGCTGTGCTCCTGCTCTCTGCACCTCCGTGGCTGGGCCGGCGCCTGCTTCACTGACACCCTCCTCCCAGGACTGACTTCCTACACACTCGCCCCAGGCCCCAGCTAGTGAGTGTCCCCCCTCTGCCACTTTCCCGAGTAACCTGATGAGCCTGCCTGACATCAGTTCCACCAATCGCCTCTCTCTCCCCTAGAGCAAAGACTGTTATCACCTTCTCACAGTTCTCAGCACACGGTGGGGAGTCACTCTGGGACCTTATTTCAGACATGTCAGATTCCTCGTCCATCAAACCCTTGATGTCTCGGTTGCTGACTCCAGGCTGTCTCTCCAGTCTTGAAGGTGGGCAAATATAGGCTTTGTGGGCGTGCAGGGTGCAGCCCAACATCCACTCTCAAGTTTTCTCCCATTGCTGTAAAATGAGACCAAAATAGCTTTCTCAGAATGTGAGGGTTTTTGAACAATTGTGTGTCAACATCTATAGCAGAAAATTTTTCCTTCAAATTAAAACAAATCTGAGAATACTATTTTTTTTGCAGAACAGAATTACTCTGCATAGAAACTTTAGCAGTTGACAAATTGGTTATATTAATGTCAAATCACAGGAGAAAACTTTTCAAATTTTGTGTTTTTTCCTGGACTGGTTTTATTTTGTTTCTGTTTTTTTTAATAATGTGAAAGAATTATCTTTTAAAAGCTGCTAACAGTCTCTATTTTGAGAGATGTAGAAATTAAATCACACTTTTCATAGATTTTATTTGTTCAGTGATTGTCAACAAATAGTCCTTTTAGTGTCCAAAAAAAAAAAAGTAAGGCAGATGTCCTAAAGATAAGAGAATAAAAGAGTGCTTTTGCAAGGATCTGGGGTACAAATGCTGGTGGTGAAATTAACTGCATTCCACAAATGTCTTTCAAACTTTTGGCTATATATGGGGGCCAAAGAACCATTCAAAGGAAAAGAGGCAGATCCCAAATCTTCTACTTGAAAGTTGAGAGTAGTTTGAGACTCTCTGATGGACAGTGCTCCTGAGAGAGGTAGTTGGTCTCCAAGGTGAATAATATCCCAAAGAAGAAATTAATCACGGGAAAGCACCTTGTCCGGACTGACTTGAGTCCAACCTAAAGGCCTTGGGCCCAGAGAGGAGGCCCGGAAGTGAGCTATGCCTTCAGCGGCTCAGCCTGCCTGGAATAAAATGCCTGGGTTTGAAGTCCAAGAGCTGAGCCCTAAGAGCAATTCCCTGTGGGAATTTCAGCCCATTCTGACGTGAAATATCATAGTTCAAGTATTACTTTGGGCTTAGAGGACCCACGTGTGCCCTGAGGAGGTATTGTGACCTTAGAAGCGGACCTTGGCTAGTGGGCTGACCATAGTTGCTTGTTGTTTGAAACTGTTGAACCAGACCCTTTGATCTCAGTAAGAACTTTGGGAAGAGAAGATATGCAAGTGTGTTGCTCAAAGAGATACCTGGTCCAATTTTGGATTAAAACTCGTTATTTTTCCAAAATACCCCTGGTGCAGCTGTGGTTAATAGCTGATTGAGTCAGTTCCTCATAAACTAAGACAGCATCGTGTCCTTCTCATGCTTGTCTTTTCTCTACAAGCCATCAGGTCCTCAAGTGCTGGATGAACTATGGGCTTTGTCAATGATTAGGTACTGAGTATTTAGCATCCTTCATTTATTTGTTTACATTCCTTTACCTTTTTGTGGAACAGTCAGTGCAGACGAGCGTTTATCCTAAAACCTCCAATTAGATGCTTAACACAGAGTGACAGCTGAAGAATCTCTTGTCCTCCAGCAACCAGGTGGGTTTCTCTCGTCTACCATCACTGCTGGATGGAACCAAATGCCATTCATCTCCTTCTGACTAATGGACTCAGTTATCTCAGCATCGTGTGTAACTCTGAAAAGAAAGTCCATTGATATCAAGTTTATTCCCCAGTGCTTTTTCTTCAACAAATATAACTGATTTCCCATGAGAGTTCCAGCATTTCCTGTATCAGCCAAGCTGAGAAAAGCTTGAACTCAGATGATCTTTGTGTCCCAGTGTATTCTCATTTGTCCATGTCAGTTCAGAATAACCAGAAAGACAAACAGGGGGGTAAAAAGGCATGTTTTATTCACATTTTCTCCAATCTAAGAAAGTATTGAGAATAAGTTCCTTTATGAAAAAAAGCAGGTCACTGTTCTTTGTCAAGCAACTAAATTATATTATTTATATTTAGGACCCAAAAAGGGAGAAAAATGGTTCCCAGAGCGTTTGGCTTGGAAGCTATTGTTTGCAGGTAATTTTAAAATGTATTTTTAAAAGCCCCATTATGTTTCACCAAGGATAGTTTTCCTGGTTTCCATAGTGATATCCAAAATGTGTGTAGGTGCAATCAAAGAGAGTCATTGCATTAATAGGTGGTTTAGTGTTTCTGTTGAATATGAAGGTTATCCAATGTTTTAATATAACTGAGCTATTTTTTAAGTCCTCATTCCTTAATGAATGCATTTAACATCAGATGTCTTCTTATGAAATGAGCAATAGAGCCCACTTTACTTGAAATTTAAAGCAGTTACAAAGGGAAAAAAAATCTTTTTAAAGTTTCAAAGATACTAGAAGTTATTCTCTTCATACTTTGCCTTTATTAAGAGTATATGGAGAAATTTCTTTAGTCAATTACTCTGAAAGCATTTTTAAAATAACCTTCAATGCCACATAAAGAGAGATGGGAGAAAATATGTGAGCAGATACAGAATGAGCTGATTTTTTCTCTCAAAGAGCTTACATCATTTTCTGTTAAGGACTCTAACCTAGTTCTGTCCAGAAGTTAATTTTCACTATGGTAGGAACTGAAATCAACCTTTTGTACACAATGAAAGAGAGGGCAAAAAAGAGTCGAAGTAGCTCACAAAAAAGCTCTTAAGATGCTCTTTTTTTTTTTTTTTTTTCCGCCTTGTACTATCTAGAACTATCTACAAAAGGAAATGGCAACACACTCCAGTATTCTTGCCTGGAGAATTCCATGGACAGAGGAGCCTGGCAGGCTACAGTCCACGCGGTCGCAAAGAGTCAGACACGACTGAGCGACACTATCACTCATTCAGTATTCTGATTCACTTAGAAACCAGACATCTATTGGGTCTAATGAATAATTATCAAATCATTTTAAAAGCAAACAGAATTAGCAAGATGTTTTGTGACCTTTATTCAACAAACAATTATTTTCCCATTATTCTGAATTCTCATGAACGATACATGAATGATGGAACTTATGGGAAAATTTTTAAAAAACAATCAAACAAACAAAAAGCCAAAACCTGACATCCTGTATTAGCCAACTGTGAGAACAAAGTGTAGCAGATTATAAGAAGAATCTAATTCAAGTTTGGAGGTAAGACCCTCCAAAGTGTTCTGGTGGTATGTTAATAAAATGTTTTAGCTGTTACATAGGTGTTGATAGCAATCTTTAAATGTTCTGGGTGGAGCATTTCATTACAAAGCATGCTCAAGGAAGATTAAGAATGGATCATCAGGGAACAAAGTCACACAGAGAAAAACAAATGATATTGTTTATACGTGGAATCTAAAAAAATGATAGACGTGAACTTATTTGCAACACGGAAATGGAGTCACAGATGTAGAAAACAGACTTATGGTTACCAGAGGGGAAAGGAGTGGGGAGGGATAAGCTGGAAGATTGAGATTGACATATACACATTATTGTATGTAAACTACCTAATAAAGATCTACCATTTAGCACAGAGAACTTTTCTCAATACGCTATAATGACCTATATGGGAAAGACATCCAAATGAGAGGATATATGCATGTGTATACCTGATTCACTTTGCTGTACCACAGAAACTAATAATTTTTAGACTAATTATACTCCAATAAAAATATTTCTTAAAAAGACCGGAGCATTAGTATGATTCTCAAGGGTGAAACGGTCTCAGTGTCCTTTTAAAGATGTATCTATTTATCTCTATCTACTAATATGTACTCACCTATCTATTTATTCAGTTGAATATTCACTGAGTGCAATATTTATTGCATATTGTGTGTTTTAGCTGTGTTAAGCATCATGGAGAAGAAAAAATTATTCCATTCGTATCTCATGGAGCAATAGACCTAAATCAAATAACACAAAATCACTTTGAAAGTCCGCTGCAAGGGGGAGAAGGTATTAACAGTGGTGATGAGTCTATGGTAGTGAGGAATTTTAACAGGACAGAAGATTGAGAAGACTCTTAGAAGAAGGAATATGTAAGATAAGGTTTAAAGGAGGAAAAAGAGGCAACTGGAAAGATGGCCAGTTTCTCCAAAAGGCAAGGGGAGCCAAAAATAAAGGTGCAGAGAAAGGTAGTGGCACAGTCTGCAAGTCCTATAATCCGTATTAAGTCCTGTGGTCCGTATTAAGTCCTGTGGTCCGTATTAAGTCCTGTGGTCCGTATTAAGTCCTGTGGTCCGTATTAAGAAGTTCTATCTGGTCTCAAGAGCCGTCAGTATTAAGGGCCACTGAAAAGTCTAGAGGGATGTCAGCGGATATGGTTATAAGAGTTACAGTTGTGACAGTGGGGGGAGTTGAGTTTCTTCTCTTTAGAAGTAGCAGATAAATAGCACAGAAAGTCAGGCTTTTACCTTTGTTAACTTTAATTGGGTTATCTAAACTTAGCAGTTCAGAGCCCTATGAGGATGCATTATTCAGCCCATTGCATGTACTTATTTGATACCTAATAGGTGTTTGAACAGGATTTTCCTGGTGACTCAAGTAGTAAAGAATCTGCCTGCAATGCAGGAAATCCACGTTCAATCCCTGGGTCAGGAAGATCACCTGGAGGTCTTTACTCTTTAGTGTAAAGTCTCCTTTCGACTAGTAGTCAGCCAACTTTGTCTGTAAAGAACCAGTGAGTAAATATTTTAGATTTAGAGGCCACATAATTGCTGTTTCACTACCTGACTCTGCCACTGTAAAATGAAGGAGCCATAAGCAATAGATAAAGAAATGAGCACAGATGTTTTCCAATAAAATACTATTTGCAAAAACATTTGGGGAGCCAAATGTTGTCTGAAGGTGTAATTGGCTGACCTTTGCTCTAGATCTTCTATAACAAGGCTGAAAATATTAGAAAGGTCAGTTTTCCTTCTAATCCCAAAGAAGGGCAATGCCAAAGAATGTTCATACTTCAGATATGCAGATGACATCACCCTTATGGCAGAAAGCGAAGAAGAATTAAAGAGCCTCTTGATGAAAGTGAAAGAGGAGAGTTAAAAAGTTGGCTTAAAACTCAACATTCAGAAAATTAAGATCATGGCATTTGGTCCCATCACTTCACAACAAATAGATGGAGAAACAGTGGAAACAGTGACAGACTTTATTTCCTTGGGCTCCAAAATCACTGCAGATGGTGACTGTAGTCATGAATGAAAAGACACTTGCTCCTTGGAAGAAAAGTTATGACCAACCTAGATAGCACATTAAAAAGCAGAGACATTACTTTGCCAACAAAGGTCCGTCTAGTCAAATCTATGGTTTTTCCAGTAGTCATATATGGATGTGAGAATTGGACTGTGAAGAAAGCTGAGAGCCGAAAGAATTGATGTTTTTGAACTGTGGTGTTGGAGAAGACTCTTGAGAGTCCCTTGGACTGCAAGGAGATCCAACTAGTCCATCCTAAAGGAGACCAGTCCTGGGTGTTCATTGGAAGGACTGATGCTGAGGCTGAAACTTCAGTACTTTGGCCACCTCATGCGAAGAGTTGACTTATTGGAAAAGACCCTGATGCTGGAAGGGATTGGGGGCAGGAGGAAAAGGGGACGACAGAGGATGAGATGGCTGGATGGCATCACTGACTTGATGGACATGAGTTTGGGTGAACTCTGGGAGTTAGAGAGGCCTGGTGTACTGCGATTCATGGTGTCGCAAAGAGTCGGACACGACTCAGCGACTGAACTGAACTGAAGCATATATATTTGCATGTGGTGTGAGTCGATATATATTTTTTTAAGCTATGAGAGCAGAGTGGGGTTGGCCGTACTATGAAGTATGTAGCATATCTCTTAGAGCTGTATTTCCTGTCAAAAGTTCACTTTTTAGACTTCTAGTAAAGCTTCATTGCTGCATAGAAATGGAAGGGGAAGGCAGGGAGGGAAGGAGGAAAAAAAAGAAAAAGGGAGAGAGAAAATGTGAAAGCATCCTTAGAGCAGCAGGGGAGCACTGGCTGGCTTTGTTGCTGCTCTTTTCAGCCTGGGAATTGATGGACAGGGAGGCCTGCCATGCTGCAGTTCATGGGGTCGCAAAGAGTCAGACACGACTGAGTGACTGAACTGAACTGATGGAATTCCCTGATGGCTCAGTGGATAAAGAATCCACCTCAAACGTAGGAGGCACAGGAGATACAGGCTTGATCCTTGGGTCAGGAAGATCCCCTGGAGGAGGAAATGACAAACCACTCCAGTAATCTTGCCTGGAAAATTCTGTGGACAGAGAAGCCTGGCAGGTACATTCCACAGGGTCACACGAGTTGGACATGACTGAGCACACAGCACACATTGCATCAACAGGCTCAAGAAGAAAAATTGCACTGTCAGATCAACAGATTCAGAAAAAGCATTGAGCAAAACCCGAAGCCTCTTTAAGTACTGGAGATCCAGCCAGTCCATCCTAAGGAAAATCAGTCCTGAATAAGTACACAGTTGGTTGGCTCAGACAGTAAAGCGTCTGCCTGCAGTGTGGAAGACCTGGGTTTGATCCTGGGTCGGGAAGATCCTCTGGAGAAGGAAATGGCAACCCACTCCAGTACCCTTGTCTGGAAAATCCCATAGACGGAGAAGCCTGGTAAGCTACAGTCCGTGGGGTCGCAAAGAGTCGGACACGACTGAGCAACTTCACCTTACCTTAAAGCCTCTTTATGATAAAAATTCTCAGCAAATTAGAAATAGAAAGACACTTGAACTTGATAAACAATATCTACAAAAGACCTACAGCTAGCATCATACTTAATGGTGAGAAATTTCCTACTAAGGTCAGGCTCAAGGCAAGACTATCTCCTACCACCACTGCTTTTCAACATTGTATTGAAAGTCTAGACTAAAGCAGTAAGGCAAGAAAATGAAATTGAACAAATATAGATTGTAAAGGAAGAAATTAAACTTATTGCAAACAAAAAATATGTTTTTGTTTGCATACGGCATGACTGTCTCTTTAGAAAATCCAAAGAAATTGATTTTTAAAACTCCTGGATTAATAAGCAATTATAGCAGGGTTTCAGGAGACTTGGTTAATAAATAAAAGTCATTGTGTCCAGCAATAAACAAGTGAAAAATTAAATTATATACACAGTACCATTTGTATTAGACTTCAGAAAAATGAAATAGGTACAAATCTAACAAAATATGTACAAATCTGTATAAGGAAAACCACAGAACCCTGAAGAATGAAATTTTTTTAAAAAGCTAAATAGATGGAGAAAGAGTCCATGTTCATGGATAGGAAGACTCAATATTGTCAAGGTATCAGTTCATCTCAACATGATTCAACACAATTTCAGTTGAAATCCCAGAAAGTTATTTTGTGTATATTGATAAACTGATTCTAAAGTTTATTTGGAAAAGCAAAAGACCCAGAACAGCCAGCACAATATTGAAGGGAAAGAACAGCTAAGGACTGACACTGCCTGACTCCAAGACTTACTATTCAGTTCAGTTCAGTTCAGTTCAGTCGCTCAGTCATGTCCGACTCTTTGCGACCCCCTGAATCGCAGCACGCCAGGCCTCTCTGTCCATCACCAATTCCTGGAGTTCACTCAGACTCATGTCCATCGAGTCAGTGATGCCATCCAGCCATCTCATCCTCTGTCATTCCCTTCTCTTCCTGCCCCCAAGCCCTCCCAGCATCAGAGTCTTTTCCAATGATTCAATTCTTTGCATGAGGTGGCCAAAGTACTGGAGTTTCCCCTTTAGCATCAGTCCTTCCAAAGAAATCCCAGGGCTGATCTCCTTCAGAATGGACTGGTTGGATCTCCCTGCAGTCCAAGGGATGCTCAAGAGTCTTCTCCAACACCACAGTTCAAAAGCATCAATTCTTCGGCGCTCAGCCTTCTTCACAGTCCAACTCTCACATCCATACATGACCACAGGAGAAACCATAGCCTTGACTAGACGGACCTTTGTTGGCAAAATAATGTCTCTGCTTTTCAATATGCTATCTAAGTTGGTCATAACTTTCCTTCCAAGACTTACTATAAAGCTACAGAAATCAAGACCCTGTGGTATCAGTGAAAGAACGGTACAAGATGGTACAAATGGAGAGCCCCGAAATAGACCCACATAAATATAGTCAACTAGGCTTTCCCAAAGGAACAAAGGCCAGACAATGGAAACAAAACAGACTGCTCAAAAATCAGTTTAAAAATATTCATATACAACGCCAAAGGCATGATCTTTGAATGAAAGAATTGATAAACTAGACTTCATACTAAATGTTTCTGCTTTGTGAAAGACACTGTCAAGAAAATGAAAAGACAAGCCACAGACCGGGAGAAAATATTGGAATTAAAAAAGCAAAGACCTTAACAGACACCTTCTGGAAGAAGATATACACGTGGCAGTTAAGCATATGAAAAGATGCTCCACATCACAGCCACACAAATACTGCACACAGGTCATAGACAGATGCTTATAGCAATTCTATTCGTAAATCCCCTAAATAAACTTAAAACTCTTTTAGAGTAGTGGAAATAAAGCAAAAATAAACAAAGAGGACCTAATCAAGCTTAAAAGATTTTGCAAAGCAAAGGAAACCATAAATAACTTCAGACAACCTACAGACTGGGAGAAAAATGTTTGCAAACGTGCTACCCATAAGGAATTGATTTCCAAAATATACAAACAGCTCATAGCTTAATATCAAAACAGCCAACAGTTGAATCAAAAACTGGCCAGAAGATCTAAATAGACATTTCTCCAAAGAAGACATACAGATGGCCGACAGGCACATGAAAAGATGCTCAATCTTGTTAATTATTAAAGAATTAGCTATGACTTCACAACATTCAGAATGGTCATAATTAAAAAGTCTAGAAATACTAAATGCTGGCAAAGGTATGGTTAAAAAAAAAAAAAAAGGAACACTTCTACCCTGTTGGTGGAAATGTAAATTGGTATAGCCACTATGGAGAACATTATGGAGCTTTCTTAAATAGCTAAAAAATAGAATTACCATATTTTCCTGCAATCCTACTCTGGGGCATATATCTGGAAAAAGCTCCAATTCAAAAAGATATATGCACCCCAGTGTTCATAGTTACACTTGTTTATTATAGTTCAACTGAGGGAACTTCAGTTCAGTTCAGTCACTCAGTCATGCCTGACTCTTTGTGACCCCATGGACTCCAGCACATCAGGCCTCCCTCTCCATCACCAACTCCCAGAGTCCACCCAAACCCATGTCCATCGAGTCGGTGATGCCATCCAGCCATCTCATCCTCTGTCGTCCCCTTCTCCTCCTGCCCCCAAGCCCTCCCAGCATCAGGGTCTTTTCCAATAAGTCAACTTGCATGAGTTGGCCAAAGTATTGGAGTTTCAGCCTCAGCATCAGTCCTTCCAATGAACACCCAGGACTGATCTCCTTTAGGATGGACTGGTTGGACTTCCTTGCAGTCCAAGGGACTCTCAAGAGTCTTCTCCAACACCACAGTTCAAAAGCATCAATTCTTCGGTGCTCAGCTTTCTTCACAGTCCAATTCTCACATCCATACATGACCACAGAAAAACCATAGCCTTGACTAGATGGACCTTTGTTGGCAAAGTAGTCTCTGCTTTTTAGTATTCTATCTAGGTTGGTCGTGACTTTCCTTCCAAGGAGTAAGCGTCTTTTAATTTCATGGCTGCAATCACCATCTGCAGTGATTTTGGAGCCCCAAAAAATAAAGTCTGACACTGTTTCCACTGTTTCCCCATCTATTTGTTGTGAAGTGATGGGACCAAATGCCATGATCTTAGTTTTCTGAATGTTGAGTTTTAAGCCAACTTTTTCACTCTCCTCTTTCACTTTCATCAAAAGGCTTTTGAGTTCCTCTTCACTTTCTGCCATAAGGGTGGTATCATCTGCATATCTGAGGTTAGCAACTTCAATGCCCATAAATAGATGAATGGATAAAGCAGATGTGGTATGTGTACTGACAATGGAGTATTACTCAGCCATAAAAAGAATGAAATAATGCCATTTGCAGCAACAATGGATGTCCCTAGAGATTATCATGGTAAGTGAAGCAAGTCAGAGAAAGACAAGTATCCTACAGTGTTACTTATATGAAGAATCTAAAACATGATAGAAATGAACCCATTTATAAGACAGAAATAGACACACAGACTTAGAAAACAAACTTAGGGAAAGGAAGGGGGAGATAAATTATGAATTTGGAACTAACATATATATTACTATATGTAAAGTAGATAAACAGCATAGGGAGAAATATTCAATCTTGTAATAACCTACAATGGAAAGAATATATATATATGTACATATTTATATACATAAAACTGAATCACTTTTCTGAAGCTAACAAAACATTGTAAATTAACTATAGTTCAATAAAAAAATAATTTAAAAAACCCCCAAACTTGTGAGCAACCAAGATCCTTGAGGAGGTGAATGGATAGATTACTGTGTTATATTGAGACAATGGAGTATTATTCAGCACTAAAAAGTAATGAGCTATCAGGCCATGGAAAGACAGGAAACTTAAATGCATATCACTAAGTAGAAGAAGCCAATCTGGAATAATCACATACTGTTTTATCCAGCTGTATGACATTCTGGAAAAGGGAAACTGTGGAGACAATAAAAAGATTTAGGGTTACAGGGGTTTGGGGAGGCGTTGAACTGGTAAAGCACAGAGGATTTTTAGAGCCGTGAAGTCACTCTGTGTGATGCTATAGTGGTGGATTTTATCATCATTCATATGTCCAAACCGATAGAACGAACAGCAGCATGAATGAAACAGTGTAAACCATGGACGCTGAATAATAATGATGTGTCAATGTAGGCTCACACACTGGAATGGATGTACTATTCTAGTAGTGAATATTTATAATAAGGAGGCTAATCATGTGTAGGGGCAGGGAGTATGTGAAAATCTCCTATCTTCTTCTCAACTTTGCACCGAATCCAAACTGCTCTTAAAAAAAAAAAACAAAAAAAAACTTACAAAAAAAAGAGAGAAAATTAAACTTAAAGTAAGAAAAAAGAAGTGAATAATAAAGTTGACAAAGCCCTAAAAGATTTTAATATCAATTAAAATATTAATTAATTTAATATTAATTAATATATTATAATACTAATATATTATACTATAATAATGGATATATTTATATAATATTATATAAATATATAATATAAAACAAAACATATATAATATATTATATATTCTATAATAATATAATATACAATATAATAATATATAATATTATAATATAATAATGTAATATATCATATATAATACAATATAATTAACATTATATTAATATTAATTATTATAAAATAAATAGAAAATATTAGGGTGGCATTTTCATATTTGAATGTTTAAAAAAATCTTCAGCTATTTTAATTTTTATGTGTGATGGCTAGTTTTTGCTGTCAACTTGACTGGAAAAAGGGGTGCCCGGGTAGCTGGTAAAACTATTTCTGGTTGTATCTATGAGGGTGCTTCTAAAAGAGATTAACGTTTGAATCAGTAGGCTGAGTAAAGAAGTTGACTTTCACCAATGTAGGTGGGATGGATCACCAAATCCCTTGAGGTCTGGATGGAGGAAGGGTAAATCTGCTCTGTGCTTCAGTGGGATATTGGTGCTCTTGGTTCTTGGGCATTTTCAACAAATTGTGCTGAAAAGTTATATATTCACATGCACAGAAGTTGAATTTAGACACCAACTTTACCCCTTTACAAAAGTTAACTCACAGTGGATCATAGGCCAAAGGGTAAAACACAAACTATAAAGTCCTGGAAGATAACATTGGAGAAAAATCTAGATAACTTTGGTTTGGTGATGACTTTGTAGATACAAAATCAAAGGTGTGATCTTTGAATGAAAGAATTGATAAGCTGGACTTCATTAAAATTAAAAACTTCTGCTTTGTGAAAGACACTGTCGAGGGAATGAAAAGACAAGCCATGGACTGGGAGAAAAAAATTTACAAAAGACATATCTGATAAAATATTTACAAAAGAAATACCTGATAAAAAATTTACAAAAGACATAGCTGATAAAATATTTACATGGCCAAGACAGATCATCTCTCTTATGTCTTTCATTGTAAGGGCACAGATCCTATTCATGAGGGCTCCACCTTTGTGACCTAATTATCTTCCAAAGGTCCCATCTCCAAATACTATCACACTGGGGTTTAACGCTTCAACGTATGAACTTCGGTGGGGGTGGGTGGACACAAACCTTCAGTTCATAGCATACGTGCTCTCCTGAAAGAGAAGAAAAGGATGGCATCTTAAGGCATACTTTGAGAATTGTAATAGCCATAGGTATCTCCATGAGACTGTGTCCTGACCTTGAACATTGCTTGTCATACTTGTTGAGGTAGGGGGAGGAAAAAAGTTAAGAATTAATGAACTATCGCAGCTAATGAAGTCTCTGTGTTAGAACATGAAAAGTTGTCAAAGCAAAATTACTTGGAATAAAATCACAGAACAATGATCACAGGACATGATCAAAGGATTAAAGAAAACCAAGAGTCAAGGTCTGTTGGCATTAACACCCATTCCTGTGCTAGAATCCATTAGATCCCAGGCCCAAGCTTGTAAAAACTTCTTCCTAAAAATAAACTCTGCCCTTTAAGTTGAGAGAAACGTTTTCTGTTTTATGTGAATATTTCTGAAAACTTCAGATGGCAAATTTAAAAGCAGCATCAAAGTCTTTCAGAGTAATGAAAGTCTGACAAAATTATATTTCTTAAATAAATATTTCCTTTGCTTTATTCTAATCATCCTATGTTTATTTCTGGTTTATTCTTTCAAATGAGAAAAGACCAAGAGGACTTTACCTATTCAAGGCAGGAGTATGAAATAAAATTAGTCCTATGTCTGGGCAAGGATTTGGTAAAGCATATTATCACGAGAAATCCTCCACCCTTCTAACTGTATGCTACTTTGTAGATCATGCTGCTGCTGCTGCTGCTAAGTTGCTTCAGTTGTGTCCGACTCTGTGCAACCCCACAGATGGCAGCCTACCAGGCTCCCCCGTCCCTGGGATTCTCAACTTCTGTTCATTCAACAGCAAATCTGTGTTTGTCATTTGCAGCAACATGGAAGGATTCGGACAGCATTATGCTAAGCGAAGAAAGTCAGACAGAGAAAGACCAATACTGTACGATATCAGTGATATATGGAATCTAAAAAAATACAACGAACTAGTGAAAGTAACGAAGAAAAAGCAGCCTCACAGCAACAGAGAACAGACCAGCGGTCACAAGTGGGGAGAGAAGGGGAAGGGCAAAAGAGGTCAACAGGTCCAAACTATCAGCTATAAAATAAACTACAAGGATACATTGTACAGCATGGGGAATATAGCCAATATTTTGCAATAAATGTCAATGGAATATAACCTTTAAAATTGTGAATCACTATACAGGGAGGCCTGGCGTGCTGCAATTCATGAGGTTGCAAAGAGTCAGACACGACTGAGCGACTAAACTGAACTGAACTGATATTGTATAAATACCTGTAACTTCTATATTATGTATACAACGCCATTCTCCCAAACCATCCCACCCTCGCCTTCTCCCACAGAGTCCAAAAGACTGTTCTATACATCTGTGTCTCTTTTGCTATCTTGCATACAGGGTCTTCATTGCTATCTTTCTAAATTCCATACTGCTAAGTCACTTCAGTCATGTCCAACTCTGTGCGACCCCATAGACGCCAGCCCACCAGGCTCCACTGTCCCTGGGATTCTCCAGGCAAGAACACTGGAGTGGGTTGCCATTTCCTTCTCCAAAGCATGAAAGTGAAAAGTGAAAGTGAAGTCGCTTATTCTCGTCCAACTCTTGGCGGCTCCATGGACTGCAGCCCACCAGGCTCCTCCGTCCATGGGATTTTCCAGGCAAGAGTACTGGAGTGGGGTGCCAAAATTCCATATATATGTGTTATTTTACTGTATTGGTGTTTTTCTTTCTGGCTTACTTCACTCTGTATAATAGACTCCAGTTTCATCCACCTCATTAGAATGGATTCAAATGCATTCTTTTTAATAGCTGAGTAATATTCCATTGTGTATATGTACCACAGCTTTCTTATCCATTCGTCTGCTGATGGACATCTAGGTTGCTTCCATGTCCTGGCTATTATAAACAGTGCTGTGATGAACATTGGGGTACATGTGTCTCTTTCAATTCTGGTTTCCTGGGTGTGTATGCCCAGCAGTGGGATTGCTGGGTCATAAGGCAGTTCTATTTCCAATTTTTTAAGGAATCTCCACACTGTTCTCC
Source organism: Bubalus bubalis (assembly GCF_019923935.1). NCBI lineage: Eukaryota > Metazoa > Chordata > Mammalia > Artiodactyla > Bovidae > Bubalus > Bubalus bubalis. Next base: position 5,355,763 of record NC_059171.1, on the reverse strand, counting down.
ATAGTGGCTGTACAAGTTTGCATTCCCACCAACAGTGTAAGAGGGTTCCCTTTTCTCCACACCTTCTCCAGCATTTATTGCTTGTAGACTTTTGGATTGCAGCCATTCTGACTGGCATGAGATGATACCTCATTGTGGTTTTGATTTGCATTTCTCTGATAATGAGTTATGTTGAGCATCTTTTCATGTGTTTGTTAGCCAACTATATGTCTTCTTTGGAGAAATGTCTTTTTAGTTCTTTGGCCCATTTTTTGATTGGGTCGTTTATTTTTCTGGAATTGAGCTGCAGGAGTTGCTTGTATATTTTTGTGATGAATTCTTTGTCAGTTGTTTCATTTGCTGTTATTTTCTCCCATTCTGAAGACTGTCTTTTTACCTTGCTTATAGTTTCCTTTGTTGTGCAAAAGCTTTTAATTTTAATTAGGTCCCATTTGTTTATTTTTGCTCTTATTTCCAATATTCTGGGAAGCGGGTCATAGAGGATCCTGCTGTGATTTATGTCAGAGAGTGTTTTGCCTATGTTTTCCTCTAGGAGTTTTATAGTCCCTGGTCTTACATTTAGATCTTTAATCCATTTTGAGTTTATTTTTGTGTATGGTGTTAGAAAGTGTTCTAGTTTCATTCTTTTACAAGTGGTTGACCAGTTTTCCCAGCACCACTTGTTAAAGAGATTGTCTTTTCTCCATTGTATATTCTTGCCTCCTTTGTTGAAGATAAGGTGTCCATAGGTGCATGGATTTATCTCTGGGCTTTCTATTTTGTTCCATTGATCTATATTTCTGTCTTTGTGCCAGATATATTTCTTGAATCCAGGACCAATAAAAACATATCTTTTCAGATATATTTCCTTTTGTCAGGAAACAAAAATCAGATCCATGTCTTTTACTTCTTTGCCAAGAAGTAAAACAAGGCTCCACTGTTAACTCCAGCTGCAGCTCAACTGTACATGTAGGTGCTAATATCTTCCCATCGGGGTGTAGTTAAGACCACACGTGGCTGTGGGGAGTTCCCTGGTGGCCAGGTGATCAGGAGCCTGGGCTTTCTGTGCCATAACCCAGGTTTGATCCCTGGTTGGGAAATTAAGATCCTGCAAGCTGTGAGAGGTAGCCAAAAAGAAAAAAGACTCCATGCAATACGTATGATGAGAACACAGCACGGCCTCAGTTATAAGGAGGAGTTCACGAGAGTGCCAGTCTTAATCCCAGGATCTCTTACAGTCCTGGTGTCTAGAGGGCCATCTTGCTGTGTATCTCTGCATCGCAGTGGTGTGAGTGAAGTGAGTGAAGGCGCTCAGTCGTGTCCGACTCTGCGACCCCATGGACTGTAGCCCACCAGGCTCCTCCATCCATGCAATTTGGTAGGCAAGAGAACTGGAATGGGTTGCCATTTCCTTCTCCAGAGGATCTTTCTGACCCAGGAATCAAACCCCGGTCTCCAGCATTGCAGGCAGACGCTTTACCATAAGTGGCTGAGAACTCTGGAGCCAGAGAGTCGGATTTCTAATCCTGGTTCTGTCACGTATCATATTTGCTCCCCCATCCATAAATGAGGGATAATATTCATATCTACTTCATAGGATTACTAAAAGGTAGTACATAAAGAAGGCTTGTGTAATTTCCCTGCACATAGTAAGCATCTAGGAAACATTAACTCTTTCAATATTTTTGGTTATAATCAGCAGAGTCTTCACTGCCAACACAGCATAGTGATTAATACCAAGCTCCCTGGGGTCAGGTTGCCTGGGTTTATATTTTAAGGCTTCTACTTTCCAGCTTCTTTTGTGAGCGCAAACAAATTAACATCTCTGACTTTAAATGTCTTTATTGTTAAAATGAAAATGCTGATGGCACCCATGTCATAAGGTTTTGTGAGGAAAATTAAATAACTCATCTTTCACAAAACAAAATCTGGCAGATAATTGAACACTCAATAAGTATTGGCCCTTCTAGTAATGAGGACCTACTTACTCCCTGGAGTTCACAGTCTGATAGGAGTCAAAGCGAGATGTAACAAATAATTACAATATACACGGTAAGTGCTGATAGACATAACTATCATGTGTAATGGGAGTAGAAGACAGGCTTGTTTATGTAGAACATTAAACAAATTAAACAAATGATCACCTAATTGATAGAGTTAGCAAAATATATTTACTTGGGTGCTCTACAATCACTTAATTATCTGATTGGAATAACAAATATTGACAAAGAAGAGGAAACCCTACTAGAGAAAATAAGCATTCTCTTAAAGGGATGGCTTTGTTTTGATCATAAATGAATTAGATGCATTTTATTTATTCTGGGTTTCGTAAAAATTCATTCAACTGTGATAATAAAAGCAAATTTGGCTCTTACTTCATAAAGGCAGAAAATATGCTTAATTAGGACGGCAGATCACAACAGTCTCCCTGTAAAGGTGCTATTCTCACAGCTTGGCTCACACCTCTTCTACCAGCACCTAGTAATTCTTTGTGTATTTTTGTCCTCAGAGGAAGTTGCTGCCATTACCTCAGACTGAGTCTAAGTAGGTTGCGTGCGCTCAAGATTTCTGTGCTCTTTCTTCACATTCACTAACCCCATCTGTGCACCCTGGTCCTTCTGTTCCTACCATTTTGATTTCTTTTTCTATGACTATACTGAGAAAAAATCCAAAACCAGATACCCATTCTTTAGTAGTGTATTATCAGGATGGAAGTCAGGAATGCTTAAACCAAAGTCATCAAAACCAAAGTCATCAAAACCAAAGCAGGCTTGATATGTGTTGGGGGTTTCACAGTGGTGCACAGAACTGTCATTACATAAAGTAATAATTACTGCACTCGGTTCTGTAGATATGATGATTGGTGGAATGTTCTGGTTACTGGAATTCGAAGCATTTGAAACTGTAAAAGACGTTGCTTGGTTTTTCTGTTATTCTATTTGCTCTTTAGCTTTCTTCTTGTTTTTCAGTTCAGATTTGCTTTGAAATGCTTTTTCCTTGCCCTGTCTTCCTCTTTGAGAGGAATGTAAAAGTTTACAGCTACTGTCCATGTGTATGATAAAGGTATAAACTCCAACCAAGTCAACGGAAGTTTTTCTCTGCGAGGTAACAGATAAGTTTGGACTCATGTGCTAGAAACATCTCACCAAAACTGAAGGACTATTCCCACTGCAAATAATGCCCTGAATCTGAGGGAAGAAAAGACTTACTTTCTTAAAGAGCCTAACATCAATCAGTTTTGGATCATTCATGAAAAGAGGTCTTGAGAACATGCTTAGTCTTCAGCTTAACACTGCATGAAAAAGAAGCCACGTGGTAGTAATTTTGCTCTGGTACTAGCTGGAGTCTTTTCATCCCTCTGGACTTCTCTCCACTGACCTCAATATCAGGGTCCATGTGGTAATATGACGGCTGCCAGCAGCTGCAGCCCTGCCTCCTCCCATATGCGGGAGAAATTCAGCCTCCTCACTGACCCGAGTCAAGTCATGTGGTTAGGCTGGGGGGAGCCCCACCTGGGCATAGACAATGTGCTCTTCTCTGAGCCCTAAATATTGACAACTGGGAAAGGATGGCTTACACAGGAAATGTATGGCATTATTAACAAATGGCAAAAAAAGATGAAATGGGATAGTAGGAAGTCATCACAAAACAAATCCCATCTATTGATAAGTGATAAAGTGAAAGTTGCTCAGTCGTGTCCAACTCTTTGCAACCCCACAGACTTTACAGTCCATGGGATTCTCCAGGCCAGAATACTGGAATGGGTAGCCTATTCCTTCTCCAGAGGATCTTCCCAACCCAGGAATCGAACCGGTGTCTCCTGCATTGCTGGCGGACTCTTTACCAACTGAGCTATCAGGGAAGTCTCAATAAGTGATAACCTGTCACTTAACCATCAATTAACATGTTGAGCACTTACTAGTTGACAAGTAATGTTGCATTTGCTCTCAAAAGAAAGCAATTTTCTGTCTCTCTATGTTTCAGTAACCAATATAATTAAACAATTTTTTTTCTCCCACTCAATTCAGACTGATACTTAAAACTCAGTATACTTGATCAAAAATTAAAATATTAAAATACTAGAGCCTGAAAGATTCCGGAACTTTTTTATAGAGATAGCTACCATGGTGCAGAATTCTCCAAACCATTTTGATCAAGGTCTTCTATGAATAGAAAACTGTTGAATCTGTGTGTATTACTAATGAACTATAATCCTCTACTGCTGTTTTAATATATTGTACATCTTATATTAAATGTACATCAACACTAGAATCACAGAAGAACATTTTGAAGATGAATTAGATAATATTTTATAATGTCTTACTAACCATGACTGCTTCGCGTTATCATTTGTACAACAGTCACGTTGCAAGAGTCATCACTAACAATCAGATCAAATCAGATCAGATCAGTCGCTCAGTCGTGTCCGACTCTTTGCGACCCCATGAATCGCAGCACTCCAGGCCTCCCTGTCCATCACCCACTCCCGGAGTTCATTGAGACTCACTAACAATAGCGGATGAAAATCCATAGTCCAGATGTCCTTTTGATAATTTCACATATTTGGCCAGTTTATTCCCAGTATTGCTTAAATAGACTTTTAAAATATCATATAATATTGCTAATAGAGAGCTAGTAACAATTCAGAGAAAGGGTCATTTCTGCCATTTTCTGATTTGTGCGTAAGAACTAAGTATTAATTTATTATTAGTTTTAATACTGGATTATTCGTATTTGCTTCAGTCTGCTAAAGCAAACTGTTCTGTTTCTCACAGAAAACTTTGTAAACTACTGTTCTTTCTGTAATACTTTCTGTAAAATAAGACAATAATAACTGGCACTTATGCTCTGTGCTGAGAGTAGCAGCCTCTGCTGAGGACCACCAACTCTCTGTTCAGGCCCCATCTCATCTCCTAAGTGGTTCAATGGAGGGTAAGCGTCCACCTATGTATTAAATATTTTTAAAGATGATACTTTTCATTTTTTAGATAAAGAGAAAAATAAGTACTAATGTTCTTGCTCCCCCGATTGGGGAACTACCTGGGCAGTCCCTGAATGGACCAGTCCTATATGGGAGTCCAATGGCTAGGGGCACAGAAAGACAAGAGACAACCACGGTACATATTCTGTTCATCTGAAAAGGGAAGATTATGAGGTTGTCCTCATGGAATTTTTGCGAGGATTCCATGGGATAATTATTTCAGTGCTGAGCAACCTTTTCTGAAGGTGCAATAATGTACCATGATTAGGATCTGGTGTGGCCAGAAGTCAGACTGTGTGTGCGTCTGTGTGTGCTAAGTTGCTTCAGTCACGTCTGACCCTTTGCAACCCTATGGACTGTAGCCCGCCAGGCTCCTACCTAAGCACAAAAGCCAAGGCTAGAATTTGCCAGTGGTATAACTTTGGGCAGGTCACGTATGCCCCCCGATCCCTTGTTGAGTGGCACAATAATATCAGTGGCACAGTCTTCCAGGATTGTTTTCAGGAGTAAATGAAATGACATTTGCAAAGTTCCTAGTGCAGTGCCTGATACAAGGAGCCCTCTGTAAGTGTTAGGTCTTGTTGTCATTGTCATTCCAAGGATTCGAATCAGAAAAAATAAAAAGTTCTGCTGACAGCTATTTTCATTCATAATGAACATAACCATACAATCCTTGCTTCAAAAATGCATGGGAATTCCCTGGCAATCCAGTGGTTAGGACTGCATGCTCTCAACTGCCAAGGGCCTAGATTCAATCCCTGGTCAGGGAAATAAGATTCCACATGCTGCATGGTGCAGCCAAAAATTAAAATTATATATATAATTAAGCATGATATATATATATAGTCAGAAAGGAAAAGGAAAGTGAAGTAAAAAAATTAAAATTATGTATATAATTATGCATGTTATGTGTATATATATATAAAGTCAGAAAGGAAAAAGAAAGTGAAGTCACTCAGTCGTGTCTGACTCTTTGTGACCCCATGGACTGTAGTCCACCAGGCTCCTCTGTCCATGGGATTTTCCAGGCAAGAATACTGGAGTAGGTTGCCATTTCCTTCTCCAGGGGATCTCCGACCCAGAGATTGAACCCAGGTCTCTCGCACTATAGGCAGACGCTTTGCTGTCTGAGCCACCAGGGAAGTCCTTAAAATTTACAGTAACTACTCCATCATATAGAATAGCAGTTACAAAGGGAATTCTCCAAAACCTTTCAGGGGCTCTGCGAGTCAAAGCACTTTCATCTGACAAAGAAGTTAGTTTTCTTTTGCACTCTCATTCTTTTATGAGTTTAGAGTGGTGCTTTCCAGAGGTTCCATATGTAATATTACAACATACCAAATGAGAAGCAGACATGAGAATTCAGCTGTCATCTACAGAGCCAGATGCTACAGAGATTTATAAAAATCCCCTTTACACTTTCCTCCCTGGATTTTTTAAATTGGAAAATCATTTTTCATAAAAGTATGTCTTTTATGTAATGAACCTTTTGCTTTTAAACGAATTAATAAATTCATAATTTTAAAAGTTCTTAGCGTTAGTTTCTAATAAGGTAAGTTTTCAGTGCCAGGGAAATCCCTCCTGTCCATTTTTACATCAGATTGTTTGTTTTTTCATGTTGAGTTGTATGAGCTGTTTACACATGTTGGATATTAATTATCTGGGGGCGTTTCTTAATAATTTTTGCATAAATGAAGTCCTAAAGCCCAAAAGCTTGAGAGCTGCTAATATAGAAGTTGTGGATGAAAAAAATTGACACCATTTTTAGCCATTAAAATTAGCGATACTTTCTATTCTCTCAACATGAAAGTAAACCCCAGGCTGTGCTCAGTGCTCAGTCACGTCCAACTCTTTGCGACCCCATGGACTGTAGCCCTCCAGGCTCCTCTATCCATGGGGTTTTCCAGGCAGGAATACTGGAGTGCATTGCCGTGTCCTCCTCCAGGGAAATTCCAGGCTATAGCGTAAGGTTAAGCTAGGTTCACAGCTGCCTGAGGTGGCTCTGGGATGCTGTCTAAAGCACCAAGCATACTGCCCAGTAAGGACCAGGGGGCTGCAGGAGGTGTACTCTACCATGGAATCATGGTGGCTGAGAAGTGACACGCTTTACTAAATATCCTGCTCCAGTTACAGGCTGTTAGAGATGGAGACGGAATACTAAGGGGAATGTTCATTCCTCCTCTGAATTTTTATCTGAAAGTGAGAGTTCAGATAACAAAGATTTCAGAGATTCTTAAGATTCTATTCCTGCTTTACAACTCCTCTGAGATGCAGTGGAAGTGACAGAAAAAAAATCATTATGAAACACTTGGTTATTAAATTGCAATTTCATTTGAATCTTGCTGTGCATCTCATTTACCATCATGCATTTATCTAGATCTACCAAACAGAGGCACATTATTGACTTCCCATTTGTAAACTATGCAACTTAAAGACATCATGATCTGTCATATTTTATAGATCCCCTTGGGAGAAGGCAATGGCACCCCACTCCAGTACTGTTGCCTGGAAAATCCCATGGATGGAGGAGTCTGGTAGGCTGCAGTCCATGGGGTCGCTAAGAGCGGCTTCACTTTCACTTTTCACTTTCATGCATTGGAGAAGGAAATGGCAACCCACTCCAGTGTTCTTGCCTGGAGCACAAAGTCGGACACGGCTGAAGCGACTTAGCAGCAGCAGCATAGATCCCCTTACAGAATTGCCCAACCTCGAGTCTGGATTTTCTGCATACAGTGTCTTATACAAATGTCACATTGAAAACATTTGGGTGTCATTTCGGGGGCTCTGAAGAGCTATTGAAGACCTCCAATAGCATAGTCCTATAAGTCTTAGCACAGAAAAGAATTCAGTGAGAGGCAGAGTGATAGGTAAGAAGCGATTTATTAGAACAGGATGCCTGTGAGGCTTACAAGCAGCTGAGCCAGGGGTGCCCCGCCCTGGGAACTTCCTGGGCTACAGTTTTACAATCAAAGGAAAAGTGGGGAGGGGAAGAAAATTCCTTTGTCTTTCTTGAGTAGACCTCATGACTCGTCATCAGCTGCTTCTCCAAGAGTGAGGTACTTTGGGAAAAACTGGCAGAAAGGTTTTCAGTTAGATACTTTCAGGAGGAGATTTTATGAGCCCAATTCTTGCATCTCCTCATATCTAGAAAAGCACTAAAATCTTTGACAGTGATGTCTGCTCCTCATGAATTACAGTACATTCATGAGACTAGCAGCAGCCTTCTGCAAAAAAAAAAAAAAAAAAGTATATATACATATATATATACATATATATATACTTGATTGCATGTACTCGCCCAGCACCAAAATCACGTATATACTGATTTTTCCTCCACCCTCTTTGGAGTGGTTTCTCAGAGCTATCTGAAATGTCTTTCCTGGAATACAGTTCTCATTTTGCCCCAAACAGAGCTTAATTCACCACTCTTATATTGTGTGTTTTTTCAGTCAACGACATTTAGGTTTTTAATTTATTTATTTTGAGAGAGAGAGTGTTAAATACACGCACATAGGAGCAAGGTCACATTTGTTCCCTTCTTCATCTCTCACCTCAAATCATTGAAGCTGACTATAACCCATCAACTAGTGAAAATTAACAGCTAAGGCGTCTCCATTCTGATTGTTATTTCAACCTGTTTCAAATGCATGCTGGGAGTCACAATTCTCTTTGAAATCAGCTTTTCAAGGTGATATGGGACTGTGTCTTATTCAAGTTGGTGGGGGTGGGGAATAATTTGTTTATTTTAGTCTTTTTTTCTTAATAGTAGTAGAAACCACATTAGAGCTTTCACTGCTGCCTTTAGCTCCCATGAATTCTAAGGCTACTCAAATAATAATGGCTGTCAGAGTGTCATAGGAAATTTTGAGGCAGCTTAATCCTCTGCCAGTACAGGCAGTTCTAAAGCAGCTAATAATTTAATAATGTTGTTTTTGTCTTGCAAAAGTGGTCTGTAGGATTAATTTGCTTGTAGCCACAGAAGGTGAATGCTTTCATTTGTACCCTGTAGCTTTCCTCCAGGTTATAGTTGCTGCAAAGATTTATAGAAAATATTTTTTAAGAAGTAGGTTCCATCTGCTGTGCTTTATGCAGAAAGTCTCAGAGAACTGACTCATTTGAAAAGACACTGATGCTGGGAAAGATTGAAGGCAGGAGGAGAAGGGGACAACAGAGGATGAGATGGTTGGATGGCATCACCAACTCAGTGGACATGAGATTGAGTAAACTCTGGGAGTTGGTGATGAGCAGGGAGGCCTGGCATATTGCAGTCCATGAGGTTGCAAAGAGTTGGACACGATTGAGCGACTGAACTGAACTCAGAGACCAAAGTATGGTTTGTAAGAGACGAAAAATAATTTTCTGCTCAGTCTTCCCAGTTTGGGGGTGAGAATCCCTGTATAATAAAAGACAAATTAACAGGAGGAAAAAAAATGTAATAAGGCACAGATATATGGGAACCCCACAAGATATGACACTTGAAAGGTAGCCAGATATTTGAGGTTTATACACCATCCAGGGCTTCCCTGGTGGCACTAGTGGTAAAGAACCCACCTGCCAATGCAGGAGATATAAGAGACGCGGGTTGGATCCCTGGGTCAGGAAGATTCCTTGGAGGAGGGCATGGTAACCCACTCCAGTATTCTAGCCTGGTGAATCCCATGGACAGAGGAGCCTGGCAGGCTATGGTCCATAGAGTGGCAAAAAGTCATGCACGACTGAAGCAACTGAGCACAGACGCATGCAGATACCGTCCAGAGCTAAGGAGAGCGATAGTACCGGAGCGACAGAACAAGGAGATGACCAACCTGGAAGGGGAGAAGAGGAAGTATTGGGTAAACCAAGATTTCCCTGGAGAAGTCCTCCAGGGTAAACTTATCTCTGATAATGGCTTGCTTCTGGTATGGCCCCCTTTCTCACATAAATGTCTTTTACAAATGTAAATTTCCTTTATGAAAAAGCTAGGTTTTACTCAGCTTTCAGAGCTCCTCCTGGGTCAGCAGTTATCAGCTGAAAACAGTTATCAGCTGAAAAGAATCCTTACGCCGAAGAAGCATACTGGGGGGAGCATGCCCTGCTCCCCGTCCGGTGACGTCTGCAGCCCTGCAGAGCGTTAGGGTGGCTGTGGGTCAGCCAGGCCCGCATGGTCTGTCCCGCTGGCCTCCTGCAATCCTGGCTGGTGACCCCTGCCCTTGAACTGCAAACTATAAATTAGGCCTGTGACTCGTTCCTACACACTTTGCCCTGTAGGTTTGTTAACACCTACAGCTGACTCATTGGAAAAGACCCTGATGCTGGGAAGGCTTGAGGGCAGGAGGAGAAGGGGACAACAGAGGATGAGATGGCTGGATGGCATCACCAACTCAATGGACATGGGTTTGAGTAAGCTCTGGGAGTTGGTGATGGACAGGGAGGCCTGGCATGCTGCACTCCATGGGGTCTCAAAGAGTCGGACACAACTGAGTCCCTGAACTGAACTGGACTGAACTACCATTTTTGACACCTAATTAGCACTATGTACACATTCACCACTGTTATTATTTATATTTGGGAGTTAGCACTACTGTTCGAATTTAACACGTCGACTTAGCCTCTGAGATTATACTTACATACCTCTTTGATTGATATTGTAGCTGAACGGGCAGTGGAATGTGCCTATATTTAAATTCTTAGGTATAAAATGGCTCATTTTCTTTCCCCTCTATTAAATAATGTATATGGTTGAGAGTTCTACCGGCTGGCTGTAAACAGCTATGGGTTGAATTACAAGTGGGAGCAACTGCTGTGTAAAACCAGATAGGCTGGCTTCTCACTGTCATCTGAGTGCCCTAAAGATAAAACAAGGAAAGCCTTGTTGGAGCTTAGAAAACCCTCCAGGAAAACTTATTTTTCCCGGAGGTGGGGGGTGGTGGTGGTGGTGGGGGTCAGGGGGAGGGTTGGGGGGTAGGGGTGGGAGGGGGGAGGGATGGGGGTGGGGTGGGGGTGGGGAACACTGAAGGGAATCAAAACTTCTTCTGTGGAAACCTGAAGTCAATGGACAGACGTTTTCAATGATGAATAAACTAGGATCCCTTTTGGCACCTCAGGCACTTTTTAAAGGAAGGGAGGTCCAAAAATATTCATGCTTTTTCATGAACCATTGACGTGTTTTGTTTGGCTCAAACTCTAAGAAAGTAACTTAAGGTCAAGAAGATATGTAAATATACCAACTGTGGCTAAGAAGTCACCCAGTAACGTGTCAATGCTTATATTGTAACATGTCTCTACTCCCAGATTTAGTCATGCTTACAGAGAGATTTACATGGACTAATTCCTTTGTGATTTTGGCCTAATAGCACTTTTAAAATCCCTTGATGTATGATTATGCACCATCCACTCACTCATTCAACAAATATTTACTGAGTTGTCTACTCTGTGCCCAATGCTATTCCACATGTATTGAACTCTGCACCCCAGATATCACCAACACAAATCTGCTGACAAGACCAACCTCAGTGTACTTAGTTTATTGGGAAGAGGCATCACCAGCTTGACCAAACTACAGCTGTGCCTCTGATGAGGAAGGCAAGGTTGGGATTTAGTAAGAATTGGAAGCTTGATTTAAGGCAGGTATATCAAAATTCTCCAAGCCAGGCTTCAGTAATACGTGAACCGTGAACTTCCAGATGTTCAAGCTGGTTTTAGAAAAGGCAGAGGAACCAGAGATCAAATTGCCAACATCCGCTGGATCATTGAAAAAGCAAAAGAGTTCCAGAAAAACATCTATTTCTGCTTTATTGACTATGCCAAAGCCTTTGACTGTGTGGATCACAATAAACTGTGGAAAATTCTGAAAGAGATGGGAATACCAGAACACCTGACCTGCCTCTTGAGAAATCTGTAGGCAGGTCAGGAAGCAACAGTTAGAACTGGACATGGAACAACAGACTGGTTCCAAATAGGAAAAGGAGTACGTCAAGGCTGTATATTGTCACCCTGCTTATTGAACTTATATGCAGAGTACATCATGAGAAACGCTGGACTGGAAGAAACACAAGCTGGAATCAAGATTGCCGGGAGAAATATCAATAACCTCAGATATGCAGATGACACCACCCTTATGGCAGAAAGTGAAGAGGAACTAAAAAGCCCCTTGATGAAAGTGAAAGAGGAGAGTGAAAAAGTGGGCTTAAAACTCAACATTCAGAAAACTAAGATCATGGCATCTGGTCCCATCACATCATGGGAAATAGATGGGGAAACAGTGGAAATAGTGTCAGACTTTATTTTTGGGGGCTCCAAAATCACTGCAGATGGTGACTGCAGCCATGAGATTAAAAGACTCTTACTCCTTGGAAGGAAAGTTATGACCAACCTAGATAGCATATTCAAAAGCAGAGACATTACTTTGCCAACAAAGATCCATCTAGTCAAGGCTATGGTTTTTCCTGTGGTCATGTATGGATGTGAGAGTTGAACTGTGAAGAAAGCTGAGCGCCAAAGAATTGATGCTTTTGAAGTGTGGTGTTGGAGAAGACTCTTGAGAGTCCCTTGGACTGCAAGGAGGTCCAACCAGTCCATCCTAAACGAGATTAGTCCTGGGTGTTCATTGGAAGTACTGATGCTAAAGTTGAAACTCCAATACTTTGGCTATCTCATGTGAAGAGTTGACTCATTGGAAAAGACTCTGATGCTGGGAGGGATTAGGGGAAGGAGGAGAAGGGGACGACAGAGGATGAGATGGCTGGATAGCATCACCAACTCAATGGACATGAGTTTGAGTGAACTCCGGGAGTTGGTGATGGACAGGGAGGCGTGGCGTGCTGCAATTCATGGGGTTGCAAAGAGTCGGACACGACTGAGCAACTTAACTGAACTGAACTGATATTGGGGAGGTGGGGAGAGGTGGGGCCTTGATTAGGATTGGGTAAGAATTGTGATGTAACAGTTTAGAATTGGTGGAAAGAGTAAGGTGAGGATTCCTAAGGCCAGGTGTCTGTGTTTTCTAGTGAAGAGTTTGTAGGTGCTCAAAATACATCACCCTAAAGTATGACACTTTGTCATACTGATTATTCAAGGTACTTGAAAATCAGGCAATGCAAAAATAACACTCTGACCCCCACTTTGACCCCTATGAAGCCAGGGATAAATCTGCCATGTGAAAGGTACCTTTCCTGTACCAGGGCAGTAGAAGGTATCCTTATCACTGATGACAGGGAACTGAGGCCCAAGGAGACCATATAAACAAACCTTGCTACTCTTTTACCATTTCACTACCCCAAGCCCAAACCCCTTGTTCAATCAACTTTCACAGAGTTATTGCTTCTTTGTCTAAATAAATTCCCTTCTCTGGCCACTTTGAGTCTCATTTTTGTGGGGCTCCTGCATGAATGTAAATAATTGAATTTGTCTTGCTCCTGTTCACCTGCTTTAAAAAAAAAATTACAGGACGGTCTCAACCAGGAACACAGAAATGTAGAGAAAAAATTATTTTTCCTCACTACAAGTTTAGAGGTCTTTTTGGAAGTTAATGGAATGAAGAATTAAGTTGTGTGCTTTAACAAATGGGAGGAAATGGGAGGACATGAAGAAAGGGAGGACAATGAAGAAAATGGGATGGTGAGGTCCTGTGACCATGGTCTGGAAGCTGTGCCTGGGAGTGAAGATGGGATAGGTAATTCCTGCACTTGGGAGCCACCAGCAGACAAAGGGACAATGATCCTTGCATTTGTGGAGTTTATGCGCTAGAAATTTTGATCAACTTCACATTGTGAACAAAACCCAGTAGTTTAAATTGTGTGGCAGTTACTGATTTATTCTTTCACAGTTCAGATTTAGAATCAGGAGGACACTATTTCTTCTTTTTTAATTAATTTTTATTGGAGTACAGTTACAATACTGTGTTAGCTCCTACTGTACAGCAAAGTGAATCAGCTGGACGTGTACATACATCCCTTCTTTTCTGGATTTCCTCCCATTTAGGTCAGCTCTTCTCAGAGCACGGAGAAGAGTTCCCTGAGCTAGACCAGTAGGTTCTCATTGTTTCATCTATTTTATTCATAGTATCAATAGTGCATATATGTCAATCCCAATCATTAGGTCACTCAACAAGCGTTTATGTACTCTTCCGAAAGCCTGACCTTGGACTAGGTGTGATGGAGAAATTGTCCGCAAAAATGTCATTGTCTAGTGGGTGACCCCAACTTACAGATAGATGCCTATGAAAATAAGCTAGTAAGTGATGCCTAAGAAAGAGTTATCTGATAAAATTAATATTTGTTGTAGTACAGTGTTCTGCTTTGAAAAGTACTAACTTACAATGGCAATGCATGAAAGGAAGTGAATGGATTGGAAAGTAATCCACAGGCTGACTTATAATCTGGTCTAAGATTGATAAATCTGTTTCAAAAGGCCTGGGCCTTTGATTAAGACCCAGGGTCGTTGCATTTACTTGTTCTTATGACTAAGCTTGAAGAAATCGCTCCCCTGTCTCTCCTTCCATTTCCCTACCCTGCTGTGTTATCCTGCAGGTGGTTTTAACTCCTAAAAGAGTTACAAGGACTTCTACAGCCTGACAGACAGAGCAATAAGTGGCGTGACTAGCCTGCCAGCCAGCCTAGGGCGACAGTAGCTGGGAGCTGAGCCTAATTAAAGAGTCAGGGCAAATCCTGCCGAGGGGGATTCACATCACCCTGAGGGGGAATATGCAAACCTGCTCTACCAAAGAAAGGTCTGTACTCCTGATTCTGCCTGCTCGTGATCAGCTTCTTAGTCCCGATCAAGCATTAAAAAATGTCAAAGGGCACTGGGATCTCCCAGTAGATCAGAAGGCTGTCTTGGTAGATGGAAGCCACTGCACACTTCTCAGCCTCACCAGGGACTTGACCATTTGCCATCTTTCCTTCTTTTTCAGAAATCTCCCCCATCCCGGGAGATCTCAAAATATAAGACAAGTAAAGGTATTATAGGTTTCGATTTTACATAAAAGTTTATGCAGTAATCACTTTACCTGGAATAATTCATCTAGAGAATAAAGAGAAAACAATCCTTTTGGTTTTAAATATTGCTCACCAGGCTATCATTAAGATACATTTAATGCTTATGCATGTTGCTTAACGTACTTCTTCCAAATGCCCTTCTAACTTCAAAATTGTGTTTGTGCATATCATAAAACCTAAAATTAAAAAGATCCGTGTTCATTACAATATTGAAACTGAAACTAATGTTAATGCCCATATAGCTCTAACCCCTCATTTTCAGATGACTGAACAAAGGCGGACAGATAGATCTATTTAATCCAAGTCGTCAAGCATGTTAGAGCTCAAACCCAAGTCAAATTTAGAGATCTTTGCCCAATATGTACTTTCCTGACTTTCCTAAGGAATTTTTCTTCTAAGGAGACAGTGTGACAAAATAGATAGAACTGTTTTCTTTTTAAAATTGCTTTAACAAACTAACAAAGAAATATGCAAAAATCTGTAAGGTAAAATACAAAAGCTCTAAGCTTTGCTTTCTTCACTCCCAATTTATATTCTTACAGCCATTTTTTTCACCCATGTATATAGCTTACCTGGTGGCTTAGTCGGTAGAGTCTACCTGCAATGCAAGAGACCCAGCTTTGATCACTGGGTTGGGAAGAGCCCCTGGAGAAGGGAATGGTAACCCACTCCAGTATTCTTGCCTGGAGAATCCCATGGACAGAGGAGAGTGGCAGGCTACAGCCCATGGGGTCCCAAAGAGTCGGACACGACTGAGCGACTAAACTTATATAGTATATACAATACATGTATACTTATTTCATTTGTTTTTTGTTACCAAAATGGGATTGTACTCTTGTAATTTTTACCCAATAATATAACATAAGAATCTTTCCATATACAGACAACTTATTATTTCTTTATCTGCAGAGCATTCCATGTGGGCAGGCCATGACTTACTGTCAACATTCCCTTTTTAATGGAGAGTTAGATTGTCATCAATTCTGGGCTAGTATAAAAATGTTTCAGTGGGAATGTTTTTCATACATCCTTTAAGAGGGTTGCTAATATTTCCATAGAAGTGAAGTTGCTCAGTCATGTGAACTGTTGGCAATCCCATGGACTATAGCTGACCAGGCTCCTCTGTCCATGGGATTCTCCAGGCAAGACTACAGAAGTGGGTTGCCATGTTAGGAAGATCTCCAGGGGATCTTCCTAACCCAGGGATCCAACTCAGGTCTCGCTTTACCCTCTAAGCCACCAGGGAAGCCCTAATTTCTATAGAAGAGATTCCTAAGTATTTCTTAGGAATATTTCTGACAACGAGAATTTCTGACACAAAGAGTTTTACCATTGTGAATTTTGGTTTAAAAAAAAAAAAAAGCCTACACCCAACAGCAGTGAACGTGAGAATTCTCTCCAACACTGTCAAGGCTAGCATTTGCACTGCTCTGTATTTACAGGAAGTTCCTGAATCTTAATAAGAACTAAAATAAGCCTAACAGGAGGAACTTACTGAACCATCTGAGAAAGACAGGGGTATACTGGCTTTAGGGAGGTCTATTACCGGGGATTTTAATGTCACCAGACTTCACTCACACCCTGCACCCCTGTACCCCATGGTCTTCAGCTTGAAACCCCTAGATCAGCCCTTCTCCACAAGCCCACTTCTTGGTGGTTAATAAAAAACATACTTCTGACTTCATATCCTAACAGTCTCATAAATTAAGAGCAAAGAGGCTTCTTTCTTATAATTTCAGCATGAAAAGCCTGAGGAAAGGTCCGGACTGGCAGACACAACACCGCTCCCTAGTTGGGCTGTTGGGTGGGGCCAGAAGTGCTGTGCTGGGGTCACCCGGAAGCACCTGCCTCGCCATGATTGCTTCCGGATGATGGGATAAGTGTTGGACACACAGTACCGTCTGTATGTCTGTGCCTACACTGGTTTTAAGTATTGGTCACCAGGCCATCATCAAGATACACTGAATGCTTATGCATGTTGTTTAATGTACTTCTTCCAAACGTCATTCTAACTTCAAAATTGTGTTTGTGCATATCCCTGTATACAGGTATGGATGTGTATACACATTTACACAGGATACACACATGTCACATGACTAGACTTAAGGGATGCCTTTAGTTAATTTATACCTGTTTGAGATCATGGTTCAGATTTTTACATGTAAAATAATTTTGAAGTTTAAACAACTACCACGGACAACATCTCTTAGCTCAGAGTGTCTGTTCCCTAAAGGTTTGCTGTAACAAGAACTGCTGATTCCTATCAAAATGATTTTAATTCTATCTCCACAGAATGCATGTGGGCTATAGAAAAATATAAAATCCAAGTAATGGTAAAATTAGTCATAAACACCTTGCTGTTCTTGGCCTTACTTCAGTTTCTTAAAACTTGTCTGACTGGGAGGAAATCCAGGTTTTACTAAGTGATTGTTCTGATACAGTTCATCAAAATTTGTTAGTGTCTAATCCATGGGCAGAGGAGCCTGGTGGGCTACAGTCCATGAGGTCGCAAAGAGTCAGACACGACTGAGTGACTTAACACACTAATCCTACCATGTGCAAAATGGATAACTAGCGGAAAGCAGCAGTATTGCACAAGGAACTCAGCTTGATGCTCTCTGATAACCTAGAGGAGTAGGTTGGGGGAGGGGGAGGGAGGCTCAAAAGGGAGGGGATATATGCATACTTATAACTGATTTCCATTTGGTGCTGGTGGTAAAAAACCCGCCTGCCAAGGCAGGAGATGTAAAAGATGTAGGTTTGATCCCTGAGTCGAAAAGATCTGGAGGAGGAGGGCATGGCAACCCACGTTAGTATTCTTTCCTGGAGAATCCCATGGACAGAGGAGCCTGGTTGGCTACAGTCTATAGGGTCGAAAAGCAATTTAGCACACAGGCTCGCAACATTTTAAAGCAATTATCCTCCAATTAAAAATAAATAAAATTACAAAAAAATGTATCAGTGTCTAATCATTCAGTAAAGACTTACGACATAGGAACATGGATGCATAGAGTCATGATGGTTTTACATCTATTTTGGACCCCAGTTTGCTGACTCTTCTGACAGGGTAATTGCTGGATCTGCATAGGAGCATCCCCTTTGGCCTTATTGTCTGTGCCTGAGAGAAGTCAGATAGGGCTGTGAATACAGTAGGTGTCTATGCTTGAGGGAAGTCAGATAAGGATGTGAATACAATAGGTGTCAATGCCTGAGGGAAGTCAGATAGGGCTGTGAACACAGTAGGGGCTCCAAATCCAGATTGTGTGGATTTACATTCTGGTTACACTCATTTGCTATGTGACCTTGACTAAAATATATAACTTGCGCCTCACTTTCCCAATCTGTAAAATGGCAATAAGAATATTATCTCCCCTATAGATATTTTCAGGATTGAAAGGGTTAACATATGTATACTACCAAGTGCATTTTAAGTAAGAAACTGGCACTTGTTTTATTATTATTTACAGCAAGCTTAAGTCACAATTTCTTTAGGCATAAAATTGAGCTGTAAATTATTTACCTACAGAGATATTGTTAAGATTAGTGAGATGGTCTTTGTGAATTTCATTAATTGAATGTAAATTGAACCATGTATCTAGTATTTTTGTAAGACTTCCTGTGTGTTGCTTCATTCACTTCTCCCTATGACGACCCTATGATCCTATTTTAAATGGAAGCACAGAAAGGTTAGCTTACTTGCCTAATGTTAAGTTATTAAATGGTAGAACTTGAATTTGAACCCGGATGTCTAACACCAGAGCATAAGTGCTTAACCCACCTCACTGCGATGCCTCCACAGAAAAACACAGCTAAGGGTGCAGTCCTAAGCAAAAGCATTCCAGTGATGTTTGCAGTTGCCTAGGCAACCTCCAGATGCCCTCATCCAGGACCACAGAGGAACAGGGGGCGGAGATGAGCAGCCTGACTGTCCCGTGATGACGCTGCCTCTTGCTAACTGTGCCACCTTGAGTCAGTTGTATGAACCTTCCTCCAGATGACCCTCACAAACCCCACAAATTGAGTAGGAGTCACCTTCCAAGATTCCTTCACACAACCCTGGGCACTTAGTAGAATGAGGCACAGAGATCGCTCTGCTGTGTGGTAGGCAGAACGGTCGTGAGGGGCAGAGGAGAGGAAACAAGGGTGCCTGGGCTACGGAGGGGAGGAGGGACAAGGCTGGCCCTCAGTCAGCTGAGGTTTTGTTTCATTAAATCCATTTAAGAAGCCCACGAGGAAGATTGCATTGCTCTGAAATTACAAATGGAGGAACAGTTACCTCTAAAAACAAATGCACCATTTTCAGACGGAATAGCTTTAAATCCACACATGAATTTGGGAGACACTTTTTGCCATAAGGCACCCTGGCAACTCACTCCAGTGCTCTTGCCTGGAGAATCCCATGGACAATGGAGCCTGACGGGCTACGGGCAGGAGTCCAGAGGGTCCAAAAAATCGAACACGAAGCAGCAACTAAGCACACACCTTATGTCTTATCATAAACAGCACTCTAAAATTGCTTTGCAAAGCAAATGGGTTATATGTGTCCAACAGGAAAAAACAGAAAGAAAATCTGTTCCTTAATAGCTTGTTGCCATCCGTGATGAGGGCATGCAGCGTGCTGTTTCTCCCTCTGCACTTTTGCTGTCAGCTTCCCCACACTTAGCCCGGTTACCCCAGCTCAGTGCTTCCCACCAAGTCTTTTTCGGGTGACCAGGCTGTCTTGAAGCCCCGCCTCTGATGGGCCAGGGGTCCCATGTGGCAGCCACAACAACCTCAGTAACCCTGGTGGACGGCTGCCCACACCTGGGGGGCCGGAAGCCAGCAAGGTAAGACCCCCCTCACCATTCTCCACCAGTCCTTTCTCCCCTGCAGTGGCCCTCTTCCCTCCTTATCTGAACCTAAGAAGTGATGGGAGTATTTTTCAAACATCTCTTTCCCCGGATGGTTTCTACCTACATGCGGCTCTTCGGATTTCAACAGAAGCATTCAATCTGTTCTAAGATGGTGAACTACCTATAGGAATTTATAGGTATATTTGAAAGTAAAAACTGGTTTATACCACTTTATCTTATGAAATGTAGAGTTCCTAGCTTAGTGCTTCTTTGTATTTTGGTTTTAAATAGGTGATGGCAAAATCCAAGAGGCTCAAAGAGTGTATGTAAGAGACACGCACATTCTTACCATGTTCCGGATGACCAAGGTCTCTTCCCGAGAGGTTCTCAAAGTTTTCAGTTTCTCAAATATTAGTCTAAACTTATTTTATATTTGTAAAAGCAAGTAACTAATGTATTCCCACTCTCAAAGAGAGGAGAATTAACTGTGCTCTGCCTTTTCAAGGGAAAATGGTCAAAGAATTTGTCTATAAACTTTCAGATCATCCTATATATACAATCTATTTTAATTAATACAAATTTAGTACAAAAATACTCCTCTTTTTAATTTGTTATATTTAATATATTCTAGAGATAATTCCAAATCTGCATGTCTAGAGTTCCCTTTGTTTTATTTTACTTACCCAGTATTTTCTTATGAGGATGGATATACCATAATTTATTCAAACTTGCCTCTTACTGATGGGCAATTAAGTTGCTTCTATTCTTTTGTTCCCCAGAATATTATCATTTCACACATGTACACATCCACATAGAATAAATTACTTGAAAGAGAATCGCTGGATCAAAAGATCTGTGCATTTGTGACTCTGATATATACTGCAAGATTTTCCTTCATAGAAGATTGTCTGAGTTGTTCCCCCACAAGCAGTATATGGCAGGAAAAGCCTCATTTAGATGAAAAAAAAAAAACTTCTCTCTGCCTCTCAGTTCAAAGGATCTGAAATTGCAGTCATTATCTTCTTCTGTAATGGCAATGGAGTAAAAATGCAAGATGATAAATGGCCTTCATGTATTTTTCTGTCAGAAGCAGAGCCTAGAGTTAGATCTATGCAAAGAAATCATTGTGAGGAGGCATAGATGAGTACATTCCCCTGTGCTGGAGGAATTTGTACATCCAACGCTTCTCCAGCTCCCACACCCCTTCCATGCTACCAGCTGTGAGAGCTGCACCATCACTCAGCAAAGACGGAATATGCGACCACGCGTCCATCCATGCGTTTCAGAGACGTCTGTTTCATACCTGCCGGGTGTCTGGTGAGACACACCCGCAGCCAGCTCAGAATGAATGTACTCTATCTGCAGAACAAGGCCAGAGTCAAGTCAAACCTCTCCATGGGTGATGTGAGCAGGACCCAAAATGCAAAGACATTGTGTTTTTGGAACCCCAGTGATGCTAGCAGAATGAAAATGCTTTTTTTGTCTTTGCAATCTTACTATACAGTGGTTCAGAGCATGGTCTTTGAATTCAAATCTTGCTTCTGTATATCTCAATTGGAGAAGGGAATGGCAACCTACTCCAGTATTCTTGCCTGGAGAATCCCATGGACAGAGGAGCCTGGTGGGCTACAGTCTATGGGATCGCAAAGAGTTGGACACGACTAAGCGACTAACAGACACACACACACACACACACATATCTCAGTACTTCTGTTTCCTCATCTTATAAGATGCAAATAAATGTATTAACTCTCTCACGGGTTATAAGATTGTTTAATCTTATAACATGCTATTAAATAGAATAATATGCTATCTATTCTTAGAATGGTGATTTCAACATATGAAACTCACTAGTAATAAGGTTTCTAATATTATAATTTACATTGTATTCTTTTATATCATTGTTCAGTACGGTTCAGTTCAGTCACTCTGTTGTGTCTGACTCTTTGTGACCCCATGGACACCAGGCTTCCCTGTCCATCACCAACTCCAGGAGCTTGCTCAAACTCAGGTCCATCAAGCTGGTGATGCCATCCAACCATCTCATCATCTGTCATCCCCTTCTCATCCTGCCTTCAATCTTTCCCAGGATATAATTCTAATAAATTAAATTATTGACATTATATTGATATATT
This sequence comes from Bubalus bubalis, assembly GCF_019923935.1. Lineage (NCBI taxonomy): Eukaryota > Metazoa > Chordata > Mammalia > Artiodactyla > Bovidae > Bubalus > Bubalus bubalis. Next base: position 5,333,862 of record NC_059171.1, on the reverse strand, counting down.
ACATTAATAATATATTCTATTATATTAATAATTAATTATAATATTATTTACTATCATTACCCATTTTCTTATTTGTTGTAATAGTTATTCATTGCTGCACAACCAATTACCCCAACAACCTTTATTGTCTCAACTTCCACAGATCAGGAATCTGGATATGGTTTAGCTGGGTGCTCTGCTTCAGCCATGAAATTAAAAGACGCTTACTCCTTGGAAGGAAAGTTATGACCAACCTAGATAGCATATTCAAAAGCAGAGACATTACTTTGCCAACAAAGGTCCGTCTAGTCAAGGCTATGGTTTTTCCAGTGGTCATGTATGGATGTGAGAGTTGGACTGTGAAGAAGGCTGAGCGCCAAAGAATTGATGCTTTTGAACTGTGGTGTTGGAGAAGACTCTTGAAAGTCCCTTGGACTGCAAGGAGATCCAACCAGTCCATTCTGAAGGAGATCAGCCCTGGGATTTCTTTGGAAGGAATGATGCTAAAGCTGAAACTCTAGTACTTTGGCCACCTCATGTGAAGAGTTGACTCATTGGAGAAGATTCTGATGCTGGGAGGGATTGGGGGCAAGAGGAGAAAGGGACAACAGAGGATGAGATGGCTGGATGGCATCACTGACTCGATGGACGTGAGTTTGAGTGAACTCTGGGAGTTGGTGATGGACAGGGAGGCCTTGCGTGCTGCAATTCATGGGGTCGCAAAGGGTCGGACACAACTGAGTGACTGATCTGATCTGATCTGATCTGCTTTAGGGTGTCTCTCAAGGCTAAAATTAGGGTGTTAGCTGGGGTACAGTCATCTCAAGGCTCAACGGGGCTAAGATACATTTCCAGGCTCACTCACGTGCTTGTTGGCAGGATTCAGTTCCTTGTGACCTGTCCAAAGGCTGCTCATTTCTTTTCAGCGTAGACTTTTCCAACATGGCAGCTTGCCTCACCAAAATGAGCTAGACAAGACAGCAAGAGAAAGAGAGCACCAGGCAGACAAAAGTCTTAGCTTGTATCCTTTTATCTCAGGAAGAACATACTATCTCTTCCGCCCTGTGTATTCATTAGAACAAGTGACGAGGTCCAGCCCACACCTAAGAGGAGTGAACACCAGTAGGGAGGGGCCTTAGGAGTCATTTTAGGAGTAGCCTCCCATGATTGTTCTCCCCCCCGTGGTTTGTGCTTGGGAGATAAAGATAAAATAGAGACATTTGCGAGCACTATCATCTGAGTTAAAGACCATGCTGGTTATAGACTGTATTATAGTTCGACCTGAAGATAAACATCTTGTTTGCCTAATTTTTTTAATGGAAAACAATAAAGGTCACAATAACAATAAAACAGAGCACACTTGAGACTGACCCGGGTAAGCATGAAGCTTGTGACATGGACGTCAGCGTGGCTGTAAACGACAACCACAGAATTCCACAAGCAGTTTCCATTCTCAAGAGCACTATGATTTGGTTAGTTGCTAGCACCATGTGGGTGGATCATTCCTGGGAGTAAGGAAAGAAAACATTTTATAAAAGTTAATAATGCTTTCAATCTGGGTAAATCAATGGCAGCACGACTAAGTCAACTTTAGTGACTACTTGGCACTCTTTTGTCTTTTGGAAATCTGCCGAAGTTCAGAGAGCACCCATGTATTCAGTAAGGAATGGCTCAGCTAATGCTTTAGATACAGTGAAAACTTCTGGAGAAAATAAAATAAAATTCTTACTTCCTTTCTTATACCAAAATGAAATTTTATAGGTTTCTATTTCAATGGAAACAAAATAAATAAACTCAGCAAGAGAAAATAATTTTTTAGCTTTGCAGTAGGGAGTGCATTTTTGTGTGCTAACCAAACTTGGAAATCAGAAAATAAAACAATCATTAGTTTTAATATGTAAAAATTGAAAATTTCTTGTTAGTGAAAACGTGGTAAAATAAGGTCACAATGCTAAATGACATAAAACAAGCTGAAATGAATATTTGAAACATATATTATTGCCAAGTTGATAACTTCCTGTACATATAAACTCTTCAGTAATCAAGAAGAAAAAGTCCAAAAAAGACCAAAAGTATATATCAAGATATTCACTGAAGCATTGTTTAAAACACAGAATATTAGAAATAACCATAAGTAAGCTCTTGAATCAATAAGACTCATGAAAAATTTATAGTGTGTAAGTGCAATAGAATGTCATTTGGCCACTAAAAGGAATGAGGTAAAACTCAATAAATAAATAATGAATGATCTCCAAGGCATATTGTTTATGTAAAACTAACATGTAGAGCAGTGTGTGGAGTATGATGTCATTTGTGTTTAAAAAGTAATACAAAAGATACAGAAACACATATAAACATATAAATATATATATTTATATATGCATAGACTGTTTCTGGTATGATACAAAGAAGCAGATAGCAATGATTTGCTTTTTACTGTATACTTTTATGCTTTTTAAAAAATTATTTGTATGTATCTCCTATTCAAAATACAAAAATCATTTCAGAAAACCTTTAAATATGATACCAGCAAAGACAATCAATAGCACGGGAAAGACTATCCAATATCAAAACTGCTTAGGTTGGCTTAGGCACCTTTCAAAGAACAGTGATTTAGATACAGAGTCTCATGTTTAGCTTTGTTGGAATTTGGTGGTGAATTCTGAAACAAATTAAATAATTAAAAGTCAGAAAAATTTGGTGAAATAATTTAACCTAATTTTGATGCATTAGTTTTAATTCATTTTTTTTTTTTAAACTAACATCTATTGCTCACCCAGCATGGATCAGGCAGGGTGCTAAAGGATAAAACAAGTGGAAGCTCAGTGCTCTTTGTGGAGAATGTTTACACTGGAGAGACCTGGCAGACAACGTCATAACCAAAGGATTCAGGTCAACATCCCCAGTACGAAGGCCTGTCAGCATTCTGCACCTCCTGATACACGAGGAAGCACACAACACCACTGCTATAATAATACTGCCCAAAATACATCTTGCTGTTGTTCAGTCGCCAAGCCATGTCTTTGCGACGCCATGGACTGCAGCACACCAGGCCTCCCTGGCCCTCACCATCTCCTAGAGTTTGCCCAAGTTCATGTTCATTGAAAAGACACAACCTTCATCTAAATCAAGAAAAGCTCAGACAAATCCAGTTCGGAGGTTATTCTACAAAATAAAGACTCTATCTTTTTTAAAATGGTCAAAGTCATGAAAGACAAGGAGAAGCTGTCACAGGTTGACGTGCCTAAGCAGACATGATGACTAATGAAGTGTGTGGACCCTGGATTGGATTCTGGAACAGAAACAGACCAGAAGTGTGGAAGCTGGGGAACTTCTAATCCATCTGTAGATGAGTTAATGGTGTTGTATTTAGTGAAGAGCATTAATTTCCTGGTTTTAGTAATTGTAGGGGCTTCCCCGGTGGCTCAGATGATAAAGAATCTGCCTGCCATGTAAGAGACCCAGGTTTGATCCCTGGGTTGTGAAGATCCCCTGGAGAAGGAAATGGCACCCCACTCCAGTATTCGTGCCTGGAAAACCCCATGGACAGAGGAGCCTGGTGGGCTACAGTCCATGGGGTCGCAAAGAGTCAGACACGACTGAGTGACTTCACTTTCACTTCACTGCGTTCACATCTGATGTTAGCATCTGAATAAACTGGGTGAAGGTTATGCAAGAACACTTCATACTATTTTTGAAACTTTTGTGTAAGTCTAAAATTATTTCAAATTAAAAAAAAAACCCTTGGGGAATGCCATTCCTTACCCTAGATTTGGACAATTGGGAGCACTTTAATATTTGTCTGAGCAACCTGGCTATTTCTCTCCCTGGGAAAAATCAACTTTGCTTATTTTATGGCAAATAGGCTGAGACCAATTTATGAAAAGAAATGCTTCAACTTTAGTAAGGGCTTCCCTGGTGGCTCAGCAGGTAAAGAATCCACCTGCAATGCAGGAGACCTGGGTTTGACCCCTGGGTTTGGACTATCCCCTGGAGAAGGGAAAGGCTGCCCACTCCTGCACTCTGGTTCATTTCCTCACGTAATGTTTGATGTATTAGAGAGCTTTATCGAATAACTAGCAGAACCTGGAAATATACCCAGAAACAAACACTTCTAAGACAAAAGACTCATGTAGAGAGAAAAAGTGTTAATGTGTATTGTTTCCATATCCCCAGATTTCTCTCTCTCTCTCTTAGATGACAACTGGCTACAATCTCACTGTAATCCCTGGCCAGCTTACAATGACACAGAAGAGCCAGCCCTGGAGACCAAGGATAAGATTCACAGGTGGTACAGAAAAGTGAAGTCTCCAGAGTCATTGTCTAGGGTAAAACACAGTATTAGAAGTTGACTCTTTTAGCACTGTGAACCCTTCTAGAATCTAAGAGCTCCTAGAGAATACGAAAAAAATCTGAAGACTCTGTGATTTTGATCACACATTAGATTGGTTCAAAAGTAATTGCTGTTTTGCATTGTTGAAATTTGCTGTTTCATATTGGAATACATTCTTAAATAAGTGTGGTTATGTTATATATGATTTTAATGCACATTTCTTTCTTTTTTTTTTTTGCTAATGACATTACTTGCTGTTTGTTTTATATTTGTTTTAGACTAGGGAAATGATGTTAGATAAAAAGCAAATTCGAATGATTTTCTTATTCAAGTTCAAACTGGGTCGTAAAGCAATGGAAACAATTTGCAACATCAACAATGCATTTAGCCCAGGAACTGCTAATGCATGTACAGTGCAGTGGTGTTTCAAGAAGTTTTGCAAAAGAGACGAGAGCCTTGAAATGAGGAGCATGGTGGCCTGCCATCGGAGGCTGACAATGACCAATTGAGCAGGTCATCAAAGCTGATCGTCTTACAAGTACAAGAGACGTTGCCCCAAGAACTCAACGTCAACCATTCTATGGTCATTTGGCATTTGAAACAAACTGGAAAGGTGAAAAAGCTCAGTAAGTGGGTGCTTCATGCTGCTGCTGCTGCCGCTGCTGCTAAATCGCTTCAGTCGTGTCCGACTGTGTGCAACCCCATAGACGGCAGCCCACCAGGCTCCCCCATCCCTGGGATTCTCCAGGCAAGAACACTGGAGTGGGTTGCCATTTCCTTCTTCAATGCATGAAAGTGAAAAGTGAAAGCGAAGTTGTTCAGTCATGTCTGACTCTTCGCGACCCCATGAACCGCACGCAGCTTACCAGGCTCCTCCATCCATGGGATTTTCCAGGCAAGAGTACTGGAGTGGGTTGCCATTGCCTTCTCCAGGGTGCTTCATGAGTCAAAAGCAAATAAAAAAAAGTCCTCATTTTGAACGATGTCTTCCCTTAGTCTGTGCAACAACAGTGAAGCATTCCTCAATCAGATTGTGACATGTGATAAAAAGTGAACTTTATACCACAACTGGCAATGACCAGCTCAGTGGCTGGACTGAGAAGAAGCTCCAAAGCACTTCCCAAAGCCAAGCTTACACCAAAAAAGGTCGTGGTCGCTGTTTGGTGGTCTGCTGCCTGTCTGACCCACTACAACTTTCTGAATCCCAGTGAAACCATTACATCTGAGAAGAATGGTCAGCAAATCAGTGAGGTGAATCAAAAACTGCAAAGTCTGCAGGCAGTATTGCTCAACAGAAAGGGACAAATTCTTTTCCATGACAATACCCAACAGCACGTCTCATAGCCAATGCTTCAAAGGTGAACAAATTGGGTTACAAAGTTTTGCCTCATCCACCTGAAGTGAAAGCATTAATCCCTCAGTCATGCCTGACTCTTTGTGACCCCATGGACTGTAGCCAACCAGGCTCCACTGTCCATGGGATTTCCCAAGCAAGAATAATGGAGTGGGTTGCCATTTCCTTCTCCGGGGAATCTTTCTGACCCAGGGATGGAACACGGTCTCCTGCCCTGCAGGCAGACTCTACCACTGATCCACCTGACCTCTGGCCAATTGACTACCATTTCTTCAAGCATCTCCACAATTTTTTGCAGGGAAAATGCTTCCACAAACAACAGGAGGCAGAAAATGCTTTCCAAAAGTTCATCGAATCCTGAACCATGGATTTTTATGCTACAGGAATAAACATTTCTCATTGACAAATATGTGTGTATTGTAATGGTTCCTATCTTGATTAATAAAGATGTGTTTGAGTCTAATTATAATGATTTAAAACTCACAGTCTGAAACCATGGTTACTTTTTCACCAACCTAACTCATTGGAAAAGACCCTGATGCTGGGAGGGATTGGGGGCAGGAGGAGAAAGGGATGACAGAGGACGAGATGGCTGGATGGCATCACCGACTCAATGGACATGAGTTTGAGTGAACTCCGGGAGTTGCTAATGGACAGGGAGGCCTGGAGTGCTGTGATTCATGGGGTCACAAAGAGTCGGATACGACTGAGCAATTGAACTGAACTGAACATTGTCAAGAAAAATAACCCATGTGAAAGGACTTAAGAATGAAATACAGGACAATATATTAGAGTTCCACCTCAAATAAATGGAATGTAGCTCACCAGAACCCTTAATTAGCATTTTCCCTTTCCAATTTCTTCCTATAGGAGAATGACCACAAGAGAACACAATGGGAGGGTTAAGAAGAGAGAAAAGGTATCTGAGGCTCGCACGGCACAAACCACTCACGATCCTTCTGGGTCCGTCCCTGCCTGCACCAGGCTTCCAGCCTCCTTTCTCCCGGCCCCCACCCCCGCCCCCGACCTCCTTGTTTTCCCCAGGCACCACCAGGGAGCTCCAGCAGCATCCTAGGACTTCTGCTCCTCTTCCCTCTTCCTGGATGGCTCTTCCCTCTCCTACTCACAGGCTCGCACCTCTCACTTCGGTTCTCTGCTCAAACAACACCGTCCCCCAGGTCTTCCTTGACCATCTAGTGTCAGCAACCAGTTCACTCTCACCCCACAGTCCCTACTTCTCTTCCTCAGCTCTGTTTTTCTGCAGAGCTCACTTAACATCTGTGCATTTAGGTGTATTTGTTGACGGTCCAACCCCCCCCCCCCCACTCTAGAAAGTCATCCCCTTGAGAGCAGAAACACTATTTTTGTCACTGCTGTATCTCAGGGCTTGAAAGTTCTGACATACAGTAAATGTTCAGTTATTGTTTGTTGAGCGAATGGATGGACATGGTTCTTTGGTTATCTCAGTAACCTATAACCTCTGAGGTTCCTATGCTTAAGACAATCTCATTTCTCTACTAAGGCACTTAGTACATTCTGTCCCATGAGTGTTACTCTATACAAGGATTATGTTCCCCTGATGGACTCTAAGATTTCTTAAGGCAGAACCTATTCATCATTATGGGCATGGTCTAGTAAATACTGAAAGAATATGTTAAACCTTTATGATCCAGTGCCTCAAAACATGGCAAGAACCCAAATCCCCCAAACAAGAGTCGATCCATTCATTATTCTGTGAAAGAGGAAGTGTTAGTCACTCAGTCCTGTCCGACTCTTCGTGACCCCATGGACTTGTAGCCCAGCAGGCTCCTCTGTCCAGGGGATTCTCCAGGCAAGAATGTTAGAGTGGGTTGCCGTTTCCTCTGCCAAGGGATCAAACCTGGGTCTCCCACATTGCAGGCAGATTCTTTATCATCTGAACTATCAGGGAAGTACTATTATACTGTAGTTCCTCCTTATTCATGAGAATATGTTCCAAGATCCCCAGCAGATGCTTGAAACCACAGTTATACCTAACCCTACATATATATATATATATAATTTTTTTTCTATACGAATGGGCAGGTAGCATATACAGGGTAGATATTCTGGGCAAAAGGATGATTCGCATCCCTGGCAGGATGGGATCATCGCATTACTCAGAGCAGCCAGGAGACATGCACTTCAAAACATATGAATCGTTTATTTCTGGAATTTTCCATTTACTATGTTGTGCTTCATGTGACTAAGAGTAACTGAAACTGCAGGTGAGGAGGGACTACTATGTTTTGTTTGCTGAGGCAAAAAATATCTATTATACCTTACAAATGTTTTGACAAGGGGACAAGTAAAAGGGTGATTTCTTTTTTCAGCCCTCCTCTCACTATGAAATCCAATTACCTGAAATAATGCGGTTTTTTTTTTTTTTAACATTCTGACTTAGCGGAGACAAAGGCTCATTGGGGAAAAAAAAAAAAGAAATGAATCTTACTTTCATTAAACCAGGGAAATGAAACAAAACATACAAATGGGCACAAGCACGTTAAAGATATTCAACTGAAAACAATATCCATCCCCTTTGGGTGCAGAAGGAAACACTGCATCACTGGTCAGGGTAGTGTGTATGCGTTACGACTTTCAGTTTCCTGTAAAATTTGTGACTGTATTTCTCCTGATTTATAGAACCATGAGCATGATAGATACAGCCATCACTGGGTACTTGAATGAGGCCTTTCTGACCCAAAATGGACAGAGCAAGGAAAGTCAGACCGGAGCTAAGAGAGCCCTGCAGCAGAAAGTCCGGATAAGCAGCTGATGCCTTGAGGAGTCCAACAGAAGGACAAATGAAGCCATCTGGGGAGCAGAGCTTCAGAAATCCAAAGGAAGATGAATGTTTCTGGGCTTACTGCTGAGATGGGCAGGGCACATGAGCAAGACGTTCAGACTCAGCATTCAGGAACAGAACTTCTGTCCCTGAGAGGATTGTTTCGTTCTTTAAACTGTACAGCAAGGCATTAATCACAGAGAAGATTAATCTGCGGCTTGGTAATCCACCCAGTGCCCCAGGCCTGGACAAACAAGGCATTTGCATACTGGCAGTGAGGTGCAGCAAAGCAAGAGCCAGTCTCCTAGCAGTTGCACCTAAGAGCAGACTTGACTTGATGTCTCAAGGCCTCTAAGTGAGAAGAGGGATTGGTCTCAGGGGACAGAAGACTGGAAGAGGTACACGGTGTGGAGCTGGCAATCTGTCCTTCCACAAGGGAGCAGAGAAAAGCCTCGTCTCCACGCATCTTTCCATCACAGAGATTATTTTAGGCTTTGAGGCATTTCATTTATCTTGAATACCAAGAATCTTTGTGACTGTCTTTGGGCGGGGTGGGGTGGGGGGTGGGGGGGACAGGGAACAGGACAGGAGCCTGGATGCTGGAATTCTCTTTCCTAGCATTTGGTTTCTTCATTTTTAATGGTAAGCATTAGAGTCCAAATGGAGAACCCGCTAATTCAGGAAATGAAAGATTTGGGGCGGAATTATTTAGATAGACTGTGCTTTTAGATAATTATACAAGGCTCTGCTCTACTTAAGCATTGCCCACACAGACTATGTAATGTCATCTGCTATGAGAAAACTGTCCCTTCTCCCACAACAGGGTGATTACAGATTCTGGAAATAAACTCTGTATCAATGTGAGGAAGGGGGGAGGAAGAAAAAGGAAAGCAGAGACATTGAGACCAGTTGCAAACATAAGATCATAGGCATGCAAATTTTTTTTTTTTAATAAAGGGGTTATTTGCGGTCCATGGGGTCTCAAAGAGTCAGACACAACTGAGCGACTGAACTGAACTGATTATGATGAATAAAGTTATCTGCAGATGTGGACCTAGCTAGAATTCTGCTTCTGATTCAGGAGCAACTGAAGTACGAGTGTTAGAGGATTTCAAGAAGAGAGGATCAAAATCAAGGTAAAGGTGAAGGAAAACCTGGGGGGGGGAAAAACCCCAAACCAAAAGCAAGCCAGAAAACAAAACAAACAAACAAACAAAAGCAATAGCCGCAAAGGAGACGAGGCAGAGAGCATCTGGGAGAGTGGCCTGAGGGGTAGACGAGGCCATGACAGAACAAGGGCCCTGCGGAGCCAGCCGGGAGCAGATTGCGCGGAGCGGGGACCGAGCTCAGCTCACTCGGAACATGATGCGATAGACTGCGGGTGAGACAAACCGGCCAGTGACGCTCTGAGCGCCCCTCACTCTACAGCACCCCAAACTTGTGGGAAGCCGTGCCGGGGTCCTGGGTTAGCATGGACCAAAGTTGAGTGGAAATCTTACGCGCCCTCGTAATGATAACAAAGATTATAAGAACTATTTTCTGCTCGAAATTATAAGCAAGAAGAATTTACTGCAACTATTTCCATTTTTTTCCTTTTGTCTTTCATAATACCTGAATCTTTTCTGTCTTTCTCAAAGCACGTTAGAGGAAATAAGACAGAGGTGATTATCCATAGAAAATACTGCCATATTCACAAGATCCGTGAGACAAAATGTGTGTTTTACTTCTTTCTTTCATACTTACGTGTCTCCCTCAGAGCTAGGCACGTGTGTGTGTGTTCATTTGCTTGTTCATGTCCATCTCGCTGTAACCCTGAGGACGGTAGCTCACCAGGCTCCTCTCTCCATGGAATTCTACAGGCAAGAATGTGGGAGTGGGTTATTTTCTACTCCAGGGGATCTTCCCGACCCAGGAATCAAACTTGCATCTCCTGCATTGGCAGGTGGATTCTTTACCACTGAGCCACCTGGGAAGCCTCTTCTACGCACATAGGGGAACTTAAACATTACTGACTAATTTCCTTTTTGTTGAGGAAACTGAAATTGTGTTGTGTCCAAGTTGTAGTGTTCTCAGGCTTAGCGGTGAGAGCCAACTGGTGACTCTTTGCCAAAGTCACTGCATCCATACTCTTCTTGAATTCATGGAATATTGCAATGCTGCATTAAAATACTTCCTATAACAGTTTTCAATAAGTAGATTAGTGCTAAAAATCTATTTTACAATTAAAGTTTTATTTTTAGCTCCTTATATTTGTATTAAGAAACAGAACTAAATCCTACTTCTTAAATAATTTTAAAAAGTACACTTTCAAAACCATAAGAAATCTGGGTTTGTAGCTTTTAAGGCTTTAATCTCATTTCTCCTTCCCTCATATTCTGATTATTTTGTTAGTACTATTCTCAGCACCCCAGCTCTTAGACTTATCTCTTCCATTCAAATACTTCTTTTCTTTCTAATATTTTCTAGCATGTGATTTTTTTTTTTTTTTTTTTTGCTTTCTTAATACGATCCTTTCTCCTTCCCAAAACTGGCCTTTGGTGAATCAATTGGTCTATATTAAGTGCTACTTTATAAAAACAAATCTTGCTTTTCTCAAAAAATCTTACATACTAAAAGTATAACCTTTAATTTCCTGATTCATGGAGCTGTGTTTTATGTCCTGTTTTTCACAAGGATGAACATTTTTGAAATAGTTGTTCCTTGGAATCTCACTTTATAAGGAAATAGCAACCACTTGTAGTTTTCTTTGATTTGTATCTGACTCATTAAACTCACTGATTCCTCTACTTCTAAAAATCCCTCTGTTGATCAAGTTAGTATCTTCCTAATTCTGAAACCATAAGTTTCCATTTAAAAAAATTTATTTTACAAATTAAAAAAAATTAATTTATTTTACCAAAAAAGCAAGTAGATACAATTCTGAAATTTATCTCTGCAAATGGAGCATAAAATGTGAGAAACTGGAATGATGAATCATGAGCTGCTTGTTCTTATGAAATCATTTGTGTGAACAATAAAAATATTGGCTTCTCAGTCCAGGGAATTGCCAACACTTGAGAATGTTCTCGTTTAAAGTGCTTAGTTTATAAAAGCTTACAATCTAATATTTTTTGAAATTTTGAGTAAAGTATGGATAGATAGGTAGGTAGGTAGATAGGAGATACATCTGAAGTACTTGGAATGATTTAGTATTGATTTTTGACATAAAAGTAAAACAATATGCTTGATACTATAAATTTTTATGCTGCTGCTGCTGCTAAGTTGCTTCAGTCGTGTCCGACTCTGTGCGACTCCATAGACAGCCCACCAGGCTCCCCCATCCCTGGGATTCTCCAGGCAAGAACACTGGGGTGGGTTGCCATTTCCTTCTCCAATGCGTGAAAGTGAAAAGTGAAAGGGAAGTCGCTCAGTCATGTCCAACTCTTTCAGACCCTATGGACTGCAGCCTACCAGGCTCCTCTGCCCGTGGGGTTTTCCAGGCAAGAGTAGTGGAGTGGGGTGCCATTGGCTTCCCCAAATTTTTATGAAGTTACTTATAATTAAGTGGTTACAGACAAGTTTCTTCATTAAATATACTGCATGATTTCTTATATTTGTCTAGTTCTGAGACAGTTCTACTACTAACTGATGCAATTTCAATCCATTTGCTATTGAAAATGTGTATGAGTTTTAATAGTACCATGGAAGATGAGAGCTTTTTCTGGGTTGATGTTGAAGCAGGGTATTCCAGCAACTCTGGCCCCTGTCTAAATCTTTCCTCCATCTTACAAGCTATGTGCCTTTAAGTGTGGTGCTTCATCTTCCTGTGATTCAGTTTCCTCATTTTTAAATCAGGATGACAACAGTATTACCTCATTGGGTCATTAAGTGTATTAAGATGAGTCAGTGATTGGTTTGATATATAACAAAGACTCAGTAAGTGATTGAGGAAGTCCGTCCATAACTAGCAGAGATTTATGTTACATATTCTGACAAACGTTCAACCCATGAAAGATATCCTTCATGTTATACTCCTTTGAAACACCATCAGGAACTCACTGCAGAAGTTCTCTTTTTTTTTTTAAACAAACATGACTTGCCATATTTTCAAATGTATATTATTCATTTTCACTTTCAAAGTTTATTTACTTGCAAGCACAAGTAGACCCTTCATCTTGTGGAGATCATTAAGCAATTCTCATAAAGCAATTCCTGTAATAAATATGTGTGTTGGTTAAAAGGGGAGGGAAGGTGGACATGTGAATCCTAGGGCATAGGAAAGTCCGTAATCCTTAAGTATTAAGGACCAGGGTGGATTGAGTCCTAACTCCTCTAAATAGTGAGCTCTCTCCTCCTTCTCGTCTGAAGTCTTAGTCTCATAAGTGGCAAAATTTTTGATTTCTAAAATTTGTCTGTGATCTTTTAGTTCTTTCCCTAAGGCAAATAACAATATTTTTTAATTAAAGATTTTCTTAATTTAAGACATTTGAAAATTTAACAAAATCTTTTTTCTAAATTCAAAGCTCTGTATACAAATAGATTTTTTTTCCTGGTTATTCATTCTCCACTTCTGTTAACAAATAGGGCAGAGAAGAGGTTTGCTTAATTCTGTTCTTGAACTTCCCCTTCCCAGAAGCGGAAGTGAGTTAAGTTAGAGGCCCAACAATTAGGTTTTGCCTGGGGGAGAAAAATTCACAGAATATGTGATACTTGTACTACAACTTTTATTTCTCCCTCAGACAAGAATAAAACAGAACTATTTCGTGAAGCTCGCTGAAATAGCTCAGGACTTTGGTGAAGAAAATGCGTCTTGAAAACCATCTAACTGCTCCCAGTGCTGGGTACCTGCAGCGGTGGACAACAGGAGGAAGAGATGCTTTCACTTTTTTTCCCTTAAAGAAATGAGCTTGCTCAAAGATGTTCTGGGCCTAGAACTCAGAGTGATACTTAGACTATCTCTCCAGCGGAGGCAGCAATCTGGAGGCAACTGCTTCCCGCAGATGTAAATTCTGGAGCTCTGGGCCCAAGTGGTCTTCGGGTCTCCGTCAATATCGAATCATTAAGAGAAGAAAAATCTTGAAATTCTCAGATCCTAAATCTTCAATAAGCAAATGTCAACACATCTCAAATGCCATCTGAAGTGTAACCCTTCCCAATGGACATTTTGGATTCATAGACATGCTCTTTCTGAAAATAAAAATACATGAATGTATATTTCTGAATAAACATTATTTTACTGTTAGACCAAGCATTCAGATCAGCCTAGACCATGGGAAAAATTAAGTAGAGAGAGAATGTAAGCATGCAAGTAGAGAGTCTATCAGTCATGCTAAGACTTAGAAAAAAACAAAATTAATATTTAGAACGCTGCTGCTGCTAAGTCGCTTCAGTCGTGTCCAACTCTGTGCGACCCTATAGACAGCCCACCAGGCTCCCCCGTCCCTGGGATTCTCCAGGCAAGAACACTGGAGTGGGTTGCCATTTCCTTCTCCAATACATGAAAGTGAGAAGTGAAAGTGAAGTCGCTCAGTCGTGTCCAACTCTTAGCAATGCCATGGACTGCAGCCCACCAGGCTCCTCCGTCCATGGGATTTTCCAGGCAAGAGTACTGGAGTGGGGTGCCACTGCCTTCTCTGATTTAGAATGCTAGGTGCATTCTAACCTCATCCTTGGACTCATTGACCAGGAACAAACAAACTGTTATTCCTAAAGCCAGAAATAATGTCTGTCTGCTGACCTCATTAACCAGGGATTCAAATGAGGTCACTGTATTACTTAGACTCACCTTTCCGTTCAGGGACACCATTCAGAGAAATCCTGGGTCCCCTCTCCCTCCCTCTTTCCTGTGAGTGTCCCCAGGGATGATCCCTGTGGGCTCGTGAGCAGGTCCAGACGCATCATCCCCATGATGTACAACAGCCCAGGCCTCAACTTAAATAAGCAGAGAGCCTTGCAGTGTCCAGGACCATCACACTCCTGAGTGATACTGCTTACCACGGGTCATCACTTGACGGCTCTTTGGAAGATGAGGCACGGCCTCTTCCTGTTTGGGGTTGGCAGAGACGTGTGTGACCCCACTGTGAGAGCTCACTAATCTCCGGTCCAAACCTTCATCCCCACAATGTGAGGAGAGCTTCTGGTTGTCTGCTGTGACGGGGATGGAGGGGCCACTGACAGCCTGCCCTAGACCCAGGTCTCCTCCTCCCCTCCAGTTCTCACGTTGGATCAATCCTCCCAAGGACCCCTTCAGCTCCTCCTTAGAATTTGTCTTCTGCTATTTCCCCCTCTCCTGGAGGGTTTGGGATTCCCTGGTGGCTCAGACAGTAAAGCGTCTGCCCACAATGCGGGAGACCCGGTTCAGTCCCTGAGTTGGGAAGATTCCCTGGAGAAGGAAATGGCAACCCACTCCAGTGCTCTTGCCTAGAAAATTCCATGGATGGAGGAGCCATGTGGGCTACAGTCCATAGGGTCGCAAAGAGTCGGACACAACTGAGTGACTTCACTTTATTTCCCTCTCTCCTAGTTAATCAGGCATAGACCCTTATTGGGTCCCCATTGGAGACAACATTCTCACAAGTTTCTTCTTGATCAGGACAGACTTTAAAAAGCTAGTGGAACTTGAATTACTTCTGTTAAAATGACCCCATCTGTACCATAAATGGTGAGACTTGGAAAATTAATTACATATATTCAGATGTATTTATATATCCCAGAAATACATATTAGATATGTTTTACATTCACCGCCCTAACAGATACAGAAGGTAAACATCCCCTAAGAAATGATCCCTGGGTTTCATCACTTTATACAATTTTGGCTTAGATTAATGAAAATTATAGTTTCCATTTCTTTATCTTTGGTCTACAAAAGTATAGGAAAGTACCAGGTTTAGTTCATCACCAAAAAATGGTTTAGGCAATTACAATTAACAAGGAGTTGCTTCTTTAAAGTAGATCTTATATAAGAGAACTGGTCTTTCCTTTTTGGTAGCTGCTTATCAATTAAGATGAGTCACTAGTAATGTTTACTTCTTTGTGAATTGACAGGAAAATCATAAACAAATCTCAAAGGAGACAGATGAATAAGGTTTCAAGGACATTACTGCTCCTGCCTGAAACTTTAACCAACTGAAAGCCTGAAAATATGCAACTCAGAATTTCACTGCTTCCTCAAATTGCAGGTGGACAAACGTGAAAGATATCAGGACTTTAGCCTGACTTTAGCCTAACTGCTCACAGAACAACTTAAAGCAATGACAGTAAGTCAGTATATAACAAATCCTGAAAGCAAAACTAACATCTCAAAAAAGAGAGATGACAGTCTCTATTATGGACTGAATTGCCCCCCCCCCCCGCCCCATTCACATGTTAAATCCTGATACCCATATCTCAGGATGTGACTGAATTTGTACCTAAACACTAATCCTTTAAAGAGGTAATTGAGGTAAGGTGGCGCTAGTGGTAAAGAACCCAGCTGCCAATGGAGACATGAGAGACATGGGTTTGAGCCCTGGGTCAGGAAGAACCCCTGGAGGAGGGAATGATAACCCACTCCAGTATCCCTGCCTGGAGAATCCCATGGACAGAGGCTCCTGGAGGGCTACAGTCCATGGGGTCCCGGTCAGACACAACTGAAGCAACTTAGCACACAAAGTAAATGAGGTCACTGGGGTGAGGCCAAATCCAATATGAGTGGTGTCCGTACAAGAAAATGAGAATATCACGTAGACACGCACAGAGGGAAGATAGTGTTTTAGCCACGCGTTCCAGGAAATGAGCTCACTCAGAAGGACAATGCAGATAGTGGAGTGCAGTTTATTACACCGGTGGGCCCAGGGCAGAGTCTCCTCTTAGCCAAGGACCCCGACCAGCGTTTGTGAAAATCTTTTATACCCCACGTGTACATGTCTGAACCCACCACTCCAGATTCCTTGAGACTTACATAAACCAAGGAAAATGCAATCCCAGTAATCCCATCATTCACGTGCTATGTGCTCATGTGCTCAAACAGTCAAACAATTAGCCAATAATCAATAAACCCAAGGTTATACTCAGATAGATACAGAAAAATTTATGGCCTGTCTGGAGGAAGGGGTGATTAGTGTATGTTTTTTCTTAGGTGATGAGCAACCTAGATACGATCTTCAAGGTTCCCCTGTCTGGAGGGGGTCTTATCCTTCTGTTGTTGTTTTCATAGGCACTAAACAGAGTTCAGAGTCCATTGGAAAGGTGGCCGAGCATGATCAGCACGAACAGGCCTAAGATGGAGTCCAGGCCCTATGAATTCCTTCTTCAATAGTACAAAGACAAAGGGAGAACGTGGCCATCTGCGTGCCAAGGAGAGGAGTCACAGGATGAAATCAACCCTGCTGATGCCTTATCTTGGGATTCTGGCCTCCACAATCATGACGAGATACATTTCTGTTAAGTCCCTCTGTCTGTAGTATTTTTTATGGCAACACTAGCAAATGAATACACTCCCACACCAAAGATTTTCCCCCAAAGCTCATACAAAGGCGGGAGAATCATGACTCTCTCTTGGAATCATGGATTCTATTCATATTGTGCTTATAATCTGCAAAGCATCTTCATGTCTACCATCTCCTGTGTGCCTCATAACAGTCCCATTTAATGGAATTGAGGCTGAGAGGAGAGCCTAGTTTTGCTAGATGGCAGATTAAATAGGCACCAAGCCTCTTGATTCAGTCACGAGGCAACAGCTAAGGTTGAAGAGCATGGGTAGACAAGTACTCCACATTCCTGATGCCTGACGGAGGGTAAGGTTTGAGGTGACCTGCCCAAGGAATGCCCAACAGGAGTAGCCTGCCGGGGACTGAAGGCAGATCTTCAGACTTGACCTTGTGACATTCCCACTGCCCCATGAGAGAAAGGTATGTACTTCCTCTGCAGTCCCCAGGGATTCCTAACTTCCTTCCTCCCAGCTTGCCAGGGAGATTCCAGCTCTCAGGACTACAGGGAGGACAGCCAACTAGGCATATACCTGATGACTTTTGAAAGAAATCTTTAATGTCACAAGACAAATTCGTATACTTAAACATCCTTAACTTTTGTTCCTAATGAAAAAGAAAGGGTCAATCTCTATATGATAAAAATAAGTAATAATAACACAGAACACCCCCTCCCTAAAGTCATACATGCTGTTATGTCTTTTTAGGGAGGAAATACATTGCTCTACATATAAAAAGTCATCTAAAAAGATAAGCTTATTGTGGGGTTGGGGGTATACAGAGATTTGAATAACCACAGAGAATTTGCAGGACAGGAAAGGATATCTAATAATGAATTTTAAGTCTAGTTTATAATCTATTTATAAGTCTAGTATATAAACTCCACTGTTAAGTTTAAAAATAAAATAAAATTTAAAAAAAAAAGAAAAAAAAAAAAAAAAGAAAAAAAATGTAAAAGCCATAACATCAACTCTTTTTCTTTCAAAAAAAAAAAATAATAAAATAAAAAAAAATAAACTCCACTGTGTAATTCCAACTTGGGTGTCTTCACATATTTTTCAATAGGGGACGGCATTACTTTTCAGTGACTTTGGAGTTGGAATTGCCTTTCTTTCTTTCATTTTTCTTCCTTTCCTTTCTTTCTTGCTTTCTCCCACATGTCATATCAGACTGGTACTGGTCATGAAATGGTCCAGTTTTATTTGAATTACAATTGTTTTCCCTTGGGTTCACTGAGGAGTAAGTGAGAGTAAGGATTCAAGTATGCAAACTACTGTTAACCAATAAGAAAAATTTGGAACTGTTCAGATCACAAAATGTGACTTTTGCACAAAGTCTTGTGGATCAGCTAATACTTCTTAACAAAAGTCCCTCCTAGGATTAAAAAGAAGCACTAGTCTGTCTTTCTGACTCTCTCTCTGTGTCTCTTTTCTTTGTCTTTTACCATGTATCACTCCATCCATCCATCCGTCTGTCTGCTTTCATATCTATCTATATATTCTATTAAGATATTTCTCTTCATTGACTTTTGGCTTACAAAATTTTCCCCTGTGAAACCTTCAAATGAGAAAAACAGTCCATAATTAAAATAAAACAGAGTGAAAACCAGAGCTCCTGTTTATAGCTTAACTTTCCCTGCTAGCTGATGAGTGACTCACTGTCTCTCACCTACATGAAACAGAGCCAAAGGGTGAATGAGCTAAGGATAACGCAAACTTTAACCTAAAAGGGGGGAAAAAGTCTTTAAAAAGCAGGTCCCAATTACCCTAAATGTTTTATCAGAATCCTCTCTCAGTCTTTTTAATATTGGTCAGTTCCCAGGTATAAAATGAAACCATCCGGAAATCCACCATTGCCAGCCAGGGATTCCTAGAGAGGAACGCAGGGTCTTGGTCAAAAGCATGCTTTTGAAGACTCCTTCATCAAGTCCCTAGGTAATTGTCTGAGAGTGTAGAGAATTGGTGGCTGTTTACATGAAACTCACAGGGATCCAGGTGACCTCCAGAGACTCCGCTGAGATGCCACGTGACCTTCATCAGTTAAGGAATCCAGTAAGAAGGCCAGAGCCTGGGAACAGAATGCACTTCCCTGATAAAGCTTAGGCAGCGACAGACGGTCACTCATGTCAGACACTAGTCAGCAGGCCTTTCAAAGTGAGAAGGGGACCTGAAGAGGAGTCAGGATTCCCAGCCAGCCCGGATCTCAGATGAGGACGTTTTCCTGTTGTGTAAATGTGACGAGACTGAGATCCCCCTTGGAGCACGGCAGGGGAGGCTCACCTTTCCAGCAAGGTCACTCATTCCAGCTAGCCCAAGAGCTGTGGGCACCTGTTCACTCTTTATTTAGTAACAGTCCACTTTGCAGTCCACTTGCTATTCTGAACTGTCTCCTCTATTTTTATCCATGACATAAACTGGATTTCCTGGCTCATGTGCTACCTCCATCCTGACCCTCTCATCCGCCCCACCCTACCCCAAACATACCTCCATCAATAAGTACAAATATTTTAGTAGAAAGGCTGGTTATCCTTGGCTGAATTATCCTCTTGCTCCGACCACGTGGCTACCCTTGACTTTCTCCCTGGTTTGATTTAATCACGTAAAGGACTTTCTAGAGCACTTTCCTCATACACATTCCTCTTTGGAGAATATTATCCTTAAAATAATTCCCAGTTTGTTGACCATCTTTTTCCTAAAATAGGCTTCTCTGGAGGTTCAGACAGTAAAGAATCTCCCTGCAGTGAAGGAGACCCAGGTTTGATCCCTGGGTCAGGAAGATCCCCTGAAGAAGGGAATGGCAACCCACTCCAGTATTCCTGTCTGGAGAATTACATGGACAGAGGAGCCTGGTGGGCTGCAGTCCATGGGGTCATAAAGAGTGGGACATGACTAAGTGTCTGACTTAGTTATACCTTCACTTTCCTAAAATAGATCCTCTTCTAGGTCTCTAATGTTTATTGACTTTTTGGGGGTGGACGGGGGTCTTTAAAAAAACTGAATTAAAATGCAAAATGTTCTGAAAAATATGAAGCTTTATTAGCAAACATTTTAAATAGCAAGCAGTTGAGACAAGACCCTATTGATGCTTGATGCCAAATAATGGGCTAATGACAGTCACATCAGTCTTTTCAGCTCCTAGTTCTCTCTTGAGCTTCAGACCTGTGTACAACATGGAGACAAGGAGGTGTTCTCTCCTAACTGTTGACCACACCCCATACTCCACATGTCCCAAGTCCACCGCCTTTTTCTCTTCCAAGTCTTTCAATATTCCTTCCTGTTCTCATGCAAGTTATATATTCTGTTTGTTTTTTAATTTTTTTTATTTAAGGATAATTGCTTTATAGAATTTTGTTGTTTTCTGTCAAACCTCAACATGAATCAGCCATAGGTATGCATATATCCCCTCCCTTGTGAACCTCCCTCCCATCTCCCTCACCATCCCACCCCTCTAGGTTGATCCAGAGTCCCTGTTTGAGTTTCCTGAGACATACAGCAAATTCCCTTTGGCTATCTATTTACATATGGTAATGTAAGTTTCCATGTGACTCTTTCCATACATCTCACCCTCTCCTCCCCTTGCCCCATGTCCATAATATCCTGTTTTTTATAGTTCACTTTAGATGATGGGTAATGAGCATGTAAATGAATTGTATCAGGTGGTGAGAAGCACCAAGAAAGCGGTGCATGCTCCCAGGAGAAAGGGGAGCCGGCCGTGGTGGAAGGCCTCATGGCTGAGTGACATTTGAGCAGAGACCTGGGAGACTTGAAAGCCAGGTGGCTGTTGGGAAAAGAGAGTTCTTCATGCAGCAAGAAAGGCAAGTGCAAATGGCCTGAGAAAAGAGATGGAACCTAAGAGGACTGGGGAGGTCAGACAGAGACCTTGGTGGGGGGATGGGGCAGTGTCAATTATTACATAATATTAGAGATCAGGGCCAATAGTATAAAACAAGAGAAAGGAATATATTGTGTATGAATGGAAAAGTAAGAAATAATCCATTAGAACTAATAAGGCTTTAGAATAACTGCAGAATACAAGATCAATGTTTTTCTCTACACTGTGAATTTGCACACTTTTTCTATAAAAAGCAAGTTAGTAAATGCTTTCACCTTTGCAGGCCTTAATGTCAGTACGCCTTTGTGGTGTGAAATAACAGGCAGTATGTAAATGAATGGACAAGGCAACATTCCAATAAACTTTACTTACAAAATCAGGTGGTGGGTCTGATTTGGCCCCTACCAAATGCAGTTTGCCAACCTCTGCACTACATCAGCAACTACAAAGCAGAAAATGGCACAGAAAATGCAGTGCTTTTCACAATAACAGCAAAGCTCTACAATATCTAGGCGTTAACTTAGATGATACAGTGTAGTGCCTTCACAGAGAACATTTTAAAATGCTCCTAAGAACATTAAGAAAGATGTAAATAAGTGGAGAAATATACCATGTCACAATTGGGTGACTTTCATAGTAAGGTTGTCAGTATGCCTCCAGAATAATCTCTGAATTTATTATAAGCCAAATAAAAAATTTAGCAACATTTTTCAAAATATATACACACTTACTCTAGATTTAATATGGGATGTAAAATCCATGAACAGCTCAGCAAGACTAAAATAAGAGCAAAGAGAGGAGCCATTTCAGCTAGATATCAAAGTTACAATGCCTTAATAATAAAAAACGGTAGTGGTAGAAAACAGACAAATAAACCATGTACATGTCAAGAAAGCTAATATGCATATATTTCATATCTATATACTTTTACATGCATGTAAACTCATAAAAGCCAGTGAGGAACAATTCATTGTTCAGGAGATTATGTTGGGAAATCTCAATCAGAATGTGCAGATTAATAAACTGGATCCTATATAAAGAAAGTGAAGTCGCTCAGTCCTGTCCGACTCTTTGCGACCCCATGGACTGTACCCACCAGGCTCCTCCGTACATGGGATTCTCCAGGCAAGAATACTGGAGTGGGTTGCCATTTCCTTCTCCAGGGGATCTTCCTGACCCCGGGATTGAACCCAGGTCTGCCACATTGCAGGCAGACACTTTAACCTCTGGGCCACCAAAGCTATAAACATAAACTTATAAAGTCAATATAATAAGTGTAGGGGTGATGTTTATGGCCTTGTGGTAGAAAATATATACATTTAAACAAGATAAAGACGTATAAGATATGCCCATCAAATTTATAAATTTGACTATATCAAAATTAAGGATTTCTCTTTTACAAAGATACTATAGGCAAAGTTAATATATGACAGAATGGTAGAAGATACCAGTAATATCTAAAACTGCCAAAGGATTAACATCTTAAAAATAGGAAACTTTTGCAAATCAAACAAAAAGAAAATGGACAAACACTAGAATAAGAATCACATGAAAAACGAAACTGAATGGATAAGAAATCCTTAAATTCATTGTAACCAAAGAAACGCAGATTAAACAATGAGACATCGCTTTAGAGGCATCAAATGAGAAAATTTTAAAAATTTGGATACTGCCCAATACTGATGAGGGCATGTATAAACTGGAAGCCTCATACCTCATGCATTATTGATGAGAGCAGAAGAGTCAAGTCACCTCTCCGGTACTTAGTGATAGCCATCAGCAAAAAGCCTAGAGACCCAGCAATCCCACTGTTGGCTATAAATCCCAGGGAAATGCTCTCAAAGTCCATTTTGTAACATTTGCCAGGGTATTTATTGCAGCATTATTTGTTTCCTGGAAATCAGATATTATTTGTTTGCAACAAAATGCCACTATGTACATTTAGTTCAGTTCAGTTCAGTTGCTCAGTCGTGTCCGACTCTTTGCGACCCCATGGACTGCAGCATACCAGGCCTCCCTGTCCATCACCAACTCCCAGAGCTTGCTTAAACTCATGTCCATTGAGTTGGTGATGCCATCCAGCCACCTCATCCTCTGTTGTCCCCTTCTCCTCCTGCCTTCAATCTTTCCCAGTATCAGGGTCTCTTCCAATGAGTCAGTTCTTTGCATCAGGTGGCCAAAGTATTGGAGTTTCAACTTCAGCATCAGCATTGGTCCTTCCAATGGATATTCAGGACTTATTTCCTTCAGGATTGACTGGTGGTCTGGTATTCCCATCTATTGAAGAATTTTCCACAGTTTGTTGTGATCTGCACAGTCAAAGGCTTTGGCATAATCAATAAAGCAGCAGTGGATGTTTTTCTGGAATTCTCTTGCTTTTTCTATGATCCAGCAGATGTTGGCAATTTGATGTACATTTAAAACTCTTACAAATATTGTATACAAACCTAGTCAAAAATTAGGTGTTTCTCAGAGAGGAAGATGTCCTCGGGGGATCAGGAAAAGTGTGGATGAAGGAAAGGGGACTAGAA
The DNA here is from genome assembly GCF_019923935.1 of Bubalus bubalis. Classification (NCBI taxonomy): domain Eukaryota; kingdom Metazoa; phylum Chordata; class Mammalia; order Artiodactyla; family Bovidae; genus Bubalus; species Bubalus bubalis. The sequence continues at coordinate 5,310,585 of NC_059171.1, read as the reverse complement.
AGGTCTTGATTACAGAGTGTGAGGGAGTGTCATAGAGGGAGGCATGATCAACTCTCCACATAAGGTTCCGGAAGAGACAACGTACCGTGATTTCTGTACTACAGCAAAGAAAAAATCACGGGCAAGAATGACACAGCAATGTAGGCATGCCAAAGACAATGTAGAAAGAAGTGACCACTGCTGTGACTGAGTGATGAAAGTAAGTGAAAAAGCTTCCTTTTATTATTTTATGCTGTTAGTGTTAAGGAGACTTTTATTTAAAAAGTAAACATAATAGGAGAGACACTCTAACACTGATACTTTTTATGAGTGCTTCAAACTTTCACAGGCAGTAGATTAGCAAAACTGATAGTCTGAGTATAACGACTGCTTCTTTTAATATAACTTAAGATTACTGTATTTCCTTATAAGAGGGACATTTTCATATATTTTACAAGTGTCAATCAACCCTTGTTCAAATTGGGCACACATCAAATCTAACATTATGGTAGTTTTATTTGGAAGTGAACTTTTAACTCTCAATACAAATGCCAAGAGTACTATACAAAACATCCACTGGAATGTTTTTCATCTATTTTTGAAATGTTCACAAATATTTCCTACATAACCCAACGTACAACAGAGAAATGGTACATCTTTCTCTTTCAATTTACATTTGGGGGAAAACAGGAATATATATATATATATATATATATACTGCAAAGTTTAATGAACAGACACCAACAAGCTGACAGTTCATAGGTGAGAAATTATTAAATAAAAATAATCAGAATTTATTTAGCATCAGCCACTTCCACAACCAAGTATTATTCTGGTTAACAAAGCTTACTGCCCTTAGGCTTCTTTATACCATTATTCCATGTGTTGCAGTGCTCCCTGCCTCGGCTCTTCACAGTTACAAACAGAAAATCATTGCAAAGTAGGGGCAAGCATTTGCAAAAACAAACAAAAATCCCCAGCTTATTAGAAGCATGAATGTGTGGTAGAATTTCCTCCCAAGCAGTGAACTTTCAAATCATTAAGAAAACACCAGAACTGAATGTGTCAAGATACTGTGCCTAAGTCCAAGAAGAGACGCATTTATTTATATCCAACAGAGGGCTAAAAATTAAACTTAGTGTCCAGTTTGGGGGAACTGAGCCATTTGAAAAATGACCATCTTAAAAAAAAAAATGACCACCAAAAATAGTTTCACTAAATTTATTCTACAAATCCTAAGACATTTCTTACAAAAGTGCATTAAACTCTGCACACCACTTGGAATAGAAGCCAAGGACATGTAGACTGTTGCTATTTTTTCTCCCTGTCCCACTCTCCAAATGTTACAGGGGCCACACAGGAAAGTGTTCCCAATAATTACCTGGGAGGGTTTTTTGGCCCTTCTTAAATGTTTTGCTTCATAATACTTATCACGAGAAGTACTTTGGCTCTTTCTAAGATGACATCATGATGTTATTTCTTTCATTTATTTAGCAATGTTTTATTCATTTTTCAATGCTGAGCATGGTCGCTCCCGGTCATGAACCGTCATGAACCTTGAGACGGAGGAGGGCCCTGGGCTCCGTGTCAGCACCTACAGCCGGCAGTGTGAAGGCTCAAGATCTTTCACGCAGCCCCCTAACTCCTACACCAAGAGTTGCAAGCCCCTCGCCTTAGTTTTTCTTGAGAAACCGCAGAACCTAAATTGACTCACTCAAGCCCACCACGGCGCATTTTTCTCGTTTAACTCACAAGGAACGATCTTGCTTGTCCGTGGCCATCTGTGTCTGCGAACGTCTGCCTCACTCTCGGTCACATTCTTTGTTCCTGTGTTCTTTTTTCCTGTCCAACCTCAGTTCCTGTGACATATAAAACCTCTGTTCACCACCAGACAGGGCTGCCCCACTTGTAGAATGCCATTCTCGCGAACAGCAAAATAAACGGTTTCTGCTAGTTGCTGCACCTCGATAGCCTCGCGCTCAGGACCTCTCTACAGTGAAGGCTTCAGTCGGTTGTGCCCTTCGTGGCATCATACAGCACTGGGCTCACTTTCATAAAGTCCTGAAATCTCCTCTTAGGACCAATGGGTTTCCTGCCACTGAGTCTTCCTTGGGGCTTCCCTGGTGGGTAAAGAATCTGCCTGCAATGAGGGAGACCCAGGTTTGATCCCTGGATTGGGAAGATCCCCTGGATTAGGAAATGGCAACTCCCTCCAGTACTCTTGCCTGGAGAATTCCATGGACCGAGGAGCCTGGGGGATTTAGTCTATGGGGTCGCAAAAAGTCGGGCATGACTGAGTGACTAACGCAACGCCCAAGTCTTCCATATGCTTCCCAGGTGGCTCACGTAAAGAATCCACCTGCCAAGCAGGAGGCGTGGGTTTGATCCCTGGGTCGGGAAGATTCCCCAAGGAAGGAAATGACAACCCACTCCAGGTCTGGTGGAATGGGAGAAGGATCAACGTATGCAATTCATTTTCTTTATTAATGGGGTACTGACAACTGAAAGCTATCCTACAACCATGAGTCTCCAGTCTTGCCTGGAAACTAGCTAGGTTTTTAGAGGCTAATGTACATTAGTCCCTCATGTCTGCATACACTGTCCAACCAACAACCAAACCAAAGTGCTAGATTTAAATGTTCATCACTAACCTCTGCCAATCTGCAGATGAATACACACTGACACTCAAATGTTTATTGTTATTAATAATAAATTATAAAATCTGGACCAGCGGCTAGAGAGATTTTGTTTATTCAGAGAGATTCTAAGAGGATGTCACTGAACCTCTTACAAATAGATGTGTTTCTTTACATTGGCGATAGATCTGATCAGGAATTTTAGGTTCCACAACTGTGATCTCTTCGGCCAAGCCAAAGTTCCTTTTACTGACAGAAATGTTGGCTCACAAAAGAAAAGCGTAGGAAATATAATTACATGGTCCTAAAGATGGCTCAAAAAAAGAGATAGTCCTGCCTGAACCAATACCACTAATGTAGCTTAACCATACCAAGAGGGCAAGAATTTGTGTCTGGAAATACTAAATATAGATTTTTTTGCATGAATGGATTCCTGTTTTTAAAAATACTTTTTCATTTAAAAATATAAACTCTACATCTCATTTTCTAACATTTTATTTTCTCTTTTTCTTAATCTTCCTCCTTTATCGCTCTAACAATATCTTTTCCCCCTAGATATACACCAACCAATAGCCTGATTTGCTGAAAATGCATCACAGAAGAGTTTTCAAAATACAGAGAAAGAAAGAAAGACTTGGGGTCTTGGAGGATGAAACCTTGTCCTTCAGAAACGAAAACTATATAGATGAAAATATATCCACAAAAATCATATACTACAGAATCATTTACTACCCTGGAAGGTAGCAGGGAACAAGCATTGAGCAAAGACAGACATCTTTGCTGAGCATCTTTTATTTAACCAGTAATTTTGCAATCATTAAAATAAAAACAACAGCAAGCAATGATCTTGTGAACATGAAGTAACTCCCCAGAAAAGCCCATAATTTTTAATTAGCTCAGAGACATACATAGAAAATGTGTCCATCTAAAACTCTTTACTGGGAGGAAATGTATTTCATAACAGCAAGTTCAAACATTAATGAAACTGCCAGTCTATCAAGACGACCTTTTGGAGTGTGCCCGTGTTGACAAAATCAGGGAACTCTTGAAAACCTGGAAAGGACAAGCAAATAAGAAACTTCAAGAGATCATACAACATATTTAGGTCAACCAAACCAAGCTTGTTTATACCTTGACAAAATCCCTATGTGTCCAAAATTATGATACCTTTTTAAGAGTTTTAGTCAATTTTTTTGGTGATCTTCTGAAATTATTTTATGCTATTTTTAAGAAATCACTATAGACCAGTAATTAGCTCAACTAATTCTTTAATAGATATACATTCAAGCTGTTCAAGATTAAAATTCTCTGAATGATTTAACTATGTTGAGACCACTTCCAGTATTTGCCTAGAAGTCATGAGATTACATATATATTTTTTCATTTATGTGTGTATATATGTGTACATATGAATATGTATGTCAATGTATAGGTATAATTATGTGTGTATAGATATACATGTGTATGTACATATTTAATATTTAAAAATATCATTAACTACAAAAACAACAAAAAAAAATCAAATCCAGTGTTTGTTTAGGGCAGAATTACATCCTAACTCTGAAACCTTAGCATATTAGTGCTTTCCAGCTAGAAAGATCGCACATCTGAATAATTAAGTCTCCACAATGCTTGCAGCTGTATTAAGGCAAAGTGAAACAAGAATTCCTCCTATTGGCTGTGCTGGATGCCTCTCCTTATTGCAGGCCTTTTTCAGGCAACTGTCCCTCAGCTCGTTATTTAGATTTGCCACTTGGGAGACTTCTTTCCCCCTTGTCAAGTGTCTGATTGCATCGGTTCTAGCAGCTTCACTGCCGTGTCATTCTTCCGCGATCCCTCACATAGCTAAGGGTCAGACATGCTTTAACGTCTACAGCAGGTTCCAGCTCTGCAGGGGGCATCACAAAAGACAAATAGACAAATGTCAATTTTTTTTTAATTTATGAAGAAAATGGTAGAAGCTCTTGGCTTGCTCTGAGTGCTTCTGAGAGGATGTGGTTTTTAAACAAGGGAGCCATTTCACAACCAAACTCTAATTTTAATTCAGAGTGTGCCACTCAGGGTTCCCCCTCTGTGCTACTTTTGCTGGTGTGTAATTCCTAAAGAAATTTCTAGGTGAAGGACATTGCTGTGTTTGTCTCTGGAAAGTGCTCAAAAGACCGTTTCCGCCCTGGCAGCCTGCATTTGACAGTTCAATAGCACACACTTGACAAAGCCAGAGGCATCAAAGAGGACTACAATGCTGCTGTTTGGGGAGTGAAGCATGTTTTTAAGGAAGCTGTGATGAAAAAGAATAGGCTGTATCTAGGGTGCAATCATTACTTGAAAAAACTTAGACAACATCACAAAGGTAGGTCTCTTGCTTTAGTATTAAAAATGAAGGACATTTCTCAGCCCTTCTAGATGACAGCCAGCCTTCGGTTCCTTGGCACTGCTAACGAGTCTCTTCCTTATTCACACCGAATGCACCTGCATGGTCCTTACCAGATCTTTCTTTTCTAATTTCCACTTCTCTCCAGTTCATCAGGATAGCCTCTACTCATTCCACAGGTCTCGCCTTAGCTGTCTCTTCCCACAGAAAATCTTTCTGGTTCCATTCTCTCCCAACTGGCTTTCTCCACTGCAAAGTGTCGTAGGTAGTTCAGACTCAACACACACAGATCAGAGGCCCCCATGGGCTGCAAAACCTGTTCATGGACGTCCTGTGTTCCCCGCCTCAGTGGCTGCACAGTGGGCTGTGGCCCTAGGCAGACACGAGGGTGCCACTGCTGCCTCTGCTTTCCTGTTCCCAACATCAGTTTGATCACTGAGTTTAAGTCACACGCAGCCCCTCACAAGCCTTCTGCTTCAGGTGGACATCATCAGGATGATGTCACCAGCCTCTCTCACTTGCTTAACGACAGTCTCGTATCACCTCCCATTCTTGGTTCCCTCACATCTGTCTTCTCTACTGCCAGTCGTCTTTCTTACACATGATTCTAGTCATTTATTCTTAAGTTTCAAGCCCTTCATTAGTCTCCATTGCTTCAGGATCCAACCCAATCTTGTTATCATGATTTGGGGCTTCCCTGCTGGCTCAGACGGTAAAAATATATACCTGCAAGATTTAGGTTCAATCCCTGGGTTGGGAAGATCTCCTGGAAAAGGGAATGGCTACCCACTCCAATATTCTTGGCTGGAGAATTCCATGGACAGAGGAGCCTGGTGGGCTACAGTCCATGGGGTCACATAGAGTTGCTCATGACTGAGCTACTCAAACTTTCACTTCCACTTCAACATAGTAAATCATGATGATAGTATATTGATTTACAAGATACTTCATGATTTCTTCCATGGATTCTTCTCTTGAATTCTACTCTCCGAGGTAGATTTTATCACACTTAATATAGAGATAATCAAATTAAATTTCCATGAGGTTGGAAGCCCTGGTTTGGGTCACAGAATCAGGAATGAATGGTGTTGGAGCTGAATTCACATTAGAAGTCTGAATTAAGTGTTTAGAGATTTGATTTGGTTTGAATTTGTTTTCCTTGGGAGAGGAAATTCTAGGGTTCCATTTAGCATACCTGTGATTTCATATACAGGTGATGGGCCAATCCCATGAGAATATTACTTGTGTATGAATTACCAGACCACCCTTACCTGTTATCTTAGTTGGGTTCACCTGAAAACAGTCCTGATGAAGAATTTGTGTGCAGGCGACTTCTTTGGGAGGTGAACCCAGGGAGCATGGCGCAGAAGGAAGACTAGCCAGCAGAAGTATCCGTTAATAGTCTCCATACTATGACAACGAGGCTCAACTCTCCCAGGAGCAGGAACTGGGTACCTCCTAGAGTTACTACCTGAGGGGTCAAAGACAGAAGAAACTCTCCATTAGCTTCTGGCCCCATGGGTTGGGAGCTGTCCTCAGGCATGTTAATTGCCCCCAAGTTTCTGAGCTGTAACATATGTAATAACCAAGCAAAGCCCTGCCAGCACCTGGGCAGGGCCCCAGGGCAGGAGGCAGGAACAGGCAGCACACACACAAAGCCCCTGGTCAAGGGCTTCTCCTTCCCTTCTGTGAGTCAGAGCCTGCGTAGACCTTGTGGAACAGCCACAGAGGAAATTGAAGAAGCTGGGAGCAGGAATGAATCTGGGCACCAGAGGCACCTAAGGCACCCAGTATCAGGAAGTGAAATAATTGAGAAATAGAATGCCATTCTATTCACGAATATTTTTAGACTCACACAAATTTCAATAGGTTACAGATTAGCACAAATACATTTTTCACTGATTTTTCTCTGTGGAAAACAAAGACAACTGAAGTATGTGTAGGTGGTTCTATTAAGTGACTCATTTGCTGCAAATAAGTACCAGGTGCTTAGTTGCAAAGCTAGGGCTAATCAATAAATAATTCTCTCTGAAAAGGAGACAGAATTCTCTATTTCTATAACAGTCCATTTATAGATATGTCAAATATTAAAACCCCGGAATCCAAAATTAATCATACACAAAATAATTTTAGCCATAGTTTTAGAACTTTGGAAATCATCTGACTGATTTTCACTACTCTTTATTCTAGGTCAGATCTTACGCTTCTTTACTTATTTAAGTGTTAGGGCACAAGAAATATGCCAGGGTAAACTGTAACTTTCAAAAATGAAATCCTTCATATGTTCTTGGAACATGAATTCTTTTGATCTATTCCATCTCATTCTAAAATGTATGTTAATATATCCACAAACTAAAGATATAATCAAAATACTAACAGTGGTTATTGCCTTGGGATGAAATTAAAGGAGCTTTTATTTTCTTCTTTGTGTTTTTTGGAACTTTCCAAATTTTCTACAGTTCTTTCATGTCATTTTTGTTATGACAAACAATCCTACACTATACATCATTTTTTAAAGGTCAAATTAGAAAGAAAGCACTTCGGTAACCATTTTTAACTAAAATGTGGTGCAATATGGTTATTATGAAAAATTGTTACGATGTAGCTCATGCCTGTGGAGAATTTTCCATCACAGTGAAAAAGAATCAACCATTAGATTTTATCCTAAGTTAGCCTCTTCCCAGGGATGTTAATGCCTTAGGTTAAGAAGCCATGTATGGAGAGCCCGGGAGGTGATGAACTACATGTACAAAGAAAGGGGGGAAAGTCTAGAGTTTCCTTTATCCAAGATAGATTCATGGCAGGAATTTGGTATGGAATTTGGCATTTTGACCATACAGGAACAAAGACAGCACTTGTCATTTCATGTCTGGATTGGTGATGACCTCTGGAGGGATTTATACCATATTCTCCAGTTAGGAATGTTCTTCTGGCTCTACTCCTCCACACTTCTCCTCCTGTACAGATGGATAATTCTAGAAAGGCACCAGAGAAGTCTTGCATAAGGGAGTTGGTGAAGTCATTAACCATTAACCACTGCAAACTTACCAAACCAGCTAGAAAGAGACCAGGCTGATAGGCCAATGGGCTCACTGCTTTCCACGGGCAAAATACATCCATCCCTGGGTGGATGTCTGTCTAGTTAGCCCTGGGTCAATTCCCATTCTCCTGTCCCAGAAACTCCTGGCGTTGGTCAGCCGTCACGTGCCCGTAGAACTGCTCTTTGCTGCCACGCTGTCCTCCAGCACTGGCTGCAGAGCGGGGCTCAGCCTGCCTGGCTCCCCTGTGCCGGGCTGTTTTCAACGTCAGCACACCAGGTAGGCTCTTTTGGGTTGTCACTGTTTAGGAAGAGAGGCGATTCGTACTTTTGCTTTGTTTTGTTGTGCTTCTAACCCTGAGAAAATTGGGGACAAGAGATAAATATGAAGCAGAGTCAATTTTCTTAACATCACATTTCTTACCCTGATTACATTATCAAGATGATCTTGTTCCATCCTCTGCTTTCATTCCTCAAGATGTGGCTCTGCAAAAATCATCTCATTTTCTGACTGCCTGATTAGAGAAGGAAATGCCATGCCATCCCTATTTGAAGCCTACACTGCTGTGTATGTTAACCAGTAAAGAAATCAGGATAAAACAAATATGCCCTTTGTCGGGTAATTCACCTCTGTGTGAACTTCCATACAGATGGCAGAGAGGCCTTACCTAAATTCTTAACCCCCTCATCATTTCACTGCTAAACCCTCTGTGTCTTTCTTTTTAGTAGGGTTCCTCAACCTTGGCATTATTGACATTTCAGACTGGGGGACTCAGTGTGTGGGAGGGCACTGTCCTATGTATTTTTGGGTGCTGAGAAACCATCCTAGATGCCAAGAGCACCCTAGTTATTTGTGACAACAGAGTCACCAGACATTACCAAATGTCTTCTGGGGAATACAATCACCCCTGATTGAGATTGTAAACCATCTGTCTAAAGAACTCAATTAATTTATAATTAATGTTTATTTATGTGATTGTTAGGTAGTTAGAATAGGAAAAAGGAGTCCAAAACGGTGGTGGCTGAAAGACAAAGAAAGGAAAAAGCCTGCGAAAATAGAACAAAAGAAAATCTGTGGACCAGAGTGAGAACCTCAGGTGACGCAAACAGCCCCCCTGGCTAGTCCAGTTTACACAGGGCAGGCTCAGGCGGAGGAGAAAAAACATACAAAAAGAGGAGCCAAGATTGAGCCTCTCCTTTGGGGTTGGCCCACCCTCACACTTTGAGGAGATACTATCCTTTGCTTGCCAAGTCAAACTGAGCTGTAACATTGGTCTGCCATTTCAAATCTTTTCTGCGGTGAGACATAACCGAGGAAATTACACACTCCCTTCCCCACCCCCAGCATGATTATTAATATTGTGTCTTCCACTAGAAAGTAAATTCCACCGGGGCAGGATCATCTCTAATCTAAAATCTGCCCAACTTCTGTTCCTGGCATATAGTAGCCAGTCACTAAATACATGTTGACTTAATCAATGGCTAGTTTTATAAGATATTACAACTATCCTAAGAATTCTAGGGTAATTAGTGTCAGGAGAAAAATGATTATTCTGGCTACACAACTAATATTTATAAACTCTGATGATATCTAAAAGACATGACACTTTGGAAAATATGTCATAATTTTTTCTTATAACAAAAACTTAGATATACAAGATTTTTATATTATTCCAAAAATTGATTTGAACTTTAATCTTTGCTTTATCTCTCCATAAACTATATCTGAATGTCTGTGGATATGAAGGTATATTTATTAATACAGATTTCAGATGGATAGCTCAATTCTCTCAAGGCATTTTTATCCTTAAATTTAATATAATTTTTAAAAATTATTGCAAAATTAATATTTACTCATTGTGAAAAATAAAGAATTCAAATCAGATAAAATAAAGCTCCTAACTTTTTCACAAACTGGTGTTCTCTCCTGATTTCTTTAGAGTTTACCTACATATATTTGTGAATAAATATAGACATATATATATTTGTTTTGCTTTTTTGTTTAAAACTGTTTTTATTTAAATAGTATGGTACCGTAATTATTTTCCACAACATGTTTTCTTAACAATTTTTCCAAGATTCACATCGAATTACCTCACCCTTCTTATCTGATGCCTACTAATTTATAGTAGGCTCATTGTAGTTTATTTTTTTTAAACAGCAAAAAGATAAAATATTAAGATAGTAATAAACATATTTCCCCCACAGACATTTATCCCCTGACCATTGCTTCTGTTTAGTTAGCAGCATTCCTTGCCTCAGAGGACTGTTAACACACCCAATGACTTAGTCAATTTCTTAACTTTTAAGTTTCTAAGTAAGCTTTGGGGAATCCTGGCCAAAAAAGTTTTAAAAGTCACTTTTTGCTTTTGACAAAATGGGTTTTGCTTTTGTGTTTAGTTTTGATACTCAAGGCTTCCCTGGTAGCTCAGATGCTAAAGAGTCTGCCTGCGATGCAGGAGACACAAGTTCCATCCCTGCGTCAGGAAGATCCCCTGGAGAAGGGAATGACAATACACCCCAATATTCTCGCCTGGAAAATTCTATGGACAGAGGAGAGTGGCAGGATACAGTCCATGGGGTTGCAAAGAATCAGACACGACTCAGCAACTAACACTTTCACGTGATACTCAAACATAAAATTTGGGCAGAGCTAACAGCAGGAGAAGGCAATGGCAACCCACTCCAGTACTCTCGCCTGGAAAATCCCATGGACAGAGGAGCCTGGTGGGCTACAGTCCATGGGGTTGCAAAGAGTCGGACAGGACTGAGTGACTTCACTTTCTTTATATAGGATCCAGTTTATTAATCTGCACATTCTGATTGAGATTTCCCAATATAATCTCCTGAACAATGAGATGACCCAGGCTCAGCAGACGTCTCAGTGAGCAGAATGTCAAAGTCTCCCTGTAAGAAAAGCAAGCGGGTTGGGAGACAGGCCTGTGTCTATCTTCTGCAAAGACAGTCCACCTCAGGGAAGAACAGTAGACATGCAGACCGTCAGATAAGCTTTGTGTCCTCAGAGCGTGGAGACGACTCACTCCCCACGTCCTGTCTGGGGCCCTGACGGGCAGTAGGCCTCTCATGGCTCTTGTCCCTATCGCAGCAAAGGTGGGAGCAGTTGGTGGAAGGTGACAAGGGTGGTTCCAGGAAGGGCAGGGCCCTGAAGCAGCCTGTCAGACCTCCTGCTGCCCAGAGTGGGGAGGAGACCCCGTGGACTGTAGCCCACCAGGCTCCTCTGTCCATGGGATTCTCCAGGCAAGAACAGTGGAGGGGGTGGCCACGCCCTTCTCCACGGGATCTTCCCAACCCAGGGATCGAACCTGCATCTCCTGCATTGCATGCAGATTCTTTACCACTGAGCCACCAGGGAAGCCCTGTGGAAAGGGTGCCTAGAGGCAAAAATTCAAATAATTCTTTGTGCTTTTCTGCAAGGAGCTGTCCCACCCAACCATTTGCCTCAAACAACCTTTATCGAACTACTAGAATGAATTTCTTAAAGGCAGGGATTTTGCTTGTTCCATGTTATTTGCACAATAAATATTTGTTGAACAAACAATTAATATTTTTGTATCAAATAACTCTGTGCTCTCTTTTCAAAATGCCTATCTTTGAGATAATCTCTTGAGCCACTTTTTTTTCAAGACAGTTTCCTATTTTCTGAATAAAACTAATGCCAGAAGCAGACAGTGAGCCAACTAAAGAAGTTTGAGTAGGAATTTGAGTGGGAAGCAGGGCAGGGATTCCTGTTGAAGAATATCACTTTGATCACAACTGAAACTGTAATTTTTACAACATATTTGCTGGGAGTCTTGGAGAGGTTTGGATTTTTAATAAATTCTCTCAGTAGGTAACATAGCTGCCTTCCCTACCCATCACCACAACTAAATTTTGGTAGTTACTGATCATTTAAATGATGATTGATAGGAATAAACACCATCCATTTTAATTGACATCTAGAGGAGTAAGGAGGCCAGAAGGAAGAAGGGACACCAATGACAAAGTCTCCCCCTTCCTTCATTTTGCCTGGGGCACAGTTTGCCTGAGATTAGAGAGGATAGAGTTTAGGTTTACAGAACCTTAGTTACTTGACAATTAGGTCTCATCTGTGAAAATCACTGACTACATCTCAGATTTCAGTTCACCAATCTGTCAGTCCTGGAGAAATAAATCTATCAGACAAGTGCTCTACCTAATTTTGCTCAATATATAAAGCCTGCTACATTATTAGATGTCAGTAATATTTAAGTAATAGCACAATGTTGTCATCCAAATGTTCAGTTTTCACTTCTTTTCTGATCCAGGTAAGCCCAAGTGATTAGTGTTTGCCCTCTCAGTCACACTAGAAACTGAGTTTTAAAAGTCTCCAACAAATGACTGTAACAAAATGAGGAGAATGCAGATCAGGACTTTTCTCAAACAGATATTAAAAATCTAGATAATTTTTTCTGTGAATTGGAGATTTAAGCTTGGAACTAAATATAAACTTGGAGTAATAGACCTTGAGGGGAAGAGAGGTAGGAGGGGAAAATGCTTTGCAAGAGAAGCCCTGAGATTTTTGGGTTTACAAGATGTGTTCTCTTTATCTAAATCAATAAGTCTAGCAAAGGTCTCATGCAAATATTCTCAGAGAGAAAAAAAATGCAAGGCTCAAGAAATAAATAAAAGGAAAGTCTATAAGAAAACTTCAATAGCTTTTCATTCTTATTTATTTCACTTTGCCAGTTGACTATCAATAGTGGATGAGATTATTTCAGCTCTGTGTGCAGACTAGTAACTTAATTTTTTTCTGGGTTTGGATTATGTGCGTGGTTCTAGTAAGGGAAGCTCTTAGCATTTCAAAAGGGTATTAATAACACAAAAATTTGCCAGATTGAGCAGACCTAACTGATCCTTTCCGTTCACAGGGCTCTGTCTTAGACGATCTCCAGGCCTCAGTTTAGACACCATTCAATGGTGATTGGATGTCAGTGTGTATTGAGCACTCACTCTATGCCTTGAAATGTACATGTGCTATCACATTCCATTCTCATAACAACTTCATGACTTAACCCCGTTTTAGAATGGAGGAAACTGAGGCACAATGTGCTATGTGTCCTGTGGGTGAGACTTCAGCTGGCCTGGCTGTAAGGCTTATGCTTAGTTCAGTTCAGTTCAGTCGCTCAGTCATGTCTGACTCTTTGCGACCCCATGAACAGCAGCACGCCAGGCCTCCCTGTCCATCGCCAACTCCTGGAATCTACCCAAATCCATGTCCATCGAATTGGTCATGCTTAATATGGTGCAACTAATTTCTCTAAGACAATGATACTGAAGGGCCCTAAAATCAAGACTACCTTGATTCATATCTTGGCACTGATACTTACTGTGTGACTGTAGGCAAGTCATGAAGCTCTTAGTATGCGCTGGCTCAGAATAACATTAGTACCTGTTTCACTGTGTTGTTGTACAGACAAAATGCTAGAACAGGAGAGCTTCAGCAGGGCATGGTGTTTGCAAACAGTTTAATGAGGAATCCATCTCACAGATGTATTTCTTGAATGAAGAAGGCAGTACATCAACATTAGAAAATGTTCACAAGATTACTAACGGTCTATTCAGATTCAAAGGAAGATCACATGTTATTGATGAAAGAAAAGAAGGGCATCTTATATAACAGATGAATATTCTTCACAATTTAGCTATAGTAGAATTTTATGTATTTGATAAATATTATACTCTACTACACCTTAGGGCTTCCCAGGTGGTCTAGTGGTGAAGAACCCAGCTGCCAATGCAGGAGACATAAGAGATGTGGGTTCAATCCCTGGGTCAGGAAGATCCCTTGGCAAAGCAAATGGCAACCCACTCCTGTATTCTTGCCTGGAGAATCCCATGGACAGAGGTGCCTGGTGGGCTACAGTCCATAGGTGTGCAAAGAGTCAGACACAACACATGACTTAGCAAGCACTACACTTTACACTTTGGAATCATAATTAATGATGTCAGAAAAAAATCCCTATAAATATGAAAGTGTTGCCTCTGATGGTAGCTCCTCAGTTTGGCTGAATCACCTGGGAGCTTTCTGTAAACCACATATATCCTGGCCTTTATCCCACAGCCTCTGATTCTTCAGAACTGAAGGGGACCACCAAGGTATTTGCACTTGGTGTTTGGTTGTGTTGTCTTTTTTTTTTTTTTTTTTAAATCTGAAAGTCACTGATTTAAGAGCGTTGGACACGACTTAGCTGTGTTTTGCTCCTGTTCCTCTGCTATATTTTGAAAAATGCCAGGGAAAATCAGGCTGCAGCTGAGCGATAACCCTGCTGGTGACTCCATCTTGGGTTTTACTGATGTCATTGCTCTTCAGTTCATGGATTTCTCACCAACCTCAGCCCCTTCTGCTGCGAGATTTTTTTTTTTTTAATTTCACTAGAAACGTATTAGGAAATTAATATTTAATTTTATTGGTGATTAAAACTGTGGTTGAGATTACCAACAAAATACAAGAGAAATGTTTCTGGTAAACATTGTAGTTTTAAAGCAATTAAAGCAGGTAATTTTCATTTCCAATAAATAATGAAGATACTACTCTCACTTACTTTTTTCCTTATGTTAATTATTTTCTTTCATAAGACTCCTGTGAAATAGGCATTATTTCACCATTTTGTTGATTAGGAAGCTGACATTCATAACTTATTCAAGGTCCTGGCCAGTAAAGGCAGAAACTCAGGTTCATGTCCAGATTTCTGAGTCCATGTTCAGAGCGGTTTCCTCCTCACTAGACTAAAAGGGATGCCTTTCTCTGTGTGGTTAAAAAATACATTAAACTAGGCTTTTTTCTAATGCATGATCAATTTTTCAAAATGTTTTTTGTAACCTTACTTCTCAATAGACAGTCTTTTTTATTAGAATTACTGCACACCCCCCACAATGAGTAGGCAGCAAAAATTGGCAGCGCAGTCCAGAGTCTGATTTAGTCTAACATCAATCCACTTGTAAAAGTCCTTGGAAAAGAAAAAAAATGTCTCTAACATACTTTGCCAAGCAGTGGAGAGGAGGTTGGCTTGAAGGTTATATGAGCTTTCTTCCCGCAGTTCAGAACGTTCTACTTCACAGCTCCAAACGTCACTACATAATGTTTGTTTGTTTTTTTTCCTCTCCTATCATTTATTTTCATACACGTGGAGATGAAATGTTCCCCGTAAGACAGGAAAACTGTCGGGTAGCCCTCCAGGTGTTCCTCAGCCGCGTGGGACCCCGCATTTTGGGTCCGGTGCCCTCTCGCCTTGCTCTCAGAGGGATGGCGGTCCTGAAGCAGGTGCTTCTTTTCCTGCCGAGGAGTTGAATCCAGCTGCGGGTCCAGCAAGGGCTAGAAGCAAAGGGCCCTGGCTCCTGCCCGGGTTTGAAAGCAAAAATGTCTCAAGGAGGCAAAAGCTGCAGAAACAGATCAAAGTTCATTAGAGCACACGGAGAAACAGTTTATTAAGGCAGAATAAGGCAGAAATACACACTTGGAGAAGACCGCGGGCGTCCTGAATGAGGAGTGTGGTACCCCTGAGGTTTAAACGAGGGGTGCAGGAGGCGAGAGGGATGCCCACGAAGGAAGGGATGTATGTATACACACAGCTGGTTCACGATGTGGCGCAGCAGAAGCGAACACGACACTGTAAAGCAAGCATGTGCATGCCGTGTGTGTGTGCCAAGCGCTTCAGTTGTGTCTGACTCTTTCCGACCCCAGGGACTGCAGCCCACGAAGCTCCTCTGTCCACGGGACTCTCCAGGCGAGAATACTGCAGTGGGTAGCCATGCCCTCCTCCGGGGGATCTTCCCAGCTCAGAGATCAAACTCGCATCTCTTACAACTCCTGCATTCCGGGCAGATTCTTGACTGCTGAACTGCCAGGGAAGCCCATACTCCGATTTTTAAAATATCCTACATAAATAAATCGTTTTTATAGGTCAATCCTTCCAGGTGTTTGTTTACCTTTGACCAACTATATTCTCTTTTTTCACACCTGGCTGGGCCTAGGACCCTCCCCAACATGAGTGTGCAGCTTTTTGCTAAGATGGATTCCACTACAGAAGCCTGTGGGGTTGGTGTAAGTGGCTCAGTCATATCTGACTCCATGGGACCCCATGAACTGTAGCCCACCAGGCTCCTCTGTCCATGGGACTCCTGGGCAAGAATACTGGGGTGGGTTGCTATTCCCTTCTCCAGGGGATTTCCCTGACCCAGGGATCGAACCCAGGTCTCGGGCACTGCAGGTGGACTCTTCACTGCCTGAGCCTCCAGGGAAGCCCTGTGGGGGTATGTCCACACTTAGTCTAGGGTGGTGCCTCCTCCCTTTTTGACCCCCAAGGAGCCTTCCTGTGCAAGTACATCCAGGGAAGCTTTGCTTGACCCCAGCAGTGATCATCTTACCTCTTTACTTCAGCAGAGCTTAGCTTCTGCCACTAGCTTTGTTCTGAGAATGGAGGGAAGCAAAGCTTTAATTTTACTCCACTTGACAAACGCCAGCTGTCTGCCTCAGGGCTCCATCTAACTCTTACCTCAACCTGACTCGGGACACTGTCGCAAAAAAGGGGAACGTTTGTATGTAGTCTCTGACCAGTGGGCTTCTCTTCTGACAGACCCTGCTCCCCGTCCTCACCCTAATCCCTCTGTCTCTGCTCATCCATGGAGTCTGTTGGCTGAGCAGATGGAAAAATACCCTTAAAATATATGACCAATTGCTTCTGACCCATTTAATAAAATCTAGGTGTGATAAGGTAGCTTAGTGGTTGCAGTCAGTTCCCAGCTTCATCCCATTT
Organism: Bubalus bubalis; assembly: GCF_019923935.1. Taxonomy (NCBI): domain Eukaryota; kingdom Metazoa; phylum Chordata; class Mammalia; order Artiodactyla; family Bovidae; genus Bubalus; species Bubalus bubalis. The sequence goes on along the minus strand of NC_059171.1, from coordinate 5,293,770 downwards.
TCCATTTCCCTTCCTTTATTTATTCACTCACTCATTTATTCAGTACATGCTGTTTAAGGGGAACTATGTGCCAAGTACTCTGTTAAGCACTAGGAGTGATTTAATACCTACTGTCTGCCCTCAAGAAGCTGACCAAGAAATGATTCACAGAAGCAGGCTGATAGATCTAGGAACAGAGCCTGTCCAGGGCACTTGGGGGTAGGGGGACGAGCACAGAGGAGGTGCCCCTCTCCCAGCCCCGGGCCCAGCAGGAGCTGCAGAGTGGAGATTCAGGGAGAGGTCACCCCTTAGTTCAACCTGGTAAAACGTTTCTGAGGAATTGGACTGAGGTGAGAGTCCCTTGAACTGCGAGGAGATCCAACCAGTCCATCCCAAGGGAGATTAGTCCTGAATATTCATTGGAAGGACTAATATTGAAGCTGAAACTCCAATACTTTGGCCACCTGATGCAAAGAGCTAGCTCATTAGAAAAGACCCTGATGCTGGGAAAGATTGAAGGCAGGAGGAGAAGGGGACGACAGAGGGTTAGATGGTTGGATGGCATTACCGACTCGATGGACATGGGTTTGGGTGGACTCCGGGAACTGGTGATGGACAGGAAGGCCTGGCATGCTGCAGTTCATGGGGTCACAAAGAGTTGGACATGACTGAGCGACTAAACTGAACTGAACTGAGACATCAGTGGACCAGGACTCGATGAGGCATATTCTTGATGATAGAGAGGTTATGGGCAGAGGCTTTGAAGAAGGAAAGGGGTGTGTGTGTGTGTGTGTGTGTGTGTGCATCTATATGTTTGTAAGTATGTGTAAGTGCAGCAGTGAAAGTGTGCATTTGCATGTATGTGGGGTGTGTGGGGATGTGTGTGTGTGAAATAGTTACTGAAGCCAGTTCATTGTGTCATCAGGGGGCAGAACAGAAAAACATAGAATGAAGAAACATTCACAGCTACTGTTCACTTCTACTAATTGACTGATCAGAAATCCTGAGATGCACAGAGATCTGCTAACACCTAAAGCCTGGAAACGAAGACCAACGCTCCTCGGGAGGCTTGGTAACTCTCCTCCAAAGGCTTCTTCTTTGAGCTGTAGTTTCTTAAGTTGTGAAATGAAAAGCTAGGACTCTGGAATGAGCAAGCACTAAGACTCAGACTGACTGTCCAAATCGGAATCCTGACTCCAGTGACCAGTTCCAAGCTGAGGCCAATTACTTAACTCTCGGGAGGGATGGAGAGCTGACTGGTGAACCACCAGTGATACCACCAGTCAGGGGGCATAGATACTTATGAGACCAGATTCGTCTTCACTTATCTCAACACTCACATCCTGCTCCCATAGGTACACATAATTTTGATGCTATAAACCAAACGTTGTATTCCTTAAATCTGAGCATAATACCTTGTGTGCTGTGGTTATTCATACATTTGTATAGCTGATGTGTGTTATAGGTTGAATTGTGTCCCCATCAAAAAGATATGTGGACAATTTAGCCCCACAATATGGCCTTAACTGGAAGTAGGATCTTTCCACAGAATATTAAGTTTAAATGAGGCCACTAGGATGCGGCCCTGATCAAACTTGACTGGTGTATAAAAGGGGGAAATCTGAACACAGAAATAGATATACAGGAAGGATGACGATAAGACATACAGGGAGAATGTCACATGACCACAGAGGGCCTGAGCGATGCACCTACAGCCGAGGAATGCTTGAGGTGGCTGGCCAACCCCCAGAAGCCAGGAAGAGGCAAGAAGGAGTCCCCCTTCTGGGCGTCAGAGAGAGCTCGATCCAGCACCGTGGGGCAATCCACGTCTGTCGTGTCGAGCCTCCTAGTGTGTGGCACTTTGCTACGGCAGCCCTAGGAGACGAGTATAGCATGGTACAATTTCTTTTAGAGTAGAGTCTTAAGAATGATCAAATGCCAACATGTCGTTATTTGCTCAAAATATTTGCAATCGGGGGAAAGTGTGGAAAGGAAGAGTCAAAATATATCTTTTCTTTCTTTTTTTTTTTTACAGAGCCACAAAAATGCAAGAGATAGCAACATTTTTTCCTGTACTTAATTTCTAATAACTATTATAGGAAGCGCTGATGTAAGTTTGGCTAAGTGTCTGTTTCCCACTGGAATGTGATCACACAAAAATAATGCAGGATCTCAAGGGCTATTCCCACTTTTCCAAAGGGAGAAAGTTGATAAGTACTGCAGTGGTTAGGGATTGTTTCAAACTTGCATAATTGTTACAGGCAAAGAAAAGATCATAATCATGTAGGAAGTTCCAGTGTTCCCGAATCCTGAATGTAGCCACCTCTTGGCCCACTGGAGGTAAAATAGTTTGTGAATTGAAAAACTTGTAGACAAAATAAAATGGTTTTCTTTTTCAGGTGTTTATACCCTAACTCTCAAACACTGTTAAAGTCTCAAAAATCAACTCAGAACTCATTAAACATTTTGATCCTCCCCAAAAAACACAAAATCTGAGACATATTGTTGCAAATCACAATCAAGCTTTGTATAACTTAAAACACACTCAAAATGTAATGTTTCACCTTAACCCAAAGATAACCAATTTTCCTAATATATGTATCACAATCTATTGATTCATACACTCACCTCTTCATAATACCAAGGATAAACTGACCACCAGTTTCTTCTTTTAAAGGAAATATTATCATTCAAATATTTGTTAAGATGACAGTTTGATCAGACTTCCTGAAAAGTACCCTAAGGGGAGTCTTTATTTAGTAGCTGATGGAATAAAGCCTCTGCTTTTTAGTTCTCTCTTTAAAAAAAAAAAAAACATTATTTGACTTTTTTGAGTGAATCAAAAACATTGCAAGGAATAACTCTCTAAGGGATTTAATAAAATGCTAAACAAAACTTAGTTTGCATTTTAATCCTGAACAAAACAAAAAGTAGCAAACTATGATCTTCTCTACCCAGAGCGCTTTTTGGTTCTCCTGGGGCTTGTCACTATTCTCTGTTCAGGAAATGAGAGCTGTCATTTTCTGTTTTATTTTTTGCCTGAAAGCTCTCCAGTACTTTTTTTGGTCACTGTTACCTTTGACCCCAAATCTTTTCTCCATTAACATATTTGCCTTTGCTCTGCAAATCCCTCATGACGGAAAGTCACCTAGGAGTCTTAGATGTGGCTAAAGGGGAACAAAATATTCCATAAAATTTTAACAGGCACTGTTGAAGTCTTCTTGATCCAAAATTGCCCTCTTACTCCCCAAAAGCTCTTCTTCAAAGCTCTTGCTTAGGGACTGAGGTTTCGTGCGGCCGCTCCGCCCAGCGTCTCTTCCAGCTGCTCTGCTAAATGCGACGGTGATGCCCGTGAAGGGGGTGTGATGGCTTTTGCTTTCTTCTTATCAGTTGGTCTGAAGATGGTCCTTCTGTGCTATAAATGCCTTTCAATGAATGTTGCGAGAGCTGTGCACAGGCTTGAATCTCAGATGAAATCAGCTTGTTAATTTTCAGCTGTTTCGCAAAAGATGAAAAAAACCTTCCTGAGAGAGCCCTCTCCCCTGCCCCCAATTTGAGCACTGGGTTACCTGTGCCATAAAAATACAGAGAACACTTTTGAAGTCAGTGACTTGAATTTTTAAAGGTCGTCAGATGGGCTTTCATTTTCATGATATTTCAGTTCAGTTCAGTCGCTCAGTCCTGTCCGACTCTTTGTGACCCAATGGACTGCAGCATGCCAGGCCTCCCTGTCCATCACCAACTCCCGGAGCTTACTCAAACTCATGTTTATCCAATCGGTGATGCCATCCAACCATCTCATCCTCTGTCATCCCCTTCTCCTGCCTTCAATCTTTCCCAGCATCAGGGTCTTTTCAAAGGAGTCAGTTCTTTGCATCAGGTGGCCTAAGTATTGGAGTTTCAGCTTCAGCATCAGTCCTTCCAATGAATATTCAGGACTGATCTCCTTTAGGATGGACTGGTTGGATCTCCTTGCAGTCCAAGGGACTCTCAAGAGTCTTCTCCAACACCACAGTTCAGAAGCATCAATTCTTCAGCACTCAGCTTTCATCATGACTTTTAAAGTCAGTTAATGGCAGGTAACTCAGATATGTTCCATTCCAAGACTGTTTGGGTTGGGAGGATCCCAGGGATCGTACCCAGGTCTCCCGCATTGCAGAAGGATGCTTTACCAACTGAGCTATCAGCAAAGCCCCCAAGACTGTTTACACGTTCATTCAAATTGAGTCTCCCTCTGGGTTAGATGAGTACTTGCTTTGCTCCTGCAGAAACCAACATTCTGGACTCAATGAGTTTTCTCTCAATTGATTTTCAGAAAGTTTGCTATGAAAGAATTGCCTGCCCTGGCCCTGGCCTTAGACTGTGTGTAACACTTGCTTACATTCATCTGCCCAAGTGAGGATTAAAGCTGGAATCTGAAACTCCTATCACAGTTCAGAATGTTGGTTTTCCCCAGAAGCAAACCTTAGAGGCATGGTCTTGGAAAGACTGCACAAATTAAGCAGAGGACTGGGAACGGTGAATGCCAGGAGGAAAGTCAAAGATCTTCTCCAGGGGTCTAAAGTTTTATTCCAACAATTGCCTGGACATGAGGGTAGAGTTGACTGAAAACTGGAATAAAATATTTTTCCCACTTATTCTTCCTTTATAAGTGCCTCTACCTTCAAGCCCTTTATAGACTGGCCATAAGAACAAAAAATATCAAACATATGAATACTGATTTTCACCCAGCCTGTGTTAGAATATAATTTAAGAGAACCAAAAATTGTCCAGTTATATTATGACTGGAGTGAAATAAATGGATTTTTGATCTCTGCTGAGACACAGTTATAAATAACAGCTCTATTTAGATATAATTCATGTAACATAAAATTCACTCTTGAAAAGTGTACAACTCAGTGGGTTTTAGTGTATTCAAATGATGTGTCACTATCAACATTATCTAGTTTTAGAACATTTTTACTAGCCCTGAGGAAAACCCTGTGAAAGTGAAAGTGTTGGTCACTAATTGGTGTTCAGCTCACTCTGTGTGTGTGTGTGTGTTTGCGCCTGTGTGTGTGCTAAATTTCTTCGGTCATGTCCAATTCTTTGAGACCCCATGGACTGTAGCCTACCAGACTCCTTTATCCATGGGATTCTCCAGGCAAGGATACTGGAGTGGGTTGCCATTCCCTTCTCCAGGGGATCTTCCTGACCCAGGGATCACACCCAGGTCTCCTGCATCACAGGCAGAGTCTTCACCATCTGAGCCACCAGGAAAGCTCAAAAAAACCCTATACTCTTTAGCAATTACTACCCATTCTTCCATCCCCAAAAACCCTGGCAAGCACTTACCTACTTTCTGTCTCTATAGATTCACCTCTTCTGGACTTTGCATGTAAATGCAGTCATATAATACATGGATCTTTTGTGACTGGCTTCTTCCACTGAGCATCATGTTTTCAAGGTTCACTTGTATGGTACTTTATTCTCAGTATCATTACCTCATTCCTTTTCATTGCCAAGTTGCTAAACTGAGAAGATCAAGCTCAATAGCCTGAGAAAACTATTTGTTAGATATTTATTACAGAAAAAAAGTCTTTTCACATTAGCCTGATGTGATTTGCTCTAATTCTGACCCAAAGGCCACTTGGTAAGTATAATCCCACTTCTGCCAGAGTCATGGCTAGAGACAGAGTCATGTGCCAACTAATTTGATGAGAGTTTAACAACGGGACTCTCCAGAAAGTGCAGGTGAGCTGTGGACTGTCCACGGGGAGGGTAATATCTCAGAGCCAATAGGAGCAAGGGGCTCTTACCAAGCCTGGGCTTGCAGGGCAAGGACCCCAAGCAGTGATGCGATCCCAGAGAGAGAGGGGGCTGCCCGTGGGGGACCACCTGGCAGGAGCAGGGTGGGAGGAGGAGAGAGTTGTTCTGGAAGTTGACACGCGGGGAGGTCTGTTTCACCTGACCACCGGACTGGTCGTGGTACTTCCTGGGATCCGCCTATGCAGAGAGACAGCTCTTCAAGGGAGCAGACTGTGAAGAGTGAGTTGGGGCAGTGAGAGTGTGTGAATCACTCTCCAGTGATGCCTCTAGATCTTCAGGAAACTCATGAACCCTGAGAGATGCTTGCCCAGAGTGTCTTTTTTACTTTGCCTTTTCAAGGAAACCAGATTCAGGCTGTGCTGAGACAGCAGGTTTGGGTGCAGGAATATAGAGAGAAAATAATATTAGAAATCCACAATTATGGGAGAAGGCTTATTTTATTTCCAAGCCCATGTAGATCCCCCCAAAATAAAAGGAACCGAGTGATATAAAGTGGGACCTGGGTCAATTTATATCAAGAAAAGAGAACTAATTATTTTTAGATAAAATTATTCATAATAATAAAATTTAACCTTATTATGATCTCCACAAAAGATGTTCCCTTATGCTTCTTTAATGAAACTAAATGTTAATGCATATATCACTATTTATTATTCAGTATCATTAGTTTTTTTCTCTTGCTTAGTTATTCCTGTAGTTTAATATTGTAATAACATTGCCTTATTCTCCATTTGATTGCAAATGAACAGTGCCACAACTATGTTAGAGATTAAGTAAACATTTGCTTGCTAGTTTGGAAAACCAACCATTAATTTTATTAGACCCTGTACATTATGATTCCAAGTAACAAACTTTAAAGTAACCTTTTGTAATATACCTGTTTTTGAACTGGAAAGTACTGGTCTTAACAGCTGAATGAAAGAGGCTTGGCAGAAGAGGGTCAGAGAGAAAGATATGGGGAGACACAGTAATAATTTTTTATAGGGAGATAAGAAATTTAGAAAGGCAATAAATCATTGCAAGAATTTTGAGTAGTGCTGCTCAAAAGAGAAACATCGCATTGAAGGAAGGCAGCATACTAGGTTAAAAAGGTTTTGTCACTGAATTTTGAAGTATATGCTTTTCATCAAGACATTGAGACAAACTAGATAAAGATTATAGAATGCTTACATTCTTGCAACCTACCAAAGTGGGGCCAGCCAAGTTTACATGTGAGATTAGTCCAAACAGAGAGAGTTCAGCTAAATTCATTGTATCTGCACCTTTCTCACTTAGTCAAGTTACTGAGCCCCTCCTACTCTTAATTATTTTATAGTAAGGCTACACCTTCTCCAAGCCTCCAAAAGCCAAACTGCCTGCAGGGAAGTGTCCTCTCCCCCAGGATCTTAGGCATCTGAACTATGCCAGTTCTTTGCAAATGGCGTAGCATTATATGTAGAAAATCCTAAAGCCATCAAACAAAAATCTGTTAGAACTAATAAGTGAATTCAGAAATGCTCCAGAACACAAAATCAATATACAAAAATCAATTGTATTTCTCTATATTAACAACTGACTGTATAGAAAAAAAAGAAAGAAAGAAAACAATCTTATTCACAATAGCATCAAATAGAGGGGAAAGTCTTACAGACAGAAAACTATGAAACCCTGATGAAAGATTAAAGAAAAAACTTAAAGAAAGGAAAAAAATAAATTAAAGAAAAAACAAATAAATGGAAAGACATTTTGTATTTGTTTATTAAAAGACTTGTGTGTATGCGTTAACTGCTCAGTCACGTCTGACTCTTTGTGACCCCATGGACCATAGCCCACTAGGCTCCTCTGTCCACTGAATTCTCCAGGCAAGAATAATGGTATGTATAGCCTTTCCCTTCTCCAGGGGATCTTCGCGACTCAGGGATTGAACCCGGGTCTCTTGCATTGCAGGCAAACTTTACCATCTGAGCCACCAGGGATGCCCATTAGACAATAATGTTGTTAAAATGTTTTTATAATCCAAACCAATCTACTAATTCAATACTAGCCCCAATAAAATCCCAAAGGCACTTTTTTTTTTTTTAACAAAAATAGGGGGGAAAAACCAGCCCTAAAATTCATACGGAATAACAAAAACTTCAGAATAGCCAAAGTGATCTTGAGAAAGAACAAAACTGAAGACATCACACTTTCAGATTTCAAAATACATTGCAAAGTCATAATAACTATAACAATATGGTATTGGCATAAACATATATAGACCAATGAAACAAAATAGAAAAGCCAGAATTAAGCCCACATAAAATAAACTCCAAATGAATTAAAGACCTAAACATAAGACCTGAAATATACAACTATGAATATTGGAAGAAAACATTGGGTTGGGAAGGACTTCTTTGTTATGACACCGAAAGAACAGACAACAAAAGACAAAGTAAACAAGTGAGATGAGATCGAATTTAAAAACTTCTGTTCAGCAAAGGAAACAAGCAACAGGAAAAAACAGGGCAGCCAAAGGAATGCAATGATAAAGGGTTAATTTCCAAAATATATAAGAACCTCCTGCAACTCAGTAGCAAAAATCAGATAACCCAATTTTAAGAAATGGACAAAGGACTTGAAACAACATTCCTCTAAGGAAGATATACAAATGGCCAACAGGTATGAACATAACCAATCATCAGGGAAATGGAAATTGAAACCATAGTGCAAGATCATCTCACATCTGTCAGGATGGCTATTTTATCAAAAAAAAACAAACAAACAAAAAAAAGAGAACAAAAGGCAGCAAGTGTTGAGGAGGATGTGCAGAAATTGGAATCCTTCTACACTGTTGGTGAAAATGTAAGACGGTAAAGTTGCTATGGAAACAATATGATGTGTACACAACAAGTTAAAAATAGAACTATCACAGGATCTAGCAAGCCTACTTCTGGGTATACAGCTAAAATAATTGAAATCAGAATTTCAAAAGATATCTATACTTCTGTGTTTTTTGCAATACTATCCACTAGCTAAATTACAGAAATAAATCAAATGCCCATTGACAGATAAGCAGATAAAGAAATCGTGCCATACACATATTCTACAATGGAATATTATTCAGCATTTTAAAAGGAAAGCATGCCACTTGCGACATCATGGACAAACTTAGAAGACTTTATGCTAAGTGAAATATGCCAGTTATTGAACAAATACTGCATGGTTCTACTTATATGAGATGCCTCAATTAGACAAACTCATAAAAGTAGAGAATATAATAGTGGTAACTGGGAGAGGGGGTGATATCCTTATTTTAGTTAAGCTATTAATACAACACACAATGGCCTTGTAATCTATTTTTTAAACTATACCTGGAGAAGGAAATGGCAACCCACTCCAGTATTCTTGCCTGGAGAACCCCGAGGACAGAGGAGGCTGGTGGGCTACAGTTCATGGGGTTGCAAAGAGTCGGACACGACTGAAGCGACTTAGTATGCATGAATATCGTCAGTTTGAACCGTTTTATACATGAGACATGCAGATCAATTACAACCAAAACACATTCACAAATACAACTATAAGAACACAAAGCACCATGAGATATTCTTCAGTATCTTTAGAGACATTAATCAATCCTCAAAACTATTTTTTCTTGTCTGCATTATATCCCAAGCATTCCAGGCCAGGGAATAAATTATACTTTATATAACCCCCTTCAAAAATGAATTTCAATAACAGAGCCAAAGGCAAGTCAGAGTTGCCTGCTGTGACTAAAATCCAATTCTACACAGAGAAAAAGAAAGCAGCTAAGTCAGGATTACCCACTGCAGACATCTATAATTCAGTTTTGCTATCCTAAGAATTTATCTCACTCACTGATGCTCTGGATACTTTTGAAAAGATGAATTACTTACTAAACAATTTCTAGAAAGCTGCTTGTCAGCTCTTTCTTCCCACCCTAAGAGCAATGGTGCAAACAAATGAAGTCACAGAATAAGATTGCAATTAAAATTTCAGTTGATTTTCAGTTATTGACTATTTCAGCTAAATTAGGAATTTAGGATTCGTTTCCCCAACTAACTTTAATTTTCTACAAAAGAGAGAGGATAGATGTTTTAAACTTTTTGATCATTTATAACATGCATTGTAATGTTTTTTACACTACAGCAACTATTCAGTTCAGTTCAGTTACTCAGTCACGTCCGACTCTTTGAGACCCCATGAACTGCAGCACGCCAGGCCTCCCTGTCCATCACCAACTCCTGGAGTTCACTCAGACTCACATCCACTGAGTCAGTGATGCCATCCAGCCATCTCATTCTCTGTCGTCCCCTTCTCCTCCTGCCCCCAATCCCTTCCAGCATCAGAGTCTTTTCCAATGAGTCAACTCTTCGCATGAGGTGGCCAAAGTACTGGAGTTTCAGCTTTAGCATCATTCCTTCCAAAGAAATCCCAGGGCTGATCTCCTTTAGAACGGACTGTTGGATCTCCTTGCAGACCAGGGGACTCTCAAGAGTCTTCTCCAACACCACGGTTCAAAAGCATCAATTCTTCGGCGCTCACTAACTATTACCCACTGTTTTTCCATGAATAGAGACCCCTCCAATTAATAGGTTTATTGATTTTTCAGAGTTATTCTAGAAAGGATTGATACTTAATTCTGTCAGGGAAAAACGAAGTTCTTAAAATGCTTCAGGAAAGGACAATGGATGGGAAATCCCTGCTGGTCCACTGGTTACGAATCAGTGCTTTCACTTTGGTGGCTTGAGTTCAATCCCTATTCCCGGGCTCCCTGCCCTGAGTGTCATGTCACACAGTCAAGAAGAAAAGGTACAATGGAAATTAGAAGCTAGTATTTAGAACTGACTGTCAATCTGTGAGTATATTTTCAATCATTTAAAAAAATGTCCTGACTATAACTCTGGTTGCCTGATATGACAATTTCAAAATTAAATTCCATGTTTATATACTAATAAGAAACCTGAGATATATTTGAGGAACCAAATTAAAATCTTTCTACTGTTACTAAAGTCATCAAATATTAAATTACAACCCTCCTTAGGTTCTACTCAAGGTAAAGTCGACCTTTCAAACCAAAGGATTTCTTTGCATGAATCATTTGTGCAACTCTTTCTGATCAATGTTAATGACAAATGAAAATTGTAAGAAGTATTATAATCACAGCTAATACATGTGCCATTTAGAATTTCTTTTTTTTGTTGTAAGTCACTGACACCCCTTCACAAACAGGCTTAAATAGTAACAAGAAGTTGATTGATTCACTGGATCCTCAGTGCAAGTGCCTTCAACATTTCCATTCCATTTTCCTGTTCTCCTTCAGCTGTGCTCTCCACCAGACTGCCTCCTCAGTTCAGTTCAGTCATTCAGTCGTATCAGACCCCTTGCGATCCCATGGACTGCAGCACGCCAGGCCTCCCTGTTCATCATCAATTCCCAGAACTTGCTCAAACTCATGTCCATGAGTCGGTGATGCCATCCAACCATCTCATCCTCTTTCCTCCTCTTCTCCTCCGGTCTTCAATCTTTCCCAGCATCAGGGTCTTTTCCAAGGAGTCAATTCTTCTCAGCAGGTGGCTAAAATATTGGCATTTCAGCTTCAGCATCAGTCCTTCCAATGAATATTCAGGACTGATTTGCTTTAGGATGGACTGGTTGGATCTCCTTGCAGTCCAAGGGACTCTCAACAATCTTCTCCAGCACCACAGTTCAAAAGCATCAATTCTTCGGAGCTCAGCCTTCTTTATGGTCCAACTCACATCCATACATGACTACTGGAAAAACCATAGCTTTGACTTGACGGACCTTTGCTGGCAAAGTAAATGTCTCTGCTTTTTAACAATCTGTTTAGGTTGGTTACAGCTTTTCTTCTCAAGGAGGCTCATATATTCCAGGTGTCACACTGGTACACCAAAATATCTCAGAAGAGATCGCTGATCTGAGTTATTCTCTCTGCATGAGAATGCTTGGTCCTGTTTGTGCGACCCCATGGACTGTAGCCTACCAGGCTCCTCAGTCCATGAAATGGGTTGCCATTTCTTCCTCCAGGGGATCTTTCCAACCCAGGGATCCAACCCGAGTTTTCTGCAGCTCCTACATCTGCAGACAGATGCTTTATCACTGAGCCACCTGGGAAGGCTCTCTGAAAAGCAAGCAAATTCCTTTTCAACAAAAAGTCTTACTGAATTGGTTAGACCCTGACCACGTGCAGAATCAATTCCTGTGGAGAGAAAAATGCCCCGATTGGCTGGTGTCTGAGTGCCTTAGCCAATCACCGTGGCCAGAGGACAGGATGCCTGACTGTTCAGGACCAATCGCAGAGCCCCTCCGGACCTAGTAGCGGGGTAAATCCCACCCAGACTGCAGGCGGCCACACGGGATATGAGAGGAACAGATGCCAGCGAGCCTGCTGCGTGAGCTCTTTAGTTACATAACTTTTTTCAGGCTTTGTTGTTGCTGCCGTTGAACTGTATTCACGGAGAAAGGGGGGACCATAACGTGAAACCCAATCATACTCTACAGCAGTTATAAATAATTTTGTGGATAAAAACCTAAAACTTATAGTGAGTTCCAACTTCCCATTTCTGAAGTTTTACTGAAGACTCAAACGCTGAAATCTGTTTGAATTATAGATCAAAAAATAAACGTGGCTTTTTATAGTATGTTCTTGCTCTGTTTTTTGTTTGTTTGTTTGTTTGTTTTTTTATTAACATTTTTTACTGAAGGGTAATTGCTTTACAGAATTTGGCTGTTTCGCTGTTTATAAGCAACTTTGCTTTCAAGAATTTACCGGCCTCTGGCTCTTAGGCTGCCTGTCATTCCAGGAAAGTCAGCAGACTCGAGGGTCCCCGCCTCCTTTGCAGAGCCCCGTGAGGCTGCTGCCTCTCGGCGGTGTCACTGTGCACGAATCCAAGGGCAAAGAAGCAGCTCAGCGGGCCGGAGGCTTCTCTCTGGGACGGTCAGGTTCACTGTCACCAGCATGGGGACAGAGAGACCTACTAAAGCAGCAACTGCTCATCTTCCTCAGTCCTGGGAAGTAAGAAACAGATACACTGAAGAAGGCGGCCAAACGAGTCAGTAAGTCCGGCCTCTGAGTCCATGGGGTTATTTCTGACGCTGGAGCAGAGCTGGCTGTACCACTGGTTGCATTACTGAACTGTCCATCTTCTCGTTGTTAGTTGCTCAGTCGTGTCCGGCTCTTTGCGACCCTGTGAACCGTAGCCCGTCAGGCTCCTCTGCCCATGGAATTCTCCAGGCAAGAATACTTGAGTGGGTTGCCCTTCTCCAGGGGATCTTCCCCACCTAAGGATCAAACCTTCTTCTCCTGCATTTCAGGCAGATTCTTCACCATCTGAGCCACTGGGGAAGTCCATAACTGTTAGAAAAGACCGTAACAGTATTTATGGATCTATGAAAGGTATTCTAGTACCTCTCCTCAGAGAAAAAAAGACTTCTTAACCTAACTAAAATAGTACATGTAGGAATACAAGTGGTCATTATCTATTCAGTATAAGTTATTGTTTTAATATGACACAGTTACAGTGTTTTCTATTTGTACCTTTTCATTTTAAAGTTGAGAGTCTAATAAATCGTGTTAGCTTCACAGAAGAACATCATACCCCACTAATCAAAATTCTTTAAGTAGCCAAGTGACAAGTCTGTTAGTGCCGAGGGCCAGTCAGAGAAGTAATCTGTCTTGACTTAGGCAAAGCTGTAGACTCTGTCCTACTTGGAAGGCGTTCCTGTTGCATGTACTGCGTGCCAACACAGTGCTTATCACGGGCCACATTTCCAACTTCACTCCCAGCAGCACCGACTGAATGTTGTAAGAGAAGAGGGTGAGGAATGGGAGGAACTAGAAAAATTAGAGAGGGAAGAAGGAAGAAAGAACAGAAGACGAAAGGAAAGACGGGAGAAAAGGAAGAAATATTTGTCTATTGCTGTTCAATCAGTGCGGCCGGCTGGCTTCTGTCCTGGCCCTGATCTTGTTTAGTGAGCATGGAGGGGAGGGAAATGAGGGAAGGCAGAGAAAAATGATAAGGAGAGAACGCTCTGCCCCAGAGACCTCCACCGCCTCCACTCCATCAGTCTCAGGGCCATCCTTCATCCTCACACCAGCCACCCCCACGCCTGTGTTCAGTGGCTCCTCTCTATCGCTGCTTCCCTCATCCCAGGGTGCTGGAAGACAACTCTAATGCCTTGATACCATCAGGGATGAAACGGAAGATGTGTTCCTGATTCCCTAACATGTGACTCAGACTAAATTGTCTGGTGGCAGTTAGGGTCTCAATTACTACATATGGTAGTTCTACAGAGTTGTTTATGGAGTTCCCTCCCTCGGGCACTGAGGCTCTGCTGTTGTCCCTGAATAGTCTAGGCAATGGGAGGTGATGCTGAACAAGGTTTTTCTTATAGAGCTTACATAGTAGCAGAGCGCATACATAATGTACACAGAAATTAGCAGGAAAGTTTCAGGTAGTAGATTGTTTTGAGCTAGAAAGAATGAAAACAGGAAAACAGTATAGGTGGCTAATTTATACCAGGTATCAGAGAAGATCTAACAGTTAAGGTTAGTCTACTAGGCAGGTATACACAGGGCCATTTTCCTGGGTGGCCGAAGGACAAGAAGGAACCAGCCTTGGTGAAAATCAGAGAGAATAGCATCTCAGTGAGTAAACAGGTCGTGCCAGCGTCCTAAGATGACGCACTCAAGGATCTCAAGCAGACCCGTGTGACGGGAGCACAGAGCGGGAGGGGAGAGTGGTGTGAGATGGACCCAGAGGAGCAAAGGGGGCAGCGCGAAAGGCACTGTGGGAAACTCATGGGGTACAGGGACGTCACTGAGTTAGAGAACTCGCGTTTACCAGTGTTTTCAGCATTCATCAGCTGCCAGCCTTATCAGTACATATTGCAAACCCATTACATGTTCAAGAAATCTGTGGACTCTTCTGGGATCCAAGCTGTGATAAGAAAGATTACTTCCATGAGAAAATGTTCTGTGAATTCCAGACAAGATACTAGCACAGTCTCTTCAGACCTGATTGATTTGCAACCTGGGTGGGGACTCTTCCTCTAATATGGCTTGGATAGTGTCTCAATATTGCATCACTGTTGACCTTTATTCTTGAAGTCAAATTTGGAAAATGGATAATTGCAGACTACTTGAATCTTCTAGGCTTCAAGGAGATTCTGGCTTATCATTTCTCGATTTACCACTACATATGAAACCTTAGCACTGGAGAGTCATCTATAGTACCAGGTCTATAATTCTTAAGTCTTGTTTAATTTGTTTTAAAATGCTTTTTGACAAAGAAGGAAAAATTAATTCACACTATCTTCTCTTCAGTTTTAATTAAGACAACTTCCACTTTGAATTTTTTCATAAAACTTTATTTAAAAAGCAATAGTAATAAATTATCACCATTTTGAAAACTGCATTAGTCAGCAAAACATGAAATACAATTATATATTATTTGTGAAAATTATTCTCCAAAATTCAATTATTTTGAGACATATATTCCATTTTCTAGGATAAGAATCACTCTGGTATATGTCATAGGCCACATCAGGTAATTTGAAACAAGCTGGGATGTAAATATATGTAAATTGTTGTTCTTCAAGAAGTTAATTCCTATCCATGCACAGAAGATTTATTTTTCATTCAAATTATTCAGATAGAAAATGATATTTTATCATTATCTTTTGTTGAATTTGAATCCTTATTGTAAATTATTTTCTAGGGGAAGGAATTGGGGGACCATTTTCTTAGATGTTAGAGCAATATAATATAAGCTTACTGTGTGAATTCAATAGACCCACAAATTCAGAGGCCAAATAAATTGACCAAGTAATTTAATACAATTTAATACAATTGTTATAGCACTTGCTAGTTTTGGATATTCATCAAATATAATATTTTCATAATGCTTTCAAAAAACTTTATATTATGGAGAAACTTCAAACACATAGAGAAAATAATATACACACCATCTAGCTTCAATAATTTTCAGTATTTTGTCCATTTTGGTTTATTTTTCCACCCAATTTCTGATAAGAAATTTAAGAGCTGAAAAAATATATATGCAATAAACTCAGTTATTTTGAAGTTAATCGCAAGGTCTCTATCTTTCCTAACACTATTTTTTTTATAATTTTATTACTTTTAATCACAAGTATTCATCTAGATTTCTTAGGATATAGTGAGTGACTCATCTTTTTTTTTTTTTTTTTTGGCATTTCTAAGTGCGTTCTGGGAATTCAAAAAGAGAGAAGTACTAATTGTTTTGATGTTGCAGCTTTCCTGTTTCATAACCTTAGTTGTAAGAAGGGAGCTTGTTAAGTGAGCAAAGGAGAGTGGCTCAGATGTAAAGAGTCTGCCTGCAATGTGGGAGACCTGGGTTTGATCCTTGGGTCTGGAAGATCCCTTGGAGAAATGAGTGTCTAGCCACTCCAGTACTCTTGCCTGGGGAATTCCACTCTTGCCTGGGGAATTCCATGGACAGAGGAGCCTGATGGTCTACACTCCATGTGGTCAGGAAGAGTCAGACACGACTGAACGGCTCACATCTTCAATTCCAGTAGCTGTAAGGGACAGAACAGAACTATTTTATTGCTTGATGATACTCAGTGAGTTCCCATGGAATCTATGTTTATAATCCTCTTGGACTTGTTTCTGCTTCAGTAACAGCCAGTCTTAAACTCTCATCCCTACTTACTGAAGGTTTCTGTTCCCCCTCCACCCCCCATATTCTGTGATGGTCTCTTGCTGCCTCTCCCAAGCCATCACGTTTCCCACACGACCCACCTCGGCCTGGGAAGTGTCTCTGAAGCTCCGTGCGGAGCATGTTGCCATTCTCCAGGGGTTCCCCGCGGGCTTCAGGGTGGGGCTGTCTCTGCAGTGTGACTCGGGGGGAACATGTGACACCTGACCCCCGCCTACCTCTTTGCTGCCGTGTTGTGTTGAATGCGCTGCATGAACTGGGAAGACTCCCCAAGGTGTCCCTTCCGGGTGAAAACTGGCTCCACGCCCTCAACTTGCTCTTCAGATCATCCGCTCTCCCAGGGTCCTGATGCCTCCTTGCTGTGCAGTGCCCCTCCTCTGCTCCCAGGACACCAGCCTGGTTCTGTTGTAAAGCCTGTTGACATCCTCACTTCCCACCTGGACGAAGACGCTCCAAGGCAGGGACCACGCTGTACACATCCCTGCATCCTCTGCAGGTTCTCTGTTGCTCAGCGCATAGTTCGTGCTCAATAAAGGTGTGTGGGAGAAATGACCAAGGGGATGAAGGAAAAATGCACGATTTTGGTTTATTTGTTTGTTTCTCTCCAGTAAAATAATTCTGCCCACTAAAAGGAAATAACTATTTTTTTTAATTCATTTAATTTTCTAAATTAAAATTTTATAAATTTTACAAAAGGAGATAGTCATCATTTGGAGTGTCATTTACTATAATACAAGTTATGGTAGAAAGTTCTTTCTAGTCAAATATAAGGTTTTAGAGCTATTTTTTACATATATAGTGATATTCTTAATACCTTATCTACTTTTTAAAATAGATATATTCCAGATCTAAAGTCTTACAAATATTATCACTCATTGTATCAAGTCCACAGCAACAACACGGCTCCGTGCAGGTTCACTGACACATCGCTGCTGTGAGCGGGATCGAAGCCCAGCCCACCGAGTTAGTGTGCTTATTAACAAGGACCCAGACAGTGCCCACTTCCCTATGAGACGCCTGTGAGAATGGAGAAGAGGAAGCTGAGTCCATTTTCCCTTAAGAAACCAAGCAAACGTGGCCCAGAAACTGAAAAGCACAGGCTGTTTAGGTTTTGATGGAATTTATTGATTTGTTGGTGTTACGTTTCAGGTGTCTTTTGCAACTTTAAACCATTTGAATTCTGTTCACTGCCTCACATCCTTTCAGAAACAAAGGGGGCATAAATCTAAAATAAATTAAGGTACAGTTCCATCCCTGTAGAATAGCTACAAAGTGGTCCACACTTATTCACATAATATGTTGGTGTATTTGTTTCATATTTGTGAGATTAAATTGATCAATTTTGTTTCTTATAGCATGAACCCATTGTTTTATTTATAAGACATTTAAACCTTCTTACCCTAAACAGAGAATGTGACTGACTTCTTCATTTAAATAGCTCTGGTCTCAGGAATCCTCTGGTGGTCCCATGGTTAGGACTCTGCAATTTCAATATTGAGGGCCCAGGTTCTATCCTTAGTCAGCAAACTAAGATCCCACAAGCTGAGTACAAAAAAGAAAAATAAATAAATTAGTAGCTTTGATCTTAATGCAATACATAGTAGAGGAAAGATTTTTTTAATGCCACTTTTTAAAGCTCCTTTTAAATACATTTACAAATAATTCGTCTAAAGTATTATAATTCAGACTACACTTTAGTTTTTCTTTCAGACCATTGCTATCATTTTCTTTATTATATTAGTATTTGCTCTACTGCCAAAAATGATGCTTGCATATCTCTGATAATATGTACTTTTAATAAAGTTATAGAGCAACTTTCAGCTTTAAAGCACTTAAGATTTGATAAAAAGTCCTCCAATCTTATTGTAAGAACAATAGTGAAGATTATATGATTCACACGTAACATCTATTGAAAAGCTACATATTCCAAGTGCTTTCTCACAATATTTCATGTGATCTTTGTAACAGTGTGGTGAGGAACTGAGAATCATGGGGACTGAGTAAATTGCAGTTACACAAACAAAGTGGAAAACACCTATGAAGCAGTCTGACACATGGTAGGCATTCAGTAAATAGTTGCCAAACCAGAAAATACACTGCCTTTTAAGGCGAATTCTGTTTCTTTTCATCACCCTCAAATCCCTCCACACTAAATGAGTAAACATGAGGCTTAGCAAGCATTCTGACTCATTTATGCATGTAATTTTGTAAGTAATCTGCTATTTTATCTGAACAGGATTTTAAACTGTCCACCATTTTTAAAAACTCTTTAAACACATTTGAAGCCAATCTTCCCAAGTTATATTTATTATTAGCCCAATGCATCTCTTTCCTTTACTGTTTTATTGAGGTGTCTAAGAGAAATTGTTTCAGCCAGGGTAGTTAGAGACTCTGTCGTCAGTCTAGAAAAGCATTTCCTATGTTTAATCAATGCTTACCTGTCCTAATACTTAAGTCTGGAATTGCAAATGGTAAATTGCTTTAAAGTCAGTCTTGGTGTCTTACTAATCTTTTCCCCCAAGCTCCTGGCACAGTACCTAATATATCATAGATGTTCAGTAAATACCAGATAAATGAAACAATGAACAAACAATTTCAATATTGAATCCACACACTCATCGAACAAATAA
Source organism: Bubalus bubalis (assembly GCF_019923935.1). Taxonomy (NCBI): domain Eukaryota; kingdom Metazoa; phylum Chordata; class Mammalia; order Artiodactyla; family Bovidae; genus Bubalus; species Bubalus bubalis. Next base: position 5,274,656 of record NC_059171.1, on the reverse strand, counting down.
TTCCTCCCTGTAATGTTTCTTTGGGTTGGATTCAATATGGCTAGTTAAGACCATGTTCAAACTCTATTACTTGCTTACTGTGGGAATTTGATCTGTTCATATGTCATTAAGCCTTAGTGTTCTTCTTTTAAAAATGGCAACAGTGAATTCTATTCTTTGTAAATAAGGAAGTGACAAAGGTATCTCTTGAAGTTTATACATATTACGGTTTGAATTATGCCCGTCTACCCCCCAAAAGAGTCATGTGTTCAAGGCCTAAACCCCACTGCCTCAAAATATTATCTTACTTGAAGGTAAGATAGATTACCTTTACAGAGGTAATCCAGGTAAAATAAGGTTATTACCATGGGACCAAATCCAATATGACAGATGTCCTGGTAAAATGGGGAATTTTAAACACACACACACACAACCTGAGATCACCCCGTAAAGGCAGAGATTGAATCGATGCTCCTACATGCTAAGGAGCACTGAAGATGGCCAGCAAAACCCCCGGAAGCTAGGAAGGAGACACAGGACAGATCCTTCCCCACAGTTCTGAGAATAAATCAACTCTGCTGATACCTTCATTTTGGACTTCCAGACTCCAGAAATATGAGGCAATAAAATTTTGTCTGTTTCTACCGCTCAGTTTGTGATATTCTGTGATGCCAACCCTAGGAAATTAATACAGTGTCTGACTGTGATGAGGTCCTGTGTAAGAAGTTAAAGCCATCTTCTGGGAGGGAGGAGCTGATAGAGCTGAAAGCTTGAGAAGACAAATACTTTCTCCATTCCACCTGTAATGGTCAAACTCCTCCCATGCTTCAGCTATTCTTCTTATCACCAGAGATACAGTCAAGGGTAAGACCTTCACACCCGCCACCTTCATACAGCTGAATGTCTAGTAAATGGAAAGCAGACACTGGAGGCAGCTTTGGATGGATAAGCTGGTTGTCTGGAAGTACAGAGCTCAATCTCTTGATAAACAGGCTCTTTTATGACTTGCATTCTACCTGCCTGTTTGACTTCAACTTCAACCTCCAACCTCTTATTCCCTCCCCACTATCCCACTGCCCACATATCACACACACACACACACACACACACAGAGGCTAGGCTTCGCTCACACCCACTTGCATTCTCCACAGACTCCCACGCTGTTTTTATTTGATGACTTTACACATGCCATTCTCTCTGTGTGAAGCTCTCCTATTCCCTTTTATTTACAAGTTTTCCTGGAGTCTAAACTCAAGCATCATCCTCACCTTTTTTAGCCTTTCCTGACCATGGTCCAAGTTAGAAGTGTCTCCTCTGCTCCCGTAGAGGAGTATGAGTATCCCGTAGATACTCATTATCACTCTGGACTTTGTTTGGCTGTGGACTTGAGAGCAAAGACTCTTTCATCTCTCTTCCACCCCTCACGCTAAGCGCAGTTCTTGGAATACAGTAGGTGGACGATACACGTTTCTTGGGTCAATGCATAATTAATATAGAGAAATGTCATAAGCAAAGATCCTTGGCGACACACAACAAGATGGCCCCAGGGCTGATTTTTGGCATCACGTCCATCTGTGACCTGGCCATGCATCACTCTGTCCTGCAGGACAATGGCTTCCACCTCCACCCTTGACATCCTCATCCATCATGAAGGTACCACCCTCTGCCAGCCAGCTTACCATCAGATGCCAAAGCTATGTCTCTGTCTTTTACCACTTAGTAGGAAAGTTTTTGGAATGTTGGGCTTTATCTTTTGAAAAGCTATGTAGCACAATCCTAAAGCTGTGTAGTATTTTTCAATTACACACATTTCATTTTAACCATGTCTTAAAATGTGTAACATGTGTGATCTGAAAAAGCCATAAAGCATTGAGTGATATATCAGTGTCTTTGGAAATAAATACATAAAAATAAAATGAAAATTAAAAAATTGGAAGAGTTTCAATATTCAGGCAGCCATGCATCTCCATGGAACAACTGGCTGGTTCCAAATAGGAAAAGGAGTACGTCAAGGCTGTATATTGTCACCCTGCTTATTTAATTTATATGCAGAGTACATCATGAGAAATGCTGGGCTGGGTGAAGCACAAGCTGGAATTAAGATTTCTGGGAGAAATATCAATAACCTCAGATATGCAGATGACACTACCCTTATGGCAGAAAGTGAAGAAGAACTAAAGGAGCCTCTTGATGAAAGTGAAAGAGGAGAGTGAAAAAGTTGGCTTAAAACTCAACAGTCAAAAAACTAAGATCATGGCATCCAGTCCCATCGCTTCATGGCAAATAGATGGGGAAACAGTGTCAGACTTTATTTTGTTGGGCTCCAAAATCACTGCAGATGGACTGCAGCCATGAAATTAAAAGACGCTTACTCCTTGGAAGAAAAGCTATGACCAACCTAGATAGCATATTAACAAGTAGATACATTACTTTACCAAAAAAGGTCCATCTAGTCAAGGCTATGTTTTCTCCAGTAGTCATGTATGGATGTAAGAGTTGGACTATAAAGAAAACTGAGCACCAAGAAATTGATGCTTTTGAACTGTGGTGTTGGAGAAGACTCTTGAGAGTCCCTTGGACTGCAAGTCCAACCAGTCAATTGTGACAGAAGTCAGTCCTGAATATTCATTGGAAGGACTGATGTTGAAGCTGAAACTCCAATACTTTGGCCACCTAATGAGAACAGCTGACTCATTTGAAAAGACCCTGATGCTGGAAAAGATTAAAGGTAGAAGGAGAAGGGGATGAAGAGGATGAGATGGTCGGATGACATCACCGACTCAATGGACATGAGTTTGAGCAAGCTCTGGGAGTTGGTGATGGACAGGGAGACCTGGTGTGCTGCAGTCCATGGGGTCTCGAAGAGTCAGACATGACTAAGCAACTGAACTGACTGAACTGATGCATCTCCAGTGGTAATGTATAGATGAACAAGTACCACTTAAAACAGCTTTACAAGAATTACTAATCATAAACCCTAATTTTAACTCTGTCTTTGAATTGGTTGTGACTTGGTTTTAATCTCTCATAGATTTAGATTTCTTCTGTTTATAAAATGGAATGGGTTTAAGTGTACCTATTACAATGCATGTTCACTTTCTGCAAAATAACACACTAAAAAATAACAAAACTTATGAAAGAGTAGGATTGGAGAAGATCGTTCAAAAGCTAGGGAACTTTTTCAAGCAAAGCACTAATAAGTTAACAATCCTAATAGACACATAAGCATAGTTACTTCTCTATTGCTATTTATTCCCTATCAGGCAGTCTTTGCAAGCTTAACCTCTGATGCTGGTGTTTCCCCTGCAAGGTAGAGATCCAGAAGGTAGACCATTCTACTAGACCAAGTACTTAAAAGTTGAATTCAGAGAGTAGCATTTTACATTTTTTCCATTGCTCTAATTCAAAGAAATGTCTTTGCATTTTTGTAATTTAAACTCAGTTTCCCCAGGAACTGAACATAGTAGAAAGCTTAGGAATTCTTGAAGCCACTGAACCAATCACTGCCTGCAGTTCTGTAGATTTCCAGTTTTTCTAAGGTGTCTGCAGATCACTAAGGTTTTCTCTTTAATTGAGAGAAAATTTGCAACTGATGACTTCAAAACATTAACCTGATGAGAAAACTCATGTAAGAGCCAATACATGACTGACATGTTTTATAGCTGCTGCCCTGTTTACCAAGAGTGAATGGGGTAATTAGTACAAAGTAGCACACTTTGAAGTAGAACCCCTTGTAGTTCTAAAACTATTTAATTCATGAACAAAACAATCAGCTGCTGCCTCACAAGATCGTGTCAGGAAACTGAAAATTTCACGGAAGAACTTTATTATGCAGCAGTATCCACTGTCTCTTTGGAGCCTCACAAGTAATAATCTTGTAATCACTTCCACTTTTACATTTAAAGGAAATATGTTGTTAATTATGGCAACTCCTAACCTGGCTACCTTCCCAAAAGTTGTGTGCTAAATATACTCAAGCAAAAAGAATAAAGACTTACTAAATGCTGCAGTTGGAGTTCTTTGGGGCTTTTCAGGGAATAACTTACTAACTGAGAAGGAAACAGTTTTAAACTCTGCAGGTGAAAACGTTTCCATAGTGGTCTACTGATTTATTTCCCTCTGTGCTGAAGATGTTTCAATACCACTGGAAAAGAACTTTGCAGAATCCTGCACAAATATAAATCACTTCTCTCTAAGGCGACCAACTAGACTCAAAAATCATTGGAGGAAACTCCCTCATACTGCACTGGTTAGGACTCTGAACTTTCATACTGAGAGCCCTGGTCTGATCCCTGGTTGGAAACAACAATCCCACAAGCCAGAAGATGTGGCCAAAAAAAAAAACCACTTGGAATATAAAGTGTGACCCTGGGTTGCATTGATTAAAAGGTAAAAGAGTATTCCAATACAGCCAGTGTATTTTTAATTTTCTTTTTTAACCTGAAACTATGCTGCTTTCTGGAAATTGGAAAATAATTATGTGATAGCTAAGTAGTGCTTTTGTGCAAGGCTACTGTTTCAGAATGGGGCTTTCCTGGTGGCTCAGAGCTTAAAGCGTCTACTTGCAATGCAGGAGACCTGGGTTCGATCCCTGGGTCAGGAAGACCCCCTGGAGAAGGAAATGGCAACCCACTCCAGTATTCTTGCCTGGAGAATCCCATGGACAGAGGAGCCTGGTGGGCTACAGTCCACAGGGTCGCAAAGAGTCGGACATGACTGAGCAACTTCACTTTCACTTTCACTGTTTCAGAATAGGTATTTAGAATTCATATCCTTCTGGATTAGGGGAAAATCTATTATTTTAGATGCTATGTGTTCTTAATCCATCTACTCATAGAGTTACAGATTTGCAGGCTATTAGAATAGATTGAACTTTAGGAAGCAATTTAGGCTTCCCAGGTGGTGCCATGGTAAAGAATCTGCCTGCCAGTACAGGAGACTCAGGAGACACAAGTTCAATCCCTGGGTCAGTAAGATCACCCAGAGGAGGAAATGGCCACTCACTCCAGGATTCTTGCCTGGGAAATCCCACTGACAGAGGAGCCTGGTGAGCTATAGGACATGGGGTCACACAGAGTCAGACACATCTGAGTGACTGAGCACACGCACACGTAGGTTCCTTTCATAGATCACAAAATCAGGAGGAAAATGATGATGGGACATCACAGCATATCTTATAATACTTAGCTTGCTTTATAACTTGAGAGCACACGTGCATACTTAGTCGCTCTGTTGTGTATGACTCTGCGACCCCATGGACTGTAGCCCACCAGGCTCCTCTATCCAAGGGGATTCTTCAGGCAAGAATACTGGAGTGGGTTGTCATTTCCTTCTCCAGGGCATCTTCCCAACCCAGGGATCAAGCCCAGGTCTCCCGCACTGCAGGCAGATTCTTTATCAGTTGAGCTACCAGAAAAGCCCACAAATTATGAGAAGAGGAAGCAATTATGGTAACTCTGGCAAAGTGAGAGGGCAATAATGTGTCCTTTCTAGCTTGTATATTACAGCTGTGAAAACGTGCTAGTAGGTATTTGAACTAGTGAACGTTGAAGGGCATGCCTGGTCATCTTCTTCCAATCCATTTAAATTGGGAATTACATACACCATGTGAATCACCCAGAAAGACATACTGATTGAAAAGAGCAGCGGGCAGAGACAGATATTGGAGAAGCAATAGTTTGAGAAGCAGAAAAAAAAACTCATGCAAGAAGGAATGAGAAAAGAAGGATGACCAAGAGAGATGATTTTCATGACAGATAAGAGTTTTCACAAGAACTAATTGGGCAACATGGTCAAACCGTACAAAATGGTCAGGAAAGAAGAGAGTTGATGATAACACCCACATCGTGGCAAAAATCAGAACTGGAATGTTGGAGATTATGATCAGGCTGATTGTGCTGAGCTCAGAAGCTCTGGGGAGAGAGAGAATTTGGGGCAAAGGCAGTTGAGCAGAAGGTGGCAGAGATGGCAGGGGAGGCAAAGACCCAGCGGCCTGAGGCATGCCATGTGGACCACAGCAGACGTGGGCCCTGGAGAGAGACACTGGAGCCAAGCCTGGGAGGTCTCTGCAAGGATTTGTTCTTTATTTAAGGGCATGTTTTGTTCCCATGACGAGAATCCTCAAACCATCCCCAGGAGGCAGATGACGACATCTAAGCACACCCTTATTCTTCTGCTGAAGATCACTTGACAAGCAGAGAAGGAATTTATCCTCTGCTCAGTCAAGTTTCCTGTGGTTTGCAGAGTCGACAGTTACTTCTTCAGAAGGATTACTATGACATCCTGCCCGGTGACCTTATGTTTATGAACAGATCGCCATAGGTTAGGAAATCCTGTAAGTTTTTGGAGTAGCACTCCCCTGTCCCCGCACTGTACATCCTGTCTCCTTCCCTCTGCAGTGAAGCTGTATTCCCTATTCCGCAGTGCAGTGGAGAATGAATTAGCAGATGACAGATACAAACAATCTTTTGATAGAGCAGCTTCAAGGAGATTGTGTGGGTTTAAAATCAAACTGTGGTAGGTAAATAAGGAAGTGGAGGTGGTTAGTCAAACAGCTATTTCTAAAAATATCAAGAGAAAAGAAGAGAGATGAGAATAAACCTTGAAAGGGAAAGAGGTTAAAGAAGTCATTTGCTGTTGTTTGTGTAGTTTTATAAAACACTTTTTCAAGAAAAAATTTCTATAATACACAGAAGTAGGAAGAAGTAAAATGAGCCATCAAAATGCAAAGTAAACAATGATCAGTTACACTGTTATAGTTATTATATTTTTCCTTTCTCATTTCTGAATTATTTTATGACAAATCCCAGATATGCTATTTAATAGCCACATTCTTCACTAAAAATAGGTATTTTTCCTTTATAAATCACTTCAGATGCTCAGTTGTGTCCGACTCTTTGAGACCTCATGGACTGCAGCAAGCCAGGCCTCCCTGTCCATCACCATCTCCTGGAGCTTTCTCAAACTCATGTCCTTCGAGTCAGTGATGCTATTCAACCATCTCATCCTCTTTCGTCCCCTTCTCCTCCTGCCTTCAATCTTTCCCAGCATCAGGGTCTTTTCCATTGTCAGTTCTTTGCATCATGTGGCCAAAGTTTTGGAATTTCAGCTTCAGCATTAGTCCTTCCAATGAATATTCAGGACTGATTTCCTTTAGGATGGACTGGTTGGATCTCCTTGCAGTCCAAGGGATTCTCAAGAGTATTCTCCAACACTCAGTTCAAAAGCGTCAATTCTTTGGTCCTCAGCCTTCTTTATGGTCAAACTCTCACATCCATACATGACTGTGGAAAAACCACAGCTTTGACTATAGCAATATATGGGTCTTTGTTGGCAAAGTAATGTCTCTGCTTTTTAATATGCTGTCTAGGTTGGTCATAGCTTTTCTTCCAAGGAGCAAGCATCTTCTAGTTTCATGGCTGAAGTCACCATCTACAGTGATTTTGAAGCCCAAGAAAATAAAGTCTGTCACTGTTTCCACTGTTTCCCCATCTACTTGCCATGAAGTGATGGGACCAGATGCCGTGATCCTAGCTTTTTGAATGCTGAGTTTTAAGCCAGCTTTTTCAGTCTCCTCTTTCACCTTCATCAAGAGACTCTTGATTCCTCTTTGGTTTATACCATAAGAGTGGTGTCATCTGCATTTCTGAGGTTATTGATATTTCTCCTGGCAATCTTGATTCCAGCTTGTGCTTCATCCAGCCCTGCATTTCACATGATGTACTCTGCATATAAGTTAAACAAGCAGGGTGACAATATACAGCCTTGACATATTCCTTTCCTGATTTGGAACCTGTCCATTGTTCCACATCTGGTTCTAACTGTTGTTTCTTGGCCTGCATACAGGTTTCTCAGCAGGCAGGTGAGATTGTCTGGTATTTCCAACTCTTAAAGAATTTTCCACAGTTTATTGTGATCCAAACAGTCAAAGGCTTTAGTGCAGTCAATGAAGCAGAAGTTTTTCTGGAATTCTCTTGCATTTTCTCTGATTCAGTGGATGTTGGCAATTTGATCTCTGGTTCCTCTGCCTTTTCTAAATCCAACTTGAACATCCAGAAATTCTCGGTTCACGCACTGTTGAAGCCTGGCTTGGAGAATTTTGGGCTTTACTTCGCTAGGGTGTGAAATGAGTGCAGTTGTATGGTAGTTAGGACCTCCTTGGCAGCTTAGCTGGTAAAGAATCCACCTGCAATGCAGGAGACCCTGATTCAATTCCTGGGCCAGGAAGATTCCCTGAAGAAGGGACAGACTACCCACTTCAGTATTATTGGGCTTCCCTGTAGGCTCAGATGATAAAAAGTCTGCCTGCAATTCAGGAGACCTGGGTTCGATCCCTGGGTTGGGAAGATCCCCTGAAGGAGGGCATGGCAATCCACTCTAGTATTCTTGCCTGAGGAATCCCCATGGAAAGAGGAGCCTGGTGGGCTACAGTCCATGGGGTCACAAAGAGTTGGACATGGCTGAGCGACTAAGCATTCACCTTGCATTTGCAGTAATTTGAATGTTCTTTGGCAAAGCCTTTCTTATCTCTCCTTGCTATTCTTTGGAACTATGCCATCAGATGGGTATATCTTTCCTTTTCTCCTTTGCCTTTCACTTTTCTTCTTTTCTCAGCTATTTGCAAGTCCTCCTCAGGCAACCATTTTGCCTTTTTTAATTCCTTTCTCTTGGAGATGGTTTTGATCCCTGCCTCCTGTATAATGTCATGAACCTCCATCCATAGTTTTTCAGGCACTCTGTCTATCAGAACTAATTCCTTGAATCTATTTGTCACTTCCACTGTATGAATCGTAAGGGATTTGATTTAGGTCATACCTGAATTGCCTAGTGGTTTTCCCTACTTTCTTCAATTTAAGTCTGAATTTGGCAATAAGTAGTTTATGATCTGAGCCAGGCAGCTCCCAGTCTTGTTTTTGCTGAATGTATAGAGCTTCTCCATCTTTGGCTGCAAAGATTATAATCAATCTGATTTCGGTACTGACCATCTGGTGATGTCCATGTGTAGAGTCTTCTCTTGTGTTGTTGGAAGAGGGTGTTTGCTATGACCAATGCCTTCTCTTGGCAAAACTCCATTAGCCTTTGCACTGCTTCATTTTGTACTCCAAGATCAAACTTGCCTGTTATTCCAGGTATCTCTTGACTTCCTACTTATGCATTCCAGTCCCCTATAATGAAAAGGACATCTTTTTTGGGTGTTAGTTCTAGAAGGTCTTGTAGGTCCTCATAGAACCGTTCAGCTTCAGCTTCTTCAGCATTAGTGTTTGGGGCATAGACTTGGATTACTGTGATATTGAATGGTTCGCCTTGGAAACGAACAGAGACCATTCTGTCATTTTTGAGATTGCACCCAAGTACTGCATTTCAGACTCTTTTGTTGACTATGAGGGCAACTCCATTTCTTCTAAAGGAAGCCCACAGTAGTAGATACGTTGGTCATCTGAATTGAATTCACCAATTCCAGTCCATTTTAGTTCACTGATTCCTAAATGTTGATGTTCCCTCTTACCATCTCCTGTTTGACCACTTCCAGTTTACCTTGATTCATGCACCTGACATTCCAGGTTCCTGTGCAATGTTGCTCTTTACAGTATCGGACTTTACTTCCATCACCAGGCACATCCACAATGGGGTGTTGTTTCCACCTTGGCTCAGCCTCTTCATTCCTTCTAGAGCTAGTTCTCTGCTTTTCTCCAATATCAACAAAGAAATATGACTTGTGTATTTGCAAACATTTGTCATATAATGTTTTAAATTAGTTACTGAGGAGAAAAGACAAAGCAAAAACAATGAAATATTAACAGTTGTTAGAGAATGATTAGAGTATGAACATTTAATATTTTTGGTATTTTATATTTTTTCACTATTTGAAAAGTAATTGACAAATGAAGGCTAGATTATTAAATACATAAGGTTGTGCTAAAAATGCAGCTTTAATCAGAATTATTATGAACATGTGCTTTTGTTTACTTATCAGATGCTCATAATAAAAATTGAAATAAAGTTGGAAATTAGAGAAAAATCACTGCTTATATATTTTCATATCCATTTTTCAATGGATTTTTATTTGAGGGGGAGACTCACCATAGTACAAGTTTGAGTAAGTTTTTAATTTAAGAACATGTCAAATTAAAATTCCCATTTCACTGTATAAATTTTATAACCATATTGTATTTAAGTATTACCTTATTGAGGTTGCTTCTAGATTCATACTGTTACAAATAATGGTAGATCCATTTTTAAATTAAATTTACTTTATGAAAATATAGATATAATTTTCTTTGGATATTTATGAATCAAAGGGTATGAACATAACTGTTGGAGGTCTTGCTCCAGTAAGTCTCAAAGAGGTTTCTGTTTCCGTAAGCAATGTCTGAGAATGTCTGTTTTAACACATCTATTCAGCATCAGTAATAGCTAACAGCAAATTTTCTAGACCAAAAATGATATTTTAAGGAATTCCGTGGATGTCCAGTGGCTAGGACTCCGCATCTTCACTGCCAAGGGCCAAGGTTCCACCCTTGGTCAGGGAACTAAGATCCCACAAGCCATGCAGCACAATACCCGCCAAGATTATATTTTAGAAACAAGAAGGCTAACATTTACTAAACTCTTCTCTGCAAGTCCAGCTGAGCAGTTTATAAACAATCCTAAAATATTCCTTGTTTCTGTTCCAAGCTAACAGAGAAATTAAAGTTTCTAGCCCCCAAGCTGACAATTAATTGAAGAAGTCCCCGCTGTGTGCTGGGCACTGAGCTCGGCGCTACTGACACAAAAAGATCTCACATTCTAGACCAGAGAAACACCAGAAGCCAAAACTTATAAATATATGATTTTTTTCAAACAGGAGGAGGTGCTGTGCAGAGAATAAAACAAAGTGATACATTTGTCAGTGACAGAGATATAGCCCTGCGGGGCTGTTTGGACTGGAAGAGCAAGGTGAGGGCTTTTTAAGTGGCATCGTTTCAGTTGAGACCTCAAATGAGAGAAAAGGGTCATTTGAAAATCTCAGAGAAAAGCATTCCAAGAAGAAGAAGCAAAATGTGCAAAGCCCTCGAGGCACAAAAAATAGGCGAATACCAGAATGCAGTGAAACCAGAAAAGAGGGTAGCAAGTTCAAAGGCGAGGGCTGAAGCCAAAGAGAGTAGGGCCTTGAGGGCAGGTCTGGGTTTGCTTGTCGGTGCCGGGGGAGGGCTTCATGGACGATAGCAATATGATCTGATTTAAGCTTTAGATCTACAGGGCTGGCGTCTGTGTGAACAGCAAAGAGCAGAGTGGCCAGAACGGAAGCAGAAATGTGTGTTGAGATGTTACTGTAGTCATTCAGGGGCGACATGCCGATGACTTGGACAGGGTTGTACAGAAAACATGTTAGAGAAAGAAGAATTGGGTGTGAGGTCTCAGTCCTTGGTGTGAGCGGTTGGGTGGGAGGCGATGCTGTCTGCTGAGCCAGGGAAAGCCAATGACAGAGAGGCCTGCAGAGCCTGACAGGTCCTTCTGATCACACTCAAGTTTAAGGGGCCTACTTACTAGACATCCACGTGGCAAAGCTGCAAAGATGGCTGGGCAAGAAAGGCTGTGGTCCTGGGGAGAGGCCTCAAGTGGGGAATAAAAATTAAGCATCTTCAATATGCAGGTGGCCGTTAAAGCTAAAATCCTGGATGAAATAAAGTAGAAAGCGTAGCTAGAGGAAAAATGGGCCAAGAGTATATTTGTAGAGGACTCCATCCTTCTAAGGCCTGGGAAAGAAAGGAGCCAGTAACTGAGGCTAACACGGGATAGGAGGTACTCTTAGAAAACTGTGAGTGTGGCATCCTTGAAGTTAACGGAAGTATTTAAAAAAAAAAAAAAAAAAAAGGAGTGATGTTCCTGTGATCTTTCACCTAATAATCTGCTTTAATTTGTGAGAACAGGATGGAGTTTGGCTAATTCTCTGCCCAGGTCATTTCAATACAAGTCTAAGGTTTTGCTTCCTGTCCTGGGAGAGCAAAGGAAATTATATGAAGTATTGATTCAGAAGTCTTTTTAAAAAGCATCTTATCTGAAATCTAGATGTGCCCGAAGTTTCGACACTTAGCAAAGAAGTTTGAAAATGAGTTGTTTCTCCTTAAAGATTCAATGAGTTGACACAAAATCAAATTCATGCACTACTTAGTTTATACAAAAAGCATCTTTTCAACTAACAAAGCTATTAGAGCTTTATTTTACCTAAGAGTGTAGAAATTTAATACACTGTTAGCAGTAGGTGGTATTCTGATGTATATAGAAATAGCTTTGCCCCAGTTGTAATAGAACATGTCTTATAACTAAAACTCTGGAATAACAAAGATGCTGGTGAAACACACAATATGGGCAAGAGATATCCTGCTTCCTGAGAAAATGAAGGTTTCTAGCAAAGTGCATTTGAAGGCATTAGGGACGTGAGTGTAGCTTGATAAGTGTTTATTTTTTTTTCACTTTGGCACATAAGCAAATATTCTTTAAAAAGCTCTGCCTCTTGTGAAAGAGGAAAGTTTACATACAGTATAAACACATGGAAACTCTAAATTGTGCTTTCTTTTTTCCTCTCTTCTTTTTAATTTTTTGAAAATTTCTGTTGCAGGGACTAAAACTTGTGATGTATATTCCAGTAACTCCTTTAGAAAGAAGTAACATAAATAAGTGTACATCCAATTACGAGATATTTAGGAATTTCTGAAGAATATAGTTTCACTTTGTCATTTGACACAGATATTATTTAAAAGGACATTTGGTAGTTTTATGGGTTAAATCGTGTCTCTCCGCCCCCTCAGAAAGAAATACTACAGCCTTAACCCTAGTGCCTCGGAATGTGACCTTGTTTGGAAATCAGGTGGTTTACAGACATGATTGGTTAAGATGAGGCCATACGGGGTAGTGCATGCCTGCCAGTCACTTCGGTTGTGTCCCACTCTCTGAGACCCCAGGGACTGCAGCCCGCCAGACTCCTCTGTGCATGGGAGTCTCCAGGCAAGAATACTGGAGTGGGTTGCTGTTCCCTCCTCCAGGGATCTTCCCGACCTAGGGATTCAACCAGCATCTCCTTCATTGCAGGCAGATTCTTTACCGCTAAGCCACCAGGGAAGCCCACACTGGAGTAGGGTGGGCCCCTAATCCAACATGACTGACGCCCTTATTTAAAGGGGAACCTTGGGTACAGACACACAGGGCAACACTAGCAGGGTTAGAGTTAAGCGGCCACGAGTCAAGGAACCACCAGCAGCTGCAAGAGGCATGTGGGGCAGATCTTCCCCTACTGCTTTCAGAGGCCCTGACCTTGGACTTGGGACTTCCAGCCTCTAAGACTCTGTGAGACAATCAAGTGCTACTGAAGCCACTCAGTTTACGGGGACTGAGTTAACAGAAGCCCTAGCAAACTAACAGAGCTGGAAAACTGCTTTAGGAGTCCCCTTCATTCACGGGGTGTGTCGGAAGGCTGGGCTTGCAGCTCTGGAGGAGCAGAGCTGGACAGCACCCCGCATGCCCACTGAGATGAATTAATGTGCGTAAGAGCTGAAAATCTGCCCTTGAAAAGGATGGGAACGCTGACCTCTTTGGGATTCAAGTTGATAAAAACCTGCAAACTGTGTAAGATAAGGCGAAGTCGCTCAGTCATGTCCAACTCTTTGCGACCCCATGGACTGTAGCTTACCAGGCTCCTCCGTCCATGGGATTTTCCAGGCGAGAATACTGGAGTGGTTGCCATTCCCTTCTCCAGAGGATCTTCCCGACCCAGGGATCGAACCCAGGTCTCCCGCATTGTAGGCAGACGCTTTACCGCCTGAGCCAACTGTGTACATGTGACTAAAACCGGAATGGGCCGTGGAAGTGATAACGCTACCAGGGCAAGGCCGATGAAGTCTGGGCCCTGGGCTGCCCAGAGCACGAAGGTTGAACAGCCCGGTGCTGTGGAAGCCTCTTGGAGACAGACATGTGAGGAGTGTTGCGGGGGGAGACAGAGAGTTCTGTAGTAGGAGGGGCAGCCCCGAGTAAGGTTAATGCCCCTTTTTCCCAAGAGCATCACTATCCGTGTGAGTTGAAGGAGGTCTGCACTAAGACCAGGGGACCATCAGGGCTCAAGCCGAAAGGCCTGGCCAGCTGACAGTCCCCCCAGGGAAGCGGGGTCCCCAACCCCGGCTCCCACGGCAGATCTCCCCTTTCCTCTCTGGGAGCCGGAGCACTGGAAAGACACAGCAGCAGAAACCTCAGAGGTGGGTCACCTTTGGAATTTGCCCACAAGGAATGTCTGATTTTCTGCTCTGTCAGCAAGCAATGCCCAAGGAGTAATTTTTGAATAAATGTAGGCTTCTGAAGAATACAGATGATCTGAAGAAATATCTGGAAAGAAAGAATCTATCAACACAGATAAAACTTTCTGCAAGTCTATCAGGTAAGATCAGAGTGTCAAAGATTTAAACATTATTATAAATGTTTCCCAACTTACATGCAAATCTGGATATAGCAATCTTATTGGTATACCTTTAAAGTCAATTTACTGTCTTTTATAACATATAAAATTATTTCAAGGACAATGGCATTTTTTACAAAATACATATGGTAACCTTATGGTTATAACAACTATTTTGTAATTACTCAGTAAATTTATGTGAAAAACAGGTAAATGATAACTTGGCAAAAACACTGAAGGTTTGCTCACTGGCACAGTAGAAAGGGCTGTGAAAATGCTTGGGGGTGGCCTGAAGAATTGTTTCTTAAACACCACAAGATCAGCTGAAAAAATAAACAAAAGAGCCTGTCAGCTCTGACAGCTCTATGTCTGCACCAAGGGAGGCGCCAGATACTGTGACTTCACACCCTCAGTCCATTCCACAGTTCAGTCCAGTCACTCAGTCATGTTGTCCAACTCTGCGACCTCATGGACTTCAGCACACCAGGCCTCCCTGTCCATCACCAACTCCCAGAGTTTACTCAAACTCATGTTCATTGAGTCAGTGATGCCATCCAACCATCTCATCCTCTGTCATCCCCTTCTCCTCCCACCTTCAATCTTTCCCAGCAGCAGGGTCTTTTCAAATGAGTCAGCTCTTCACATCAGGTGGCCAAAGTATTGGAGTTTCAACTTCAACATCAGTCCTTCCAATGAACACCCAGGACTGATCTCCTTTAGGATGGACTGGTTGGATCTCTTTGCAGTCCAAGGGACTCTCAAGAGTGTTGTTTAACAACACAGTTCAAAAGCACCCATTCTTTGGCTCTCAGCTTTCTTTATAGAATATATATATATGCTTTTATTCCACAGTTAATGGACCATTTATCTGCTGGATGGCCACCATTGTTGGAGATGTTGAGGTGGGTGTTTCACACATCACACTTAGAAGACTCAGGCACTGCATGGAGCTCACAGCATGATCCACGTGTGTTCTGAAATGAAAAGCCCCAACATGGTTGTTGGAACAGCACGTAGTCACCTCTCTGGTGATGCATTTCCAGAAGCCTGGAAAAAAAAATCCAGTGGATATCTGTGTGGCTGAGTCAATGAATTTTTACTAACCATGGCTAACATGTATGGAACACTTGCCATCAGCAAGGGATGGTGATTAGAGTTTTACCTAGATTATCTCTAAGTAACAAGTAGGTAGGCTTGCTCTCTGCATGGACAGGTGAGGAAACTGGAGCTCTTAGGAATTCAACACCCGACCTTTCATCTCCTGGTGAGCGATAGCAGAGCCTGTGTTCACCTCGAGCAGCCAGGCCCTCATGCTTTTCCCCTCTGTGTTACCTCAAGCAACGGAGGCTGACGGGACCCTCAATAAAGAGATGGCCTTAGTTTTGTCTGCTGGGAAACAGATCTCATATTGAGCATTCATGTAAGAGTGGCTCTCTCTTCAGCACTCCCCACAAGCCAGGCTATGCTCCTGCTCTTCTTACAAACTCCATTTACTTCTGACATCAACCTCCTGATACATATGATCATCATTCTACACTTGAAGTAACGGGTTTGAGTCACTGAGCAACTTGTTCAAAGTCACAGAGCCTGAACAGCATCTCTCAGTTGGACTCTAAAGGCTCTACGTCCTGCTCTAAACTTTATTTTTCATTTGTTTCTGATACCATACCTATAAAACCCTATGAATCATAGTGATGCATAGGAAATACCTCTTACCTCAAAGCTGGTATTTCTATTTTTCGGTCATAGCAGGCTAAGATAAGCTAAGAAAGTGCTCTTGGTAGTAGTTAATCTGCTCCAGAGTGGTCGGTACGTAAAACAACTAAAAAAGTCCATCTGAAATGGATTCATTATCTCCTTTTCTGGTTGCACAATGCGCTTCCCTGGTGGCTTACCAGTAAAGAACCCGCCTGCCAAGCAGAAGGCCCGGGTTCGATCCCTGGGTCAGGAAGATCCCCTGGAGGAGGGCATGGCAACCCATGCTAGTATTCTTTCCTGGAGAAACCCATGGACAGAGGAGCCTGGCGGGCTAAAGTCCATAAGGTGGAAACGAGTCGGACACAACTGAAGTGACTTAGCATGCATGCAAGGGCTCTCTAGACTTGGAAACAAAGGCAAAAAAGCGTGTTCTTTGTTTGTCTAGTATTACTTCCCAGAATGATCAGGGCACACGAGAGTTCTCGGGGGGATGGCCCAAGAATGCAGCACAGATGATGTCCTGATCCCTGGGAGAGAGAAAGGGAAGATGACGAACCGGATCATTCACGCTGTCTGCGAGCCGCAGGCTGGTCTGCGTTGGACTAATACTGGAAACAATTCATTTTTTAGTCATTTTTGGGGTCTATAACATCTTACTAGTTGTTACTGATATTTTTGATTGTTTTCTAAGCATGATAGTATTTCTTTCACACAGATTAGCTTCCAAAAATCTCATGTGAGAGCTAGTATGATAATCCTCAATTTACAGATGAGGGAAAGGAGATTTAAAGAGATTAAACAACTTGCCCTAGTTCACGCTGCTGAGTTCAAAAGCCAGGCTCTGAATCGAGAGAATCTAATTCCAGAACCCATTACGATTAAACACAACATTTGCTGCCCTTAAATTCCGCTCGTGCTGGTGACCTGGTCTTGTTTAAGGCCCTACAGGCCTTTCAAGTGAGACTGTCCGTGTCTGTTCTGTCTTGCGTCTGTTTCCCACTGAGAAGGGAAAAGTGAATGACGCAACAGTGGAAAAGGGAAAAGAATGCACATCTGACATTAAAAAAAATGTGATAAAATCCACATGAAATGTATCATTTTAATCACTGTTGACAGTTCAGTGGTATCAGGCCTATCCACATGGTTGTGTAACTGTCCCCCACGTCTTTCCCTAGAACTCGTTTCATTGCATTTGACTTTAAAATACACTTATTTAGTCATTTATTCAGCAATATCTATGTGACCTCTAGTTGCATCTCTGCTCTGAGCCAGGCTCTGCAATGGTCAAGCCTGGCCCACTGCATGTTCTCAAATTCTGCACCACCTCCCCTGCCCTGGAGGCTGGCAGCCCGCCCCAGCGAGTCCTGTTCTTGTGTTTGGTCCCCAAACCTCGGCAGTTTGGAGAAAAGGCAGGGTTGGGGCTAGAGGTTGACAGCATCACAGGACAGCCCCCAGGCCACCATCCTCACACAGGGATGGATAAGCACGTCATAGTGCTGTGGAGTCATGACCACAAAGCTTGCATTTGTGTCCTTTTTTGCCACCGTTGCTGTGGGAAATCGGATGTACTGAATATTTCTAGTGCCTGAGCCCCCCAGCCCCCATTTGGAAAAGAGGCATTCATTTTACTTTATTGTATTGACAGCATGGGCTTCCCCTGTGGCTCAGCTGGTAAAGAATCCGCCTGCAATACAGGAGACCTGGGTTCGATCCCTGGGTTGGAAAGATCCCCTGGAGAAGGGAAAGGCTACCCACTCCAGTATTCTGGCCTGGAGAATTCCATACACTGTATAGTCCATGGGGTCGCATAGAGTTGAACACGACTGAGCGACTTTCACTCACTCACACATTGACAGCATGATAGATAATACATATACAGTAAAATAATTAGAAGTAATGTCATAAGAAAAATAAATATTTGTGATTCTTCTTCCACTTTTAGACGGTAAAGCGTCTGCCTACAATGCAGGAGACCTGAAATCAATCCCTGGGTCAGGAAGATCCCTGGAGAAGGAAATGGCAACCCACTCCAGTATTCTTGCCTGGAAAATCCCGTGAATGGAGGAGCCTGGTAGATACAGTCCATGGGGTCACAAAGAGTCAGACGTGACTGAGCGACTGCACTTTCACTTTCACCGCCACTTTTATGGAGCATGGCTCCTGAACTGGAGGAGCTCCCCTCTGCCGACCTTTCGTGTCTTAAGTGTAGTGCAGCATTGAGACATGGATATCTGTGTGTGTGCCGATGTGCACACAGGTTCACAATGCATTGAGTGTGCATGCACATACGGGCATGCACGTGTATGTATTATGAGGAGGAGGAGGAGGGAAGATGGCACTAGATTGTTCTCTATTAGAAATCTAGGAGAAAGTGAGGCCCGAGAGAGGCTGCAGGGACAGGGGACCGCAGTCCAGGGGGGTGTGGGGCCCTGGAGGAAGGGGCGGGGAGTGGGGATCTGGGCGGTGAAATTCTACACTGTGTGAGGTGAAAACCTCACTTCTGTTCTTTCTGTAAAATCAGCTTGCATTGGTCAGCAATAGTTGGATTTTCTATTTTCAAGGATGTAGACCTGAGGAGAAGAAATGATGCCTCTAAACTGTGGTGTTGGAGAAGACTCTTCAGAGTCTCTTGGACTGCAAGGAAATCAGACCAGTCAATCTTAAAGGAAATCAGTCCTGAATATTCATTGGAAGGATTGATGCTGAAGCTGAAACTCCACTACTTCGGCCATCTGATGTGAAGAACTGACTCATTTGAAAAGACCCTGATGCTGGGAAAGATTGAGGGCAGGAGGAGAAGGGGACGACAGAGGACAAGATGGCTGGATGGCATCACCAACTCAATAGACATGAACTTGGGCAAACTTTGGGGGATGGTGAGGGACAGGGAGGCCTGGCGTGTTGCAGTCCATGTGGTCGTGAAGAGTTGGACACAAATTAACGGCTGAACAACATACATCAGGTGCAACATGGGAAGAGATGTAGTGCAAAACTCTACTTCATTACTGGTTCCTAGAAGAACCAGGTGGCTTAACCAAGACAGTCATAAATAAAATAATTTGTACACAAGAAACACACCTTGCCAACCATGGTTGAGGGGGGTGTATTTAACAAAAAATTGTTTTGCAATTCTCTGTTTATACACAGGTCTCAAAGCTGGAAGGCATCATTCTTCCTGCCAGAACTTTTTGAGAATAGGCTTCAGACAACAAAGCATTGAAAGCTTTTGCAGACTTGAAAACTTTTGCAAAGTAGAAACTCAGGTGGAGTGAATGGATGGAGAGAAAGATTAGTGACCAAGGGTTGGAGAGGCCTTCTCTGGGAGCGGGTGCTGGCCTCGGCCAAGCAAGCCAGGCTCATTCTTCTAAGAGGAGTCTCAGGAGCCAACACCTTCTCTAAAAACCTCGGAGATGTCCAAAGCCCAGTGATGTGTGGCCAAGACCTTCAGATGCCTGGGGCTGGAGACTTAGGTGGCAGAGGTGGCAGCCGCAGCTCCAGTGGGGGCCCGTGTGCAGGGGGCAGGGGGTGTGCTGGGCTCAGTGTCTCCAGTGAGCCTGCAGGACCCTGTCAGCTGAGGGCTGGGGGTCTTCTGAGGTCTTCTGAGCCTCCTTCCAAGGATCGCTCCTTGTAAGTGTGTCTGACTCTGTGACCCCGTGGACTGTAGCCTGCCAGGCTCCTCTGTCCATGGGATTCTCCAGGCAAGGATACAAGAGAGGGTTGCCATTTCCTTCTCCAGGGGATCTTCCTGACCCAGGGATCGAACCCAGGTCTCCTACACTGCCAGCAGATTCTTTACCAGCTGAGCCACCAGGGAAGCAAGTCCTCAGTAGTGAAGCTACCATGCTCCTCTGCAGAATGTAACTCCATCAGGCAGCCTTGTGTTGCAATTTCCTCGCACCCCCCGCTCCCCAACACACACACTCCCACAGAAGGACCATCAGACCTCAGGATGTCACACATGTAAAGGAAGTTGTGTGATCCTCTGTTTGTGGACACGAACCTTCAGTATCAGAGCCTTCAGCATTCTCTCGTCTCACACCATCCAACAGGTTGTTAGAAATCCTAGATGACAAGTAACGTTGTTGACATTTGTTGACACCTTTGTTGACATTTTTAAGCACTATTTATTTCACAGTGAAAGTAGGGGTCCAGGACTGAGAAAGAATGGAGAGGAAAGGCAGATAAACACAGGTTAAATATCTTGTAGATTTTTACCAAGTGAGGTAAAGGAATCTCTTGAAGTCTTCAGTAACAGCATATTGCTAGGGGCAACGTGGATAGAAATGTGGAAATACTTTCTGATGGACCTTCTTCTATGAAACTACCTTTCCTCATGTGCATTTTATCTGTTACTACGACTCTGGGGAGAAAAGTTATGACCAACAAATATAGCATATTGAAAATCAGAGACATTATTTTGCCAACAAAGGTCTGTCTAGTCAACGCTAGGGTTTTTCCAGTGGTCATATATGGATCTGAGAGTTGGACTGTGAAGAAAGCTGAGCACCGAAGAATTGATGCTTTTGAACTGTGGTGTTGGAGAAGACTCTTGAGAGTCGCTTGGACTGCAAGGAGATCCAACCAGTCCATTCTGAAGGAGATCAGCCCTGGGATTTCTTTGGAAGGAATGATGCTAAAGCTGAAACTCCAGTACTTTGGCCACCTCATGCGAAGAGTTGACTCATTGGAAAAGACTCTGATGCTGCGAGGGATTGGGGGCAAGAGGAGAAGGGGACGACAGAGGATGAGATGGCTGGATGGCATCACTGACTCGATGGACGTGAGTCTGAGTGAACTCCAGGAGATGGTGATGGACAGGGAGGCCTGGCGTGCTGCGATTCATGCGGTCGCAGAGAGTCGGACACGACTGAGCAACTGAACTGAACTGAACTGAACTGATGACTCTGGGGAAGGGTCCTGGTGAATGCCGGTTCCAGAAGAAAACAGAGTATAAGACAGAGTCCTGTTGTACAGGAAGAAGGGCCAGCCTATCTTTCTGGCCAGTGGAAAGAGGAGGAGGGGAGGGAAAGTTAGAAGAGAGGTCAGCTACCCACGTCTTCATCTCCCCCATCTGCCTGCAGGGTCAAATCTGGGTGATGAAGCAAGGACCGCAGGCACTGGGTCAGAGGAGAGAAGCCGATCCCGTGGTTCTTGCGGTGCGAGAGGGGCTTCCCTTACACGCTGCGCCCTTTTATTCATTTGCGCGTTTATTTTCGGCTGCGGGGTCTTCCTCGCTGCCCACCAGTTCTCTCTGGTTGTGAGCACACACTCCAGGCACGCAGCCTTCAGGCGCAGCTGCCCGGCGGCATGTGGGATCCTCCAAGACCAGGGATCCAACCCGTGTCCCCTGCAGGGACAGGTAGATTCCCAACCCCTGGGGCACCGGGAAGCCCCTCTGCTTCCTTTGGAAACAACATCCACCCGGGCGCCCCAGGGCTGTAGGGGACAACAGGTCTTTGCCGTCAGGCGACGGCGGGGGTAAGGTGGGCTGTGGACGCCTCCAAGGACCAGATGAGACAGGCTTCTGCAGACCCAGAGCGAGGCCAGGGCCGGCCTGGGCGAGCCCCGCCCCGGCAGAGGCCGCGGCCTAGGGGACCTCTTAGGCGCCAGTCACCAGGCCTGACCTGTGTGTGGGCTGGTGTGGAGCTAGAGATAGGAAACCTTACAAAAATAAACTGCCTCAACCAGCATAGGTTGAGATGCTCTTTAGGGCCAAGTTTGAGTTTTCAGCCGCCCTGCCACCACTGCTGGGGAGGACTGTGGATGAGGGTGAGCCGGGGGGCGAGGGGGAGGTGAGCCTCAGTAAATAAAAAGCTGCCTCTTCTTTGCACACAAAGGGCAGAATACACATCCCTCAGCAGGGGCCCTTCCAACACCCACCCGCTCTGCTGGTTTTAGATCTAGGACAAAGTTCACTCCCCTCCGAAGGCTCTCCCTGACTAATTCCATCCCACACACGTTGGCCAAGCCCCAGCTGTGCACACAGCTCTCGCAGTGAATGGAAGCTGCCCTCCAGGGGCTCCCGAGGCAGGAAGGGAGACCGGTGTCCCGACTGCAGACCCGAGGGGAGGAGGCCATCGGCGTCCGAAGCCCCAGAGCCACACGCTCTCCTGAGTGAGAGACTGAGCGTCAGCGTTAAGACCTGATTTGGGAGCCTGGCATCCACGAGGAGGCAAGATTTCACAGTTAGGGCTGGACAGGAGGAACAGTCTAGGCTGAGGAACGGTTTCCCCCGGGCGCACAGGCTGGACGGAGGAAGCCGCTGACCTCGTTTATTTTCACACGCAGGGTCACGTAATTCCTGCCTCAGTATTAAGTTCTCATGGCTGCTGTAACAAATCACCCCACAAACTTAGTGGCTTAACACAACAGGGGTATTATTTGACCTGTCCAGAGCCGGAAGTCCAAAGTGGGTCTTACAGGCGAAGATCCAGGTGTCAGCCGGGCTGGTTCTTCCAGAGAGGCGCCTGTGCCCTGCCTCTGCCTGAGTCTGGAGGCTGCCCGCTCCCTTGCCGGAGGGCTCATCCCTCCTCTCTGCTTCCGCCGTCCCATCTCCTCCTTCTGCTCCCAACCTTCGTGTCTCCCTCTTAGAACCCCAGTGATTGCAATGGATAATTGCCTCATTTCACAACCCTTACTGAAACTAAACGTGTAGTCTCTTTTACCAGGTAAGGTAACATTCAGTTTCAGGATGCAGGCATCTTTGGAGGGCCACTGTTCTGCCTACAGGAGTATCATTTATGTTACCTCCTTTCTTCTAACTCAGGGTGAATAACTGAGTTAGGATCCTATTTGTGAGATGCAAAAGAGCAATTCAAATATAGCTTAAAAATAGAAACATACTAACACCAATTATGATATCCGTTAAAGTAAGGAGCCATTTAAAACTAACAGCTGTCCTTGGAGAAATAAATATAATCCAAATCCTCAATATTTAGCTTTAACTTATTCTTTCCTGCCTCTCAACATTATCAGTGCTTCTCAAACTGAGGCTACCCAGGTCCCAGCAAGTACACCCGATAACCAGAGGTAACAATAAGCTGAAGGATAAACAATACCCCGGTGCCAATTTTATTAACTGCAATAAGCCAGTTGTAACATTTTATATTAAAAATAAACATAGCTATAATACAGAGTGAGATGGACATTTTGAATAAATTTTGTAAAACATGAAACTCTAAAGAAGTAATGATCTGCTCTGAACTGTGCCTGAGGAATTTTTCTGCTTTAAAGGAATATTTTGATGAAACATCTGAAAAGTACCGGAATAAATTAGAATATTTGTGAAAGTCTTTCCAAAAAAAAGATCAAGAAAATAGTATCTCTTGATTACATGTATTTCTGGCTAAGAGTGGTATACTGCTAAGTCGCTTCAGTCATGTCCGACTCTGTGCAACCCCATAGACAGAAGCCCATGAGGCTCCCCCGTCCCTGGGATTCTCCAGGCAAGAACACTGGAGTGGGTTGCCATTTCCTTCTCCAATGCATGAAAGTGAAAAGTGAAAGTGAAGTCCCTGAGTCTTGTCCGACTCTTAGCGACCCCATGGACTGCGGCCCACCAGGCTCCTCCGTCCATGGGATTTTCTAGGCAAGAGTGCTGGAGTGGGGTGCCATTGCCTTCTCCGATGAGTGGTATAAAATATCTTTATTACAAAATTTAGAGATCATTATACACCAAGAACATCATAACTCACTTATATATAGAACTCAGTGTTGACAAGTTTCTGCTTCAGCATATAACTGAAAATCAATATGTAAAAATATACACAAGTTAAATGTTTTATATTTAGAAGAGGCCCTCTGCAGTTCACCTGGAGTAGATTTAGTTTTAATTCATACACAATCCTGTTTAAGGTTGGCCTGTAGGTCCCCTACCCAAAACAATAAACAACAAATTAGAGAAGCCTTGTTCTAGGAAACTAAGTTAACAGACTCACTGGTTTAAACACACACACTCAGGCTTAAAATGTATTATTTTCGACCACCTCCTATACACCAGACATTACCTCATATAAGATGATCACCCTGGGTGTTATCCTCTCTTTACACCCAGGGTCATAGCGATTGAGAAGAGCTGAGATTCAAAACAGACCATCAAACTCCAAAGTTTCTGATCTTTCTTTTACAGAAAACTCAGCTCAGTTCTTTAGCAAAGCAGGTGAGAATGAGTTAGTGACTTCTCTATCTCTGGTAACAAAGAAGTTTATTTTTTTCCCCTCAAAGTGTGGCACCTGAGTCATGTGTTAAACTTGGCTTCCCAGAGTAACTCATTAGCCAAACATCCCAGGGTCTGGGCATGGAGCTAAATCCAAGACAGCCATGGGAGCAGGAGACTGGCGTTCCATCTGTTCACCGTGCTTCCCACCTGGAGCAGGTATGATTCCCTTCTGAAGATTCAGATGACTCTCACTTCTGGGGACCACTGGGATTCCTCTTTTGAATAAAATGGATTTTTATTTTTATTTGCTGCATTTCCCAGGAGCACATGTTGATTCGGGAAGTCTCCCCTCCCCGCTCCCGCTGTTCTAGTAACCACTTCCTCTCCTTTTTCAGGATCTACCCTCATGGAGATCACATGAGCCAGTGCTCAGAAAACTCACAAGAGCGCATGGCAAATACAGATAACCTTCAGGGTGTTTCCTTCTGTGGAGACTCTTGATTATGAGTAAGCCAATTATGATGGCTTATTATTTACAGTGAATTAATATGAATTAAAAAAGTATACCTTTGCTCCTTCACCATTACCCACTGCCCAGCATAAAATAAAATAATCCAAGATAGAATTCCAGATTTTATTAGAGAATGTATCTAAAATACAATATTTATTAAGTTATGATATATTATTTGAATGGAAATATACTCTGTATCACAACTATAACAATTTTTATAGATAATTCATTTACATTGCTATAGTTCAAAAGTCACTAAATCATAGCGTAATTAAGATACCATTGCTACAAATATATAAGAATTTAAAGTTTTTATTATACCATCTTGGAATCACAAACATTTATCTGATTTACATTACATAGGATCGAGACTATTTTACCTGATTTATATCACATAGTTCAATCTATCCTCATATATAGATTTGCACTCAATCATCCTACCTTCCTATATTTTAAAAATAGCATTTTACTGTACCATTGTGAGTGCTCATTACCCCACATTCTGTGAGCAAAATCAAGGTTCTTATATTCTCTGTCACAGAAAGGCTACCATCAAAAGCAAAGCACCAGTCACAGCAAATCTGCCAATCATGACAACTGATCTACGTTTTCACATTTTAGTAGTAAGCACGTCAGGTGAGAGACGAAGTGTCTAGAAAGCCAGACGCAAAGCAGCGAGGGGCCAGTTCACCAGGTGGACTTGTGCTAAGCTAAAGGGAGGCCCAAAGGCTCTCCCCTGGACACCGCCCCGGGGCCGTCTTATTTGGGGAAACCTCTGACTTGTCTGTTTTTCAGCGGCTGAACCGGACGCCAGTTGGCCAACATCGGGAGTTCAGGCTCGCCCTCCGCGTTGAAGTTAAGAGTACGGAATTTCAACATCTAAAAGACAAAATTAAAGATGAAAAACATCAAAAATACAAGTTTCACTAGAGCATTCAACTATCGTGCTTGTGTTAAATCTTGAAATATATTTCCCAGTATTCACAGTCTCAGATGGCAATGTTCAAAATTTAATTTGATTCGCACCCACAGATATATAATCACATATAGATTACATATATATACTTTTATACAACAAATTAATTTCTACAGAATAAATACAACATTTTGCTGTTATTTGAAGGAAATTTGCAATGAGCTTGTTTTTTCCTCTTTTAATTTCATAATCAAACATCAAAAACCTATAAAATATTTCAGAGATGTAAAGTAATAATAACAATTCTAGATCCAAATTAAGGTTTTGTTTTCTGCCCCAGGGAAGATAAACATCAGCATGGGTACAATTAGATAAAGTGACTCCGGGGTAGAATGACGGCTGACATCTCTGCTTAAATTTACAGAAGCACAGGATTAAATCTGCCCATGCTGGGATTTCCAATCCTTATCACTGGGTAGTTCTGATTTCCTTTTAAGTTCGTGTGAGTTCCCAGCAGAGTGCCCTGACCCAGGCAGCCCTCCCCCAGTTCCCTCCTTCTCTGAGGCTGTTTCTGAAAGTGTCACTTCCCTTTCACGAAGCATGACTCGATCTAAACGAAGAATGGTGGTTTGGGAAGTAGGGCAGCTGCCAGAGAATCAATAGCCTTGAACCTGATCTCTTTGCCAAACAAAATTCCCTTGGTCACCTCCGAGGAAGTCAATTTCCGAGTAAGCCAACTACTGTTAACACACACAACCACTGCCACTGTGGCGAGCTGCACAGCGCAAACGACGCTCTATAGGAAATGTGCATCTGGTCTAAGCTGCTCAAGACACTTGGAGTGACTTTTAATAGGTGCCTTTTATCCAAGGGATGACTCGAAACTCTGTTAGAGTTCAGGATGTAGTCTGATATTAATAAACCACAGTAAGCTCTTAGGTGAGTGAGCCGTTGGCTGGAAATTATCACCCATAGCTATGTACCCTTGAATATAAAATCTCTTTGTTCCAGGCTTCAGATTCCTCCTAATGCACACACACAAAAAGCACGTACTGGGTGACAGACACCTTTCTCAGGTAATCTTCGATGTTATCCAACTTCAGAGTAAAAAGAAAGAATTGCCCAAGGTTGTGGTTCACAACATCAAGTTCTTGTTGGGTGCTAACCACATCTGCTAAGCGCTATTGCTGGAGCCAGGGGCAGCAGGAGGATTAGAGCCCAGGTCTGTCTGCTTCCAAAGGTCCAGCCCTTCCACCTGGACTAAGTGCTCCCCCGACTTGAGCAAACGGACCTGCTGACTGCTAACAGAGATGGGTTCTTTGAGCACGACCCAGGTCACGCTTTCGAGGAGAGGAGGGGTGGTCAGTGAGCCAGGGTAGGTCCAGTAGTCCAAGACGTTGGGAAGTAGGCTGCCAGGATCGAAGTTAGGGAAGTCGGTGCTCTTACCCTGGAACACAAGACAAAGACACAGGTTAAAACATCACGTGATCAGAGTCGGGGGGAGGGGGCGGGGGGACGCAGGAGAAGGGGAAACAGAAACATTCAACTTGGAGAGTCAAATACCTTCCTTTTTTTTAAAAGATACATTCCATATTCACCAGAAAACAGAATAAAAGAAATTAACAGAAGACATTTGACATGGAAACTTAGATTAGCAGATATAAACAAGAGAACCTATCAATTTCACCCGTCCATTTGCTCATCTGTCCTCTCAAACAATCCCTTATCTTTTTCATTAAGTCATTAACTAATCTTAGCTGGTATTTAAAGTGAAATTGCTGCCACCGAAACGCTGAGATTTTAGGATGTAGGAACAGAACATGTAGACAGTATCCTCGATGAGGAGGTAACTTTTCTGTTGTACCGTCTGATGGTTCGACCAGAACTGAAGAGCTGCATTTAGCTCTGGACACCGCACTTTAGAGAAACAGAAGCAACAGGAAAGGGTTGTCCAAAGACTGACAGGTCGCTGCAGAGAGACAGTTGTCAGGTAAGACTAGTTAAAGGGGACAGAGATAATGAGCTTGGGCGTAGGTGAGAGGCTGAGAGAAAACGGGCTCAAGCTAAGGAAGGCTTAGTTGGTTTTTTTGAGATGCAGTTGACATATAGTTTCAGGAATACAATGTAATGATTCAATATTTGAATATATTATCGAATGATCATAATAGGTCTAGTGAACATCTCTCAACATAAAACAGTTACAGAATTTTCTTTTCTTGGGATAAGAACTTTTAAATCTACTCTTAGCAACTTTCAAAGTGGCAATACAATGATATTAACTACAGTCACCATAGCATTGATTTTGATTTACTTGTAAGTCAATCCCAAAACGTCTTTATTTTATAACTGAAAATTTGTACCTTTTGACCCCTTTCAACCATTTTTGGCCCCCCACTCCCACTTCTGGCAACCACCATCGAGTCCCTGTATTTGTGAGCTGGTTTTGTATTTGTTTTCTTTGCTTATTTGTTTAGATTCCACTAATTCATCTGGTATTTTTATCCGACTTATCTCACTTAGCCTAATACTCTCAAGGTCCATCCATGTTGTCACAAATGGCATGATTTCATTCTCCTGTACAGCTGAGTCCATTTTATCTGTCTGTCTATATCTTGAGCTTAGTCACTTCAGTCCTATCCAACTCTTTTGCAAGCCCAGGGACTGTGGCCCACCAGGCTCCTCTGTCCATGGGATTGATTGTCCAGGCAAGAATACTGGAGTGGGTTGCCATGCCCTCCTCCAGGGGATCATCCCGACCCAAGGATCAAACCCACGTCTCCTGCTTTGGCAGGCAGATTCTTCACCCACTGAGCCACCTGGGAAGCCCCATCTATCTCTATCTACCCATCACGTTTTCTTTACCCATGCACCTGTTACTGGATGCTTAGGCTCCTTCTGTCTTGGCTATTGTAAATAAGCTGCCATGAACATGGGCAGGGGGTGTATATATCCTTCTGAATTAGTGTTGTAAGATCAGGTTTATTCTATACGAATCAAGGGAGTCAAGCTCAGGGTAACAGGTAAGCCTTTCAGAAGATAGATGCTGCTTTCATTTGAGGATGAGTTTGATAAAGCCAGGTTGCTGCTGCTGAAAGCAGTATTTATAATAAGCAGATGCCCCATGACCTCAGCACATAGATTTATACATGAATTCAAAGAGGCCTCAAAGCAGGACCTTACTCATGGTGTTCTCCATTGCATTTCCTAGACTAACAAAGTGGCCAGCGTATAGTAAGTACTCAAGAAATATCTGCCTTATGAAGGGTGAATAACTGGATCAGGTGGTTCAGCCTCCTTGCAATCACAGTTTTCTCTGATTCTTGCATATGGATGTTCAAATGAAGCAAGATTAAATAAATACAAGTCTGAAAATTATAAAAGCATTAGGATTAACTTTGGGATAAAGATTAAGTTACATAAACATATGAGCAACATGTTACCTTTATTAAAGGCTCATCTAAGCACTGCTCATCAAACCGAGACTACCCAGCTTGAGCAAAAGAATTTTAAAAAATGAGTTGGGTATAGAAAATAGGTACCCTATGCAGGTGTCAAAAAAACTGAACTGTACCTTTGTTTTAATAGAATCCAGCACGTCAAGGACTTTCTGGAGAGCTGGGTTAGCATCACCAACCTATAAAAAGACACAAAGGACAAGACAGCATATACAGTTGGCACTACACCCTTTTTTGATTAGGGCAGCTCTAAGGTATAATTTCTCCAAATGGTGAAGCAAAAACCACCACTAGCTACATGCCACCCATCAGTCTTAGTCTGATTTCCCTATTTTCACTAACAACCTGCTTCTGGCCCTGTGGTTCACCTGAAATTACCCTCTCAGATGTCACCAGTGACCTCCAACTGCCAAAGTCAACAACACTGTTCAAATGCTTGCGTTAAGCTTCATGCAGAATTTTGCACTATTGTCTTCCCTCCTTTGCACAATCCCCCCTCTTTCAACCTTTCCTTCTGCCCTGCTGCTGCTGCTGCTGCTAAGTCACTTCAGTCGTGTCCGACTCTGTGCAACCCCATAGACAGAAGCCCACCAGGCTCCCCTGTCCCTGGGATTCTCCAGGCAAGAACACTGGAGTGGGTTGCCATTTCCTTCTCCAATGCATGAAAGTGAAAAGTGAAAGTGAAGTCGCTGAGTCTTGTCCGACTCTTAGCGACCCCATGGACTGCAGCCTATCAGGCTCCTCAGTCCATGGGATTTTCCAGGCAAGGGTACTGGAGTGGGGTGCCAATGCCTTCTCCGTCCTTCTGCCCTCCAGCCTCCCAAATCTCCCTTGACTCCTGTATTCCCCATTGATCATTTAATCAGGGTCTTTCTTCCCAGTCTGCAGCTTCTCAGAGTTGCTTGCTGAGCAGTGTTACCCCCTCCTCATCAGGGTTTCCTTGCATGATCTCATAGACACTCATAGTAGCTCAGTTGGTAAAGAATCCGCCTGCAATGCAGGAGACCCCGGTGCAATTCCTGGGTCAGGAAGATCCTCTGGAGAAGGGACAGGCTACCCACTCCAGTATTCCTGGGCTTCCCTTGTGGCTCAGCTGGTAAAGAATCTGCCGGCAAAGCGGGGGATCTGGGTTCGATCCCTGGGTTGCAAAGATCCCCCATAGGAGGGAAAGGCTACCCACTCCAGTACTCTGGCCTGGAGAATTCCATGGACTGCAGTCCACGGGGTCACAAAGAGTCGGACACGACTGCGCCACTTTCACTTCACTTGTCACTTGTGTGCAGCTGTCACATTGACACAGGATTTCTAGAACCTCGAATCTGCAGCCCGGACCTTCCTCCACTGGGTTTATAACTATCCAGGGGGCAGCCCAGTCGGTATGTCAAACTCCTGCTGCCTGGATTCTGCAACATGGAGTCACTGTCCTTCAGTCCTCCAAAACCTGGTCTTAATTTATCATTCTCTATCATGGAAGAGTACTACCTAGCTTAAGGCTGAATGAGAAAAAAAAAGTACTAGTATTTATCCCAAGTATTGCTTTTTCTCATTTCATATTTCATGTGTAAACATCCTTCACATTTACATCCAAACAGTACCTAAGAAATGCCTCTGGAACTGTCTTTTTGTCTCTATCTCCACTGCGGTTAGCAGATAGGCAGGAAAATAAGCCCCTAAATACTTCAGAGCCAAAAGCATTTCCTAGGCTTTTTGTAGAATGTTCTATTTGTCATGAATGTTCTGTCCAGTTCATCTTTTTTGGAAACAGGCGGGGGGGGGGGGGGGGGGGGAGAACTGGGCCATCAACTAACCTTCAAAAAAACACCCACAACAGCCAGTCCATCAGCCTGTTGCGCTGCTGTTCCAAAGTCCCCGTACTTGGTGTTCCAGTGAACCAGGTGTAGCTGAAGCAGAAGCACAGACAGCAAACGATTAACTGTGCTAAAAGCCTACACAGTTATCTCCATAGCTAGAGCTCACGAAAGAAAGCGAAAATGTGGATAATTATACATCTAAACTTGTATTTTAATTCTACTTGTCCACGACTTGGCATAAAAGCAAGTGATTCCTTCAACAACTCTAAGACAAAGCGTTGCATACCTTTGAGGAACGTTTGTTTCTAGATTTTACATTAAAACACGATCCTCCAAGTTGAATTCATTTTCACGCAAATGGTGTTCTTAGGAGGTCTCAGAGAAAGCTTTGCGGCATTAACCGTAACATCACAAATAAAGGTTATAAGAAGCAAATATGAAGAGCCTTTGTAAAGAAAATGGTTTGAGCTGAATTTACAAATTAAGCTTTTGAAAAAAAAAAAAGTGTATCTTACCTCTGCAGCATATTTCTTCTTATCCACAGAATGCTCAGAACCTTGGTCATCAGATGAACCCCAGTGAAAGTGAAACTGAACCAATCTGTAAGTGCCAGTAAGAGGTCCGTCTTTCACCACTAAAATGAAAAAATATATATATATAATATTTATGTGGGCTTGCCAGGTGGCGCTAGTGGTAAAGAACCCAACTGCCAATGCAGGAGACATAAGAGACGCGGTATTTTTGCCCGGAGAATCCCATGGACAGAGGAGCCTGGTGGCTCACACACACTTATACACCCACACACTCATCCATACGCACGTGGGACACACACTACTGCATATCACAATCTTCAATCTTCTTTTATAGTACTAAATTTATGCCTGAAGCAACATTTTCACTCCATGAAAATTAAATCTAGACTTGGGCTTAGTTTGCAGAGCTGAATGGAATCATTTCAACTGCTGTTATTTTTTTTTCTTTTACTTGTACTAACTGAAAGGATGCATGCTTTTCCCATCTGTTTTCTGAGCACAGGACACTTTCCTTCCAGATTTGTTTTGAAGTCAGAGGTTCAGGTTTCAGAGAGAGGAGATGTTCAGGGCACTGTGAATTCCTCTGTGAATCAGTGAGGAGGCGCTGGCAGCAGCCCTCCAACGCTGGGCCATCACACGCCTGCAAACTCAGGAGCCTCTGCTCTGACTCGGCCCAGACAGCGGCCTTCAGCCCCCTTCGCCGACCTCTGATGCCACTTCTCACTAGAATTTGTGAAACAATAAGCATGCCAACAAAGGTCCGTCTAGTCAAGGCTATGGTTTTTCCAGTAGTCATGTATGGATGTGAGAGTTGGA
This sequence comes from Bubalus bubalis, assembly GCF_019923935.1. Lineage (NCBI taxonomy): Eukaryota > Metazoa > Chordata > Mammalia > Artiodactyla > Bovidae > Bubalus > Bubalus bubalis. Next base: position 5,242,357 of record NC_059171.1, on the reverse strand, counting down.
CTATAAAGAAAGCTGGGTACCAAAGAATGGATGCTTTTGAACTGTAGTGTTGGAGAAGACTCTTGAGAGTCCTTGGACTGCAAGGAGATCCAGCCAGTCCATTCTGAAGGAGATCAGCCCTGGGATTTCTTTGGAAGGACTGATGCTAAAGCTGAAACTCCAGTACTTTGGCCACCTCATGCGAAGAGTTGACTCGTTGGAAAAGACTCTGATGCTGGGAGGGATTAGAGGCAGGAGGAGAAGGGGACGACAGAGGATGAGATGGTTGGATGGCATCACCGACTCGATGGATGTGAGTCTGAGTGAACTCCGAGAGTTGGTGATGGACAGGGAGGCCTGGTGTGCTGCGGTTCATAGGGTCACAAAGAGTCGGACACGACTGAGCAACTGAACTGAAGCATTCCCTTGATCTTAAAATCAATTCTTCTCTACAAGTTTCCCCAGTTCTTTAGAATTTGGATTGTGTGCTTGCTCCTCAGTCATGTCCGATTCTTTGTGACTCCATGAACTGTAACCCTTCAGGCTCCTCTGTCCATGTGACTCTCCAGGCAAGAATACTGGAGTGAGTTGCCATGCCCTCCTCCAGGGGATCTTCCCAACACAGGCATCGAACCCAGGTCTCCTGCATTGCAGGCAGAGTCCTTACCGTCTGACCCACCAGGGAGCCAGTGTGGATTGTCACTGCTACTATTTAGCTTTATACTTAAAATGTTCTATTTAGACTCTGACATAAATTAGCTCATCTGTAAAATGGATACCTTCAATTATTTATTCACTAAGAATTGATTGATCATCACAGATTGATCATCTGTGAGATATAGTGCATAGTGCTTTCTTAAAATTCTAACTTTAATAACTATCCCATGATTCTGATATTAATGTAACCTTTTTACACTTAAATTCATACTAGAAATCACACTCTTAGACAGCAGTCTATCTGTAGATAATTAAGGAGCTGTGTCTTAAGGGAGGATTAAAATAGTAATAAACCACTGTTTTCCCCATGCCCTCCAAAAAGCTTTTACTTAATTTATATGTATTAATGGGATTTAACTGATATATCTATGACATATTTATTAGCTATGACAAACCGAGACAGTATATTAAAAAGTAGAGACATCACTTTGCTGACAAAGGTCTGTACAGTCAAAGTTATGGTTTTTTCCAGTAGTCATGTATGAATGTGAGGGGTGGACCATAAAGAAGGCTGAGTGCTGAAAAATTGATGCTTTTGAATTGTGGTGTTGGAGAAGACTCTTGAGAGTCCCTTGGATTGCAAGATAAAATCAGTCAGTCCTAAAGGAAATCAACCCTGAATATTCATTGGAAGGACTGATGCTGAAGCTGAAACTCCAATACTTTGGCCACCTGATGCAAAGAGCTGACTCATTGGAAAAGACCCTGATGCTGGGAAAGATTGAGGGCAAAAGTAGACTGCAGCAGAGGATAAGATGGTTAGATATTATCACTGACTCAATGGACATGAATTTGAGCAAACTCTAGGAGATGGTAAAGGACAAGGAAGCCTGGCGTGCTGCAGTCCATGGGGTCATAAACCGTCGGACACGATTTAGTGACTGAACAGCAACAACCTGACATATTTAAAAGCTTTTCAAATTAGGGTAGTTCTACTACTTCAGTGTTATTTCTCTAGAACTGGAAATAGAACCCCTTTTGCCATAAGTGAATTTTATTAGTTTGGGCTTATAATTCTGCAGAGTAATGAGTCCAAGATAACTTCAGCTTTGGCTGAAAACCAAGGGACAAGGTCTTCATGATAAAGTTTGTTTGGACAACTTCACCTAAATAGGCTTAACTGGTAGCAGCACACGTTCATCTCGTCAAAGAAGAGATAAAGCTGCTGCAAGACAGCCAGGCGGCTGGGCCCTTCTGCGGCTCCTGATACAAGCTCTGGCTGACAGTTCTGCCTTACACTAGGCCAGGAGAAGAAAAGAATTTGTTTAAAAAAAAAGAGAACAATAAAATGGTGTTATAACATACACAAAAATAAACTCAGAATGGATTAAAGATCTCAACGTAAGACCAGAAACTATAAAACTCCTAGAGGACAACATGGCAAAACACTCATACATCACAGCAGGATCCTCTATAACCCACCTCCCAAAATATTGGAAATAAAAGCAAAAATAAACAAATGGGACCTAATTAAAATTAAAAGCTTTTGCACAACAAAGGAAACTATAAGCAAGGTGAAAAGACAGCCTTCAGAATGGGAGAAAATAATAGCAAATGAAGCAACTGACAAACAATTAATCACAAAAATATACAAGCAACTCCTATAGCTCAAGTCCAGAAAAACAAATGACCCAGTCAAGAAATGGGCCAAAGAACTAAACAGACATTTCTCCAAAGAAGACATACAGATGGATAACAAACACATGAAAAGATGCTCAACATCACTCATTATCAGAGAAATGCAAATCAAAACCACAATGAGGTATCATTTCACACCAGTCAGAATGGCTGCTATCAAAAAGTCTACAAGCAATAAATGCTGGAGACGGTGTGGAGAAAAGGGAACCCTCTTACACTGTTGGTGGGAATGCAAACTAGTACAGCCACTATGGAGAACAGTGTGGAGATTCCTTAAAAAACTGGAAATAGAACTGCCATATGACCCAGAAATCCCACTGCTGGGCAAACACACCAAGGAAACCAGAATTGAAAGAGACATGTGTACCCCAATGTTCATCGCAGCACTGTTTATAATAGCCAGGACATAGAAGCAACCTAGATGTCCATCAACAGACGAATGGATAAGAAAGCTGTGGTACATATACACAATGGAGTATTACTCAGCCATTAAAAAGAATACATATGAATCGGTTCTAATGAGGTGGATGAAACTGGAGCCTATTATACAGAGTGAAGTAAGCCAGAAAGAAAAAGAGCAATACAGTATACTAATGCATATATATGGAATTTAGAAAGATGGTAACAATAACCCTGTATATGAGACAGCAAAAGAGACAGAGATGTATAGAACCGTCTTTTGGACTCTGTGGGAGAGGGCGAGGGTGGGACGATTTGGAAGAATGGCATTGAAACATGTATATTATCATATGTGAAACGGATTGCCAGTCCAGGTTAAATGCATGATACAGGATGCTTGGGGCTGGTGCACTGGGATGACCCAGAGGGATGGTATGGGGAGGGAGGTGGGAGGGGGGTTCAGGATGGGGAACACATGTACACCCGTGGTGGATTCATGTCGATGGATGGCAAAACCAATACAATATTGTAAAGTAATTAGCCTCCAATTAAAATAAATCAATTTATATTAAAAAATAAAAAAAGTTCAATGAAAAAATAAATAAATTTTAAAAAATGGTGCTATATTACTGATCTATTAAGAAACATGAATTTGGATGTATTCAGATAAAATCACATCTCTTAAAACTTTAAAAAAACTTACTGTAAAAGTGCTTTTTTAAAATTTGATAATAAAGAAAGAATTAAAGAATTATCCTTATACCCCCCAAATAGACTTTTTCCAAGATGAAAATATAATTCATAACTATATATACCCTTAAAAATACATGTTTATAAAGATTTAGAATTAGGCAAGAGTAATATGAACTTTTATTATATAAGGCTTTCTAATACTAAAAAAAAAAAAAATGCCTGAGTGTTCAATGATTAAACACTTTCAGGACTAATCTACTATTACCAGACATATCTGTTTAAGCTTCTGTTAAAATAAAACTATGTTACTATGTAGCTGAGAAGTCCACTGTAAACACTGTGTACTCGGTCGCTCAGTCATGTCCAACTCTTTGCGACCCCATGGACTGTAGCCCACCAGGCTCCCCTGTCGATGCGATTCTCCAGGCAAGAATACTGGAATGGATTGTCATTTCCTTCTCCAGGGGATCTTCCCAATCCAGGGATCAAACCAGTGTCTCTCGGGTCTCCTGCCTTGGCAGGTGGATTCTTCACTAGCACCACCTGGGAAGCCCCTACTGTAATGAGGAAAGGTTGTCACTCAGTCAACTGTAGCCCGCCAGGCGCCTCTGTCCATGAGATTCGCCAGGCAAGAATGCTGGCGTGGCTTGTCATCTCCTTCTCCAGGGGAAGGAATGTCATTTCCACTCCATATGGTCTATGGGGTTGCAAAGAGTCAGACACGACTGAGCGACACACACATACTCATGAAGGCAGCGTGCATCTTTTCACTTGAGAAATAGGAAAGACGAGATTCAAGACGGGCAACTCACACAGTATTCTGGGTCTACTTAGTCTTTTACTTAATTTGATTGCTCCATGCCATTTTCTAAACTACTCCACTTTAAAAACTCCTTTTTCTAATGAAAAAGTAGTTTTAAAGAATAGCAGAAATGGCTGACTGCATTTTTTTCCCCTCTGGAAAAATCCAGCCATTTTTGTGTGTAGAATCCATCATCCGTTGTACCACAGAAATGTGTTCCACAAACGATGGAGATACATGAATGGGGTTTTCTACTCCAAGACCCAATGTCCTGTTCAAGACACCTCCAAACTTCATGTAAATCCAAACTGCAAAATCAAGAGCCTGAGATTTTAACTTCCATGATCTTCCATCAGTTATACATACTCTATATAAAACACAACAGAAGCACTAAATGTAATATTATCATCTGTCCTCTTATATATGTTACTTATGTAAATTATGTTACTTGTGAAAGATTCATTTTAGTAATATTGAAATAAATTAGCTACTAATACAAATTAAAAACTATAAATGTAACATTAACATTTTTTCCTTCTTGATCACTTTAATATTACTTAATATAAGATGTGAGGGCTTCCCTGGTGGCTCAGCTGGTAAAGAATCTGCCTGCAATGCGGGAGACCCAGGTTCAATTCCTGGGTTGGAAAGATCCCCTGGAGAAGGAAATGGCAACCCATTCCAGTATTCTTCCCTGGAGAATCCCATGCAGAGGGGAGCCTGGAGGGCTACAGTCCATGGGGTCACAAAGAGTCAGGCATGACTGAGCTACTAACATGCATACATATGATATAAGATACATCCAAATAAACTACAGACCTTAGTGAATGTCAATAATCTCTCTTAAATTCAAAATATAAATAAACTATTCCCAATAATCCTTAGTTTAAAATTTAAGGGATTCCTATTAATGAAGTAAATAGTCTATTAAAAAACACATTTCTAGCAGGTGAATAATCATTTCTATGAAGAATCTGAAAATCTATTTTGGGGTTTTGGCAGTGGTCAGCCATTCTAGGGCTACCTGCTAAGGTTAAAAAAGCAAGTGTCAGTAGAGACAAATCTGAGGGAAACATGCCCATATTCCATTTCTTTTTCAGTAGTGAGATGTTTAGCTGTTACTTTCACTAACATAACCACAATGAAGACAGAAGGGAACAGCAGTTTTTAGTTTCAGGTTTATGGCCATTATTTAACAGCTTTTTTTTTTTTTTAAAGTAACCCTTTGACATGAACACAATTAAATACGGGGTCTAGAATGCTTTAGTCTATCTTACAGACGCTCACAATGACTGTCCATGGGTTGGCCCAATAATTCGAGCTCTGGTTTTCAATATTTGCCTCTAACTTTGCAATACAGTAAGAGAGTTTTAAACTCATTAGTAAAAGTTAATAAGTTAGCAGGAGTTAATAATTTGACTACTATTCTTTTCTTCCCAGATAAAGAATGTAATAAAAGATCTCAAACGGGGAGAGTTATTTTTTCATAATTTAAAAAACCTAACAGGATTAACATTTTTTCATTAATTTCAGGCGGTTTCTAGATTTTAAAGGCAGAAGATTGAGGAGAGCTTGAACCCAAGTTCCTAGTTAAAGCCTATTAACTCCATATTTAAAAAGAATTCTCGCAAGCTTAAACATAACAATAAATTCTACCAGTTCAGTTCATTATCCCCAAGAATTTAAGTTTGGGTATAAGAACATTTAGGATATATCCGAAAATCTGAGCCTATGAAAAGTTCTTGAAGACTGATATCTCACTGGGTTGCGGGGGAGGGGAGTAAATGAACTGAAGCATTTAAATATAGAAAATAAAGGATATCTGAAAATATTAACACAAGGAAAATAATTCCTAATAGAAAGAGATGATAAACTACAGATTTTAAAAAACTGAATGACCAAAATGAAAAATTATTTTTAGACTTAGAACAGAAAAGTATCTCAGTTTTTAAAAGTATGGCATGGGTATGAACACTCTAAATGCTAACTACGACTGTCATTTAGAGATTCTTATTCAATTTCCATTTTTAAGTGGTTGCCATGTAGTCTCATTCCAACAAACTAGGAAGGAGACGACTAGCAATTAACCTAAACTCTTGAGCATTCCGTTTCTTCACGTTTATTTTAAGTGGGTTTGACTAGAGTATCTCCACCATGTGTTCCAACTTGAGAGTCTAGGATTTTAAAAAAGTCCAAAGCGTGTTTCTCTGCATGCTCTCTTTGGTTTTATTTTTTCTATCCTGTAGATGTGTTTTCCCTTAACATCAACATTTAATATATTCATATTCTAGAGGAAAATGCTTCCTTGTTTAATCAAAACACCTGCAAATGCTGAAGAGGTACCAGGCAAAATTACAAAGGAGTCTTTCACCTGTAAAGGAGAACAAGCCTCTCTAGCATTCATTCCTCTTGTTTTTACTGTACCTCCCGCCTGGCTCTCTCAAGTCCTCCTTCCTTTTGCTGGGAGTCTCCTCCAAAAGGCTGAAATCCTTCAAGCCTCATCCTTTAAGCTCAAACCTTATTCACCCTGAAAAGTCTTTTCTGACTTGCTCGGGCCAACTCCAAATCTGCTTTCCATGTTTCCTTGGAATACCTCCTTGTTGCACCCACAAAAGTGACTGTCAGCATCTATTGCTCTTGTCTTCCTACTTGAGGCATCCCCAGCACGGGCTCAGGGGAGGCGATCGAGGGACCATGGCTCCATCCTGACCTCCTGGTGCCTGGCTTGTCTTACATAAAGGTGGCGCTACTGAGATTTTTCTTTTCTTTTATAAAAACTAAGTGAATAATGGGGTCGCTAAGAGTCGGACCCGACTGAGCGACTTCACTTTTACTTTTCACTTTCATGCATTGGAGAAGGAAATGGCAACCCACTGCAGTGTTCTTGCCTGGAGAATCCCAGGGATGGGGGAGCCTGATGGGCTGCCGTCTATGGGGTCGCACAGAGTCGGACACGACTGAAGTGACTTGGCAGCAGCAGCAGCAGCAAGTGAATAATACATCTGTCTCTAAAGACATGGACTTGAGCCTCTATCTGAACCACTTGTTTTCATCTGTTTCACAATCAAACACAGCCAGTTGCTTTAGTAATGTGTGTGTTATTCACCGGGAGAAGTAGTTAGAAAAAGGTAGCTAGCTCTCATCAGTTATTGCTCATGTAGAAATCCATCAGAACTGGGCATATTCATGGTAAAACATATTACTATGTAATAATGTCATATGTAAAATCAGTCCATAGTTTAACATAATAACTGGCATGTTTGGAAAAACACAGAAGTGTTATAAGACTTTAAAATATCATCAAGTGGTAAGAAGTAATTTTAAAGCAATTTAAAAACTTTACTTTTTTCTCTTTAATAAATCCTATTCACTTGCTACCATGAAAAAACAAAAAACAAAAAACAAAAGTTTTCATCAGAGATGCAATAGCTACAGCAGTTGCCTAACAAAGGCAGCCAAGTGGTGTGAAGAGCTGACAAGAGCAATGGCCATTTACGGAGGAATCTTAGGTGCCAGGCACTGGGCTTTATATATCTGTCCCATTTAATCCTTCCGCTGTAATAGATACTCCAATTTTACAGAGAGGAGGAAGGAAGAATAATTTTTTCAAAACTGTACTGAATACATCGGATAGCTACCAAAAAGGGCAAGGCATCTCGACTATAATGATTCTAATCACATTCATATACTAGTACTGTAGGTCATTACGCGAACATTTTGACAGCGTTACTAAACATTGGATCTGTCTTTTCTCCTTCTGCGCAATGCTCCACACACCCCCAGGCCCACGCCACCACCACACATAACGTGTTTGTAGCACCATTTACTCAGGGCCCTTCAGAGGAAAGCACTCGGGAAAACAGGGCACTGGCCAAGAAATCAACCAGTGGGCGAAGAAGGCTGCTACTGTGTCTGAAGGGGATTGTTCTCCGACTTCTAAGCAAGAAAAAAATAATAAAAAGAAGAAGCAGTCAAAGAGTGTTCTGTAAACAGCACGACTACAAATAAATTATGGTAACTGGTTTTGTCAGCAAGGGACCAGGTATGTCCACCAACTCTAAAACATCTTCATTTATGGAATGAACTTCTGGGTGGATACCGAGACACACAGCCACCTTTATCACACTGGCCCAAGGCTGAGAAAATACTCACAAACACAGTGTTTCTGAGAATTTCAGGATTTTAAAGTAGCAGGTTTTCATCACTCTTCTGCATGCTACCTTGAAGACCAATCCTAAAAAGTTCAGTTTTTGCAAGTCTCCTCATTGCTGATCTCTATCGCCAAGGGGCCCTGCCTTTTTTTGACTTTTCTCAGGCATAGCACAGTTATTCAATGCCCTACATAGAAACCGGGAATCCGACAGGGAGAAACAGCCCCTGCCACTTCAAAGAAATTAGCCTGCTTCGCAGAGGCTGAAATCCAACGAAGATGATCAGAGTGTAGTATTAAGGGGGGGTCCTGCGCCTGTTAAGCTGGGAAAAGAGCTGCTACTGACACACAAGTTATTTTGTAAACACTGACCTGCTTTGTCCTGGGAGTCGTCAAACTCCACGTTAAAAGAGTGACCATTGTTGACCATTCTCCGCGAAGTTGCTTCCCCATAGAGAAGGGCCAGAGGCTTCAAAGCAGGATCGTGAACGACGGCCTTGGTGTCGATGTCAACGGGTGACTGGCGCTCTCCGTTGGCAATGGGGAAGTCCTTATACCAGTGTTCGGGGCCTGGGGTTGAGCAGAGACGTGTGAACCCCCACAATGTGGGGAAGGGCACACCCCAACTCCGGGGACAGGGCAATGATTCTTGGACCTGCTTGGCTCCAATTCTGGCGATACCACTTCACAGCCGTATACAAGGTGGCGCTAGTGGTAAAGAACCCGCCTGCCAATGCAGGAGACTTGAGTTCGATCCCTGGGTCAGGAAGATCTCCTGGAAAAGGGCTCAGCAACCCACTCCAGTATTCCTGCCTGGAGAATCCCATGGACAGAGGAGCCTGGCGGGCTACAGTCCATGGGGTCGCAAAAAGTAGGACACGACTGAAATGCAACCTTTGGGAAAACATTTGATCTGTACCTTAGTTTTTCCCTCTGTATTATGGGGTACAATAGCATCTGGCTTAGAGGTTGGTACAAGAACATCAATCCATGTAATGCTTTTAGAACAAGCAGTCAGCGTCACATACATGTTAGCTATTTTTTGTTTCTTTTACTGAAACGGAGCAGCTGACCCTGGGTTTGTGATTAGGATTTGAATGAGCAAGCTTCCTAAAGACACTCCCGAAGAGGGAGATTCCTTGCCTCAGCCAGAGGCAAGGACTGAGTCACCGCCCCGCCAGCCCCCTCGCCTTGGAAGGGTCGGGATCTCCATCACCTGACGAGCCCCAGACCCTGCAAGACGCTCAGAGATGCGCCAGACACATCTGCTCGTACGTCCGCTGGCCTGGGGGAACCCAGACCTGTGGCCCCGAAAAAACCGGGTTCCTGGGGACCTCCTGACCTCAGAAGTCAAGAAATCAGGAAAACTCAGAAGTCAGCGCAAAGGACTCAAACCACCAGCCCAAGAAAACGCCCGGGGAACAGTTCATGCTGAGAATCTTAGCCACAGGTGGTGCTGAGGATGAAGCGGGCGGCGGGGGGTTGGGGGGGGAGAGGGGATGAAGACGGTGGGAGGGGGCAGTCTCCTAATTTCTCTGCGATCAACGACCAAAGTGTTTCGCTGCACCCCTTCCTAGCGTCCTCTTGGGTCGGGACAGGGTGGTGATTGACCCGAGAGGGGCCGCGCGCGGGTCCCGCGGCGATGCGCGGCCCCCTTCCCGGCCCGGCGCGGGGCTTCCTCCACAGCGGCCTGGGGCCCCGCGCCGGGGGCGGGGGAGGGGGCGCGCCCGGGGGCCCCCGCGCAGAGGGGCGCGCCGGGGGGCTCTGCACTCACCGTTGTGCTGGCCGTATCCCCAGTGATGGGACATGGTCGCGCCGGGGTCCGGGGGCTGCTGCTCAGGTGCCCGCGCCGTGTGTCGGCGGGCCGCGCCGTCGCCGGCTCTTATAGGCGCCCGCCACCTTCGCGCGTGGGGGCGGCCCCGGGGTGGGGGCCCCGGGCGGCCCCGGGCGGAGCGGGGAGGAGGGCGCGGGCGGAGGTGCGCTCCGCGCGCTCGGGGCGGGCCGGGCGGGCTTGGCTCCGGGGGCGGGGAGAGCGCCCTGCCGGCGGGGCGCTACGCCAGGTTCCGGGGCTCCGCTCGGGCCGCCCGGCTTCCCTCGGCGAGGGCGCGGGGCGGCCGCGAGGCTCCGCGCTCACCGCGCGGACTGGGCTGCGGAGCGTCTGCGCGCGCCCCGTCCGCCCGCGGGGCGCGGACCGCTCGGGCCCCGGCGCCTCTCCGCCCGCGCCCCCTTTGTGAGCGCATCCCCGGCCCCCGCGCCCTGCGGCCCCGCCCGCGCCGCGGCCCCCAGCCCCGGGAGGCTCGCCGCTCGGGGTCCCGGCCCTGCGCCCGCTAGCGGGGCCGGGAGGGTGACCTTGGGGCGGACGGAGCTGCGGTCCTGGAGGGGCGCGGAGGGCCGGGCGCCGGGCGCCCCCTGCCGGACGGCCGTGAGCGCACCGAGGAGGAGGGCGGTCTCCCGCAGAGTCCGCACCGAGGCAAGCGTGCTTCTCCATCAGTCCCTCAGTCGTGTCCGACTCTTTGCGACCCCATGGACCGCAGCACGCCAGGCCTCCCTGTCCATCACCAACTCCTGGAGTATACCCAAACTCATGTCCATTGAGTCGGTGATGCCATCCAACCATCTCATCCTCTGTCGTCCCCTTCTCCTTCCGCCCTCAATCTCTCAGCACCAGGGTCTTTCCAATGAGTCAGCTCTTCGCATCAGGTGGCCAAAGTATTGGAGCTTCAGCTTCAGCATCAGTCTTTCCGATGAACATTCAGGACTGATTTCCTTTGGGCGCATGCATGGGAGAGGGCCATTTCCTTGAGAACTGACAAGGTGTCATATGGATACCCTGACATCTCTTCCTACCTCCTTTCTTCTCTTTAAAAAATTAACTTGGGGTTGGGGTGGGGGGAGATTACCTAGGCGAGTAAATACTGATTTAAAGCAACCAAGACTTCTAAAGAATCACTCTTCTAACAGGAATTGGGTAAAAGAATTTCTTGCAAAAAGATGAGAACTTGCAAAATGGTGAAAACTCAGAAGTTGGCTGCCAAAGAAAACTTGGCATCTGGCATACCTAAGAATCAATTCAAAGAAATTTAACAGGATATTTTTTGAGGCAAGGCAACATTATGGCTTTTCTGGGCCTTAGGCGTTTTGCCTTTATGGATCCCTTCTTCATAAACACACACACACACACACACAAGGGCACACATACACATACATGAATTTGTTGCTGTATTGGCATAAATATTAATATTTTAATATTATGTATTTTAAACATTTTTTGATATATATGTTCATGTTTTTCTTCTGGTTTTAAAAGAAAACATTTTCATGGATATCTAAAAGTACTGTGGGCCTGAAGCTCTGTTTCCTAATACCTAATGCATAAGTCAGGACTGTTTTCTGGTGGGAGCAGATTTCATTTCCCTCAAGGGGCCTTGTCACAAAAAGAGGAGAAGGATTTTCTGTCCTGTGGATCACTGTGATCTTTGAGAGCATAGTATTAGAGTTAACATTGGGGAAGCTGACACAGTTTTACACAATCCTATCAGCCTAAACATCATACTACTTATACAGATAAATAACAAGATAAATTATAATATTAGTGCAAACTTTTGCAATATTGATCTCAAAAATTATTACTTGCTATTTATTTCAGTCAATTCCACACAAACAAATATGATTCACAGTTAGATATACTTGTTATTGTCCTAAGATTCCAGGAAAGTGTGCACCTGTTTGTGCTGGAGTCTTTTGGTTGATGTTGCCATGAATTCTTAGGCAATGAGTATTTTTGGTTTCTAGTACCATCACAGTTCTTTCCAGATGCCACACAGTGCTAAAGAATCTGCCTGCCAATGCAGGAGATGCAAGAGATGCAGGTTCAGTCCCTGGGTTGGGAAGATCCCCTGGAGGAGGGCATGGCAACCCACTCCAGTTTTCTTGCCTGGAAAATTCCATGGACAGAGGAGCCTGGGGGCTACAGTCCATGGGGTCACAAAGAGTCAGCCATAACTGAGAACGCATGTACACACACCATCACAAAATGTATTTGTAGTTGCAAAGAACCTCTTATTTATGACTGTAGCTACATATTGTGGAGTCCAGTAAAATAATTAGATTCTTTGCATAATTTTCAAATATGTACTTAATTGAAAGAAGAGGGCCTTGCAGTTGATATGAGATTCTTCACTAGGCCCTGGGGATGTATTATTGGTAAGTGTTAAGAGCTGAATACTAAGTCTATGAATATAAAGTGGGTTCTAAAGATTCTGTGAAGGTGGCTAGGTTTTCAGACCTGCTGGAATCCTTGTCTCTTATTTTCTGTGAAGCTAGACTGTGGCTTTACTTACATGGAAGTAAAGAAGCACATTTTGGTTATTAAATTTTCTAAAACTTCAAACACCACCAAACTGCAGTTCAGGAAATAGATTCTTATTATTCAAGTGAGTTTCCCCCTTCCTCTCTCACTTCTGGAACATGAACTCATTTTTAGTGGGGCAGGCCCTTCCCACAGAGTTGAGCTTGGAGGGAACTTGCATACTCACTTCAGGCAGAAAATATTTCACCTTTGGCTATTCAGTAGAGATCTACATTTTTTTGTTAACTTCTTTTTTATTACATTGATTGTCTTAGCAGTTTTTTCTGTCCTTTTTAAAATTTTTGTAGATAATAGAGATGGCTTTGTGCCTTCACGTAGATGCATTCAGAATGGAAGTTTATTTTACTGAGCATTCTTAGCAGGCAGTCATGATTCAGTTATGTTCAAAAGACTACTCTAAGATTGCATTTTTAAATGTCAAAAATATTAGTTATCCTACACTCATTTTTCTACTGGACAGGAAGACCCGTTTATTTAAGAATAATTCTAAATAAAGAGATTGTTACAGTACCTGAAGAAAGATACTTTTTTTCTGCCCCAGAAGGAAAAAATGGCAGGCTATATATCAGGAAATTATAATACAAAAATCCTGAAGTCTGTGCTCCAATTATCATAATAAAAGGTTTCTAACATATTAATATTCATAAAAATATAAAATAAAATGGTAAAGTATTTGTTCCCTCCAGTAAATATATTGGTAATATATTTTACAAAGTGAAATATACATAGTTTATTAGACATTTAACTACAAAACTAATAAGATAATAAATAGTTAACTAGTCTCTTGTTTGTTACAATTACAGTTTTCAAGTAAATATCTATGGAGGCTGAGAACTGTCCCCTTCTTGGGGCTCCCATAGGTGTTTGCACGCATATCCATCTATCCTAGTATTTTCCATACCACGTTCTGATCCGACACTGTATTATGATCAGCAGGTTGTAATCCACCACCTCAATAAGCTTCTGGCTGCTCATTTGTAAAGTAGGAATAATGACACCAGTCTCAGGCTTGTTATAAGGACTTAATTAGGGACTGTATATAAATCACCTGCCACATAAAGGCACTCAGTTCATCCCAGTCATTGCTACATTGTTAGAATATAATGTAATAAATGCAAAATTAAATACCTGGGCAAGGTTCAGGGGAACAATTAAGAAGAATGAGGCTCCAGCAGCCTGGGTTTTTTGTAGGGGTGACGAGGAGTGTTCATGTCATAGAGAAGTCCATTTTAGGACAATTGCATATTCGTTTTTATTAAACTGAGCCATCTGAAATTGAAAGCTGTATCACATTATTCGACTTTGAGTCCTAGGTATCTATCACTGTTATCTGGCCTGAGCTCCAGGATGCAAGTAGTAACTATCCGAGTAACGCTCTTTGAAATTACGAAGTCACTAATCCAGATGGAGGCAATAGCAACCTTTCTTCACAGAAGCCGGTAACAAATAACATTGTGCTGAATGGACTTGGTTTTGAAACTGGGCTAATTGACTAGCACTCTGACCTGGGGCCAATTGCTTGGTCTTGCAAAGATTCAATTTCCTCATTTGAAAAGCCAGAATAATATTACCCACGTTCTGGAGTTGTGGCAAGGACTAATGATCAAGGGGACTAATTTGTAAAAAAAAAAAAAAAAAGATTTAGCATGGTGCCAATATTTAGAGCTTGCTAAATCCTAGCTTTCATTACTGCTGGTTATATGTGTTTTGAACTCCTGTTATGTGCTTATTATTTTTAGGTCCTATGTGGGCTGTCAAAGCTGTAGTCGCCTGTCCACTCATTCATTCATCAAACCTATCAAGTACTGTAATGTACCAGGCTCAGGGGCTGCAGCCACGAACCAGATGGGCAGGATCCTGCTCTCATGGAGCTTACCTGGGGACGGATAGGCGGAGAATACGATAAATGAATAAGCAACAAGGGACACGGACTTCCAGTGAAGTGGAGAAGAACAAGGCAGTGGATGTTACCATAGGCACCGTGGTTAGTTATGAAGAGCTACTGAAGGCCGTGGCATTTCAGAAACCTCTAAAGAAAGATCCAGGGACGGACATTCCAGGCAGAGGAACGGTAAGTATAAGGGCCTGGATCAAGGACATTTCCAGCGCAGAGACGCTTGTGACGAGAGCATTGTGACTGAGGGAGAGAAGACAAGGAGGGGAGTCGGGGCAGGCAGGGACAGCCGCCTGTGGAGTGCTAGCAGCCAGCTCCCAGGAGAGACTTTATACGATGGCCCAGGGAAGCTGCCGGGAGGCTGGGAGCAAAGGAGCGCTGCAAACCGCAATGACATGGTGCTCTTCAGAACCAGCGGGAGTTCCGAGATCATCTCATTTGGTTATTTTTTATGGATGAGGAAACTGGTAGAGGTTCCCAGAACATACTGACGGATCCCTCACTATCCCTCACTTCCTTGCCTTGGACCATCTGACAGTGACTTTTCGCAAAAAGACTTAAGTTCCTTTTCCTGACCCGTAATTGACCCATTTTAATCCTGGTTCTGGCCTTCCCCTTGGCCTCTGGGTCTCTTGACATTCTTCAGCAAGGGGATAGGAGGAGTGGCCTAGAGCCCCGGTCTCCTGAATTTGGATTGAGTTTTCCAAATTCAAACTCAGCTTCTACTCAAAGGCTGTGAAAGTGAAAGTCGCTGAGTCGTGTCCAACTCTTTGCAACCCCGTGGACTGTAGAGGGCAGGGGTCCAGCCCCGGTGGATCCAGGGAATTCGAAGCGGGGATGGCGTCGGCGAGGATCAGGAAACAACTGCTTAATTAAACTTTAATTAAGGATATAAAGAGTAATAGAATAAGGATAGCTCAGTGAGGAAATTCAGTGGAGAAAAGAGGCTGAAATAAGGATAGCTCAGTGAGGAAATTCAGTGGAGAAAAGAGGCTGAATAATTCAGCCAGAAGGTGAGAGAAAGAACGACATGGGGAGACCAAGTTTTGGTGAACAAGGCCCGCACTTTATTTTTCAAAGTAGTTTTTATACCTTAAGTTATGCATAGAGGATAATGGGGGAAGGGGTAGAGTCATGCAGCAAGCCAGACTTTCTTCCTGCAAACTTATCATATGCAAAAGCTTAGTTGACTGGCATTATCTTCTGGCCCGGAGGCCTGTTAACATTTTAAGACCCTTTCTTCAGAAAGCTTATTTTTCTCTAAAGGTGATTGGTCAGGAGCCACCCTCCAAAAGCATTAGATAAAGTTGCATTCCTACAGAGCAAAGGTGTGGTGGGCTATAACAAGAAAAAGAGTTAACTCAAGGGTCCCAGGTTACAAACATTAAAGCTTCTACTTACACCAATTATATTAATCAATACACTGCCAGGGACACAGCAGGTAAGGGATATGGAGACTTAGCAGCAAACATTGGCCCAACAAGTGAAAATCCCTTCACCAATACAATTTCTAATCAATCTTTTAACTGCTCAAAGGAATCTGTGTTTAGACAGTTTAGAACATCTCATGCCTCTCACAGTCGGGAGGCTCTGAACAATCACATGTGGCCGGAAAAACCTATTCAGGCAGGCTAGAGGATTTCCAAAGGAGTTTGTAGGTTGAAACACTGTCACACCCAGGAATTGTTAACTGCAGCTGTAAGCTAACTCTTTTTTCAGAGAGAGGTAGTGGGGGACAGCCCCCGTAAAGTCAGAGGTGTAGGTGAAAGCACAAAGCAGAAAGTAGGCAGACTCTGGTTTTGGGGGTAGATGCTCGAGAATTTCCAGGGGGACTCCTGAGGCTCGATCCCGCCTTTGCGTATGCCGAGCCTCCTTCCTCATGACCTTTGCCACGGGAGGAGTTCCTCACGCGGGCTCCTGGCAGTGATAGACTTCCAGTTGAGCTATTCCAGATCCTGAAAGATGATGCTGTGGAAAGTGCTGCACTCAACATGCAATATGCACTCAATATGCAATATGCCAGCTCCCGGCAGTAGAGCCCATGGAATTCTCCAGGCCAGAGAATACCCACTGAAGTGGGTAGCCTTTCCATTCTCCAGGGGATCTTCCCAACCCAGGGGTCAAACCCAGGTCCCCCAAATTACAGGCAGATTCTTTACCAACTGAGCCACCAGGGAAGCCCACGACTACTGCTGTGGGTAGCTTATCCCTTCTCCAGGGGCTCTTCCCAACCCAGGAATCGAACCGGGGTCTCCTGCATTTCAGGCGATTCTTTACCAACTGAGCTATCAGGGAAGCCCTCAAAAGCAGCTGCTGCTGCTAAGTTGCTTCAGTCGTGTCCGACTCTGTGCAACCCGACAGACGGCAGCATTCAAACGTAAATCCAAACTTCACCCTCTATTCCCCCTTGGATGATTTGTTTGTTCTACCTCCTCAAGCCTGTTTCTACATCCAGAATGTAATAAGAGTACCTAGGGTTGTGGGAGTGCTAGATGAGCTAGTTCCTGTGATTTAGGCATGTAAGCTAGCATGATTCCCAGTGCGGTTAACTGCTCCGTGAGGATTGTCCTCAGTGCGGCCGAGAGGCGGAGACCTGTGCAGTGGGAATCAACGTCGTGAGAAAACGGACCCGAGTCCAGACTCCGGCTCCGTCACCCAGGTGCCGTTGTCATCATCACCCTGAGCGAGCTTCAGGGTCCTTCTGAACGCTACTTACTTTATTTGTAAATTAGTGAGAAATTCTGCTTCTCATTATGATATGGATAATATGCAGCATAATATGGTTCTGGAACATTTTCTTTATTGAATAAATGGTTTAATTGTTACTACAGCACTTCCCATTATAAAATCATGAACTGGTTTTTCTGTTTCTCTAACTTGGATGTGGAGAGTGAAAAAGTTGGCTTAAAGCTCAACATTCAGAAAACGAAGATCATGGCATCTGGTCCCATCACTTCATGGGAAATAGATGGGGAAACAGTGGAAACAGTGTAAGACTTTATTTCTGGGGGCTCCAAAATCACTGCAGATGGACTGCAGCCATGAAATTAAAAGATCTTACTCCTTGGAAGAAAAGTTATGACCAACCTAGATAGCATACTCAAAAGCAGAGACATTACTTTGCCAACTAAGGTCCGTGTAGTCAAGGCTATGGTTTTTCCTGTGGTCATGTATGGATGTGAGAGTTGGACTGTGAAGAAGGCTGAGCGCCGAAGAATTGATGCTTTTGAACTGTGGTGTTGGAGAAGACTCTCGAGAGTCCCTTGGAAGGACTCCAACCAGTCCAAGGAGATCCAACCAGTCCATTCTGAAGGAGATCAGCCCTGGGATTTCTTTGGAAGGACTGATGCTAAAGCTGAAACTCCAGTACTTTGGCCACCTCATGCGAAGAGTTGACTCGTTGGAAAAGACTCTGATGCTGGGAGGGATTGGGGGCAGGTGGAGAAGGGGACGGCAGAGGATGAGATGGCTGGATGGCATCACTGACTCGATGGACGTGAGTCTGGGTGAACTCTGGGAGTTGGTGATGGACAGGGAGGCCTGGCGTGCTGCGATTCATGGGGTCGCAAAGAGTCGGACACGACTGAGCCACTGAACTGAACTGAACTTGGATGAAAAAGCTCACATTTACTTAAGGAATACTTTCAGAATTCCTTCTCTTACAGAGAAAAAACCATGTTTGGAAATCTGATCATGCTGCAAGCACGATTCTGAGGATTTGATACAGCCCTGAGGCACTGATGTAGCTCAGTCTGCCCCAGGTTGTCCCAGAACAGAGTTTGGGCACTTAGCTCCACCGTGCGGCCTCTGGGTGTCACAGTAGCGCTGCGTTCAGGTTATGCATGAAGTGCTACTCTGGAAAGGGCTTCCTCAGTGGCTCAGTGGTCAAGAATCTGCCTCCAGTGCAGGAGCCGCAGGAGCTGAGGGCTCGATCCCTGAGTCTGGAAGATCTAAAGGAGCACATAGCAACGCACTCCAGGATTGTTGCCTGGAGAACCCCAGGGACAGAGGAGCCTGGGGGGCTGCAGTCCATAGGGTCTCAAAGAGTCAGACACAACTGAAGTGACTTAGCACGCACGACTACTCTGTAAAACAAAGTTATATAGACATACTGGTCATTTTTAGGGTTTTCTGCCAAAAGCCCTCTAATCACTGAAGTGGCAGGAGATAGCACCAAGTGTACATCTAATAGGGCTTGCCTTGTGGCTCAGCTGGTAAAGAATCTGCAGTGTGGGAGACCTGGGTTCCATCCCTGGGTGGGGAAGATCCCCTGGAGGAGGGCATGGCAAGCCACTCCAGTATTCTTGGGCTTCCCTGGTGGCTCAGCTGGTAAAGAACCCACCTGCAGTGCGGGAGACCTGGGTTCCATCTCTGGGTTGGGAAGATCCCTTGGAGGAGAGCATGGCAACCCACTCCAGTATTCTTGGGCTTCCCTGGTGGCTCAGCTGGTAAGGAACCCACATGCAGTGTGGGAGACCTGGGTTCCATCCCTGGGTGAGGAAGATCCCCTGGAGGAGGGCATGGCAACCCACTCTAGTACTTTCGCCTGGAGAATCCCATGGATAAAGGAGCCTGGAGGGCTACAGTCCATGCAGTTGCAAAGAGTCAGACACGACAGAGTGACTAAGCACAGCACAGCATACATCTAATAAACAGATGAGTTCAACTTCCCTTAGTAATGCTTTCAGACTTTGAAAGCATTAGTTCCTAAATGTGTCTTTTTCTTTCATGATAACCTAGTAACATCTCAACTTTTCCTTATAACTAAGTCTATTTAGCTTTTAAAAGTAGTTGGTAAATTCTAATATTGTTTCAATCAACCAGAACTGGAGTGGAAGTATTAGGTGGGATAATTACACTGGAAATGCAAATTGCACATTTACAGTCTTTGATGTTCCACGGTGTCTGTCACACGGAATACCGCGAAGCACTCAGTAAAAGTCCGCCTCTCCTTAGAGCTTTGGTCCGGGGCGAGATCGCCAGTGTCTAGGGCCATCTTGGTAGTCACCACTGGTGAGGGCCAGTGTGCTACGGGCCTCCAGGAATGCTGTAAAACACCCTGTAATTCAAGAGCAGCTCCCTGTAACAAAAATTACTCAGTCCCAAATGTTAATAGTACCCTGATCATGAAACCCTGCCTTAAGAGTATCCATAAGGTAATGCTTTTGTAAAAATTATGTATGGATCTAGCAAGACAAGAGCCCTGGGACAGTTCTTTGCCCACAATATGTCTTCACTCATTTTTGTTGGTGGGATGGGATAGAAAACGGAAAATCTCACCGCTGTACCTTCCAAAGCTTGTTTGTTCACTTTGCTTCAGCATATCTCCAATAACGGCTCTCCTATCTGAATCATGATAGTTGGTATATGTTCGTAGTAACTTCATCACATGATTCAACTTCTCATTTGCTTATAAATCACCAGGTTGTATGGGGAATTTTTGACTTCCTTTTAGAAACAAGAACAATTTAATTTTTCCATACAAGGGGAATTATAGGCATGACAAGTAATTTTTCCCCCTTACCAAGGGCAAGAGTCAGGATTCACTGTTATCATAGAGCAAAACAGTCTTTCCCACCCCAAATGTGAAATTTGAATGTATACTTTTAATAACTTTGTTGTTGCTGTGTTAGGTTGTTGTTTAGGGTGCCCTCAAGTGTCTCCATGTAACTTTTTCTGCCAATGAGAACCTGGCTTTTACCCCTCCTAAAAGCAGGAGTAAATCACCGTATGCTTCCGGGGCCTCACTCACGCCAGAATAGCCCATGGAAGGCTTGTTGTTGTTCAGTCACTCAGTCGTGCCTGATTCTTCATGACTCCGTGGACTGCAGCATTCCAGGCCTCCCTGGAAGGCCTCAATCCAGGTCAATCTGGTTTTCTGAAAACTGTCTTAAAAGTATACAGATGGGAAAAGGGCATTTTTATTACCCTAGGAAATATATGGATAGGCCACAGGATACAGAAATGGTTACATTTTATAACCCTGTAGTTTGTTAATTTTTTACTTATCCAGGTTAACTCTAAAGAGAGATTAAGTCTATTTTATGCAAGGAAAGATATCGTGAAAGTTTTGGACTGCTCAGTGAGGATTTGGGGATAGGAGACAAGCAGTCTATAACCTGAAAATACCGCACCTGACCTCAAATCTCCACGGCACTTTCTTTACGCTCCGTTGTTTCATATGTGAGTTTGCTTTACCGCTTCACCAGAATTGTCTCTTACAGGCCACAGCGTTCTCAGTCACTCTGTGCGAACCACCTCCGTTGTTCAGCACTTCCCCGCCCCTGTGTGTGTCTGTCCTGTTCTCCTCCTCCCCCTCTTCCTCTCCCTCTCCTTTCTCTCTGTTTCTCCTTCACTTGAGCAGGGAACGTAATATGCACTTGGATGAATAAATTTCTGTACGTTAATATCTTAAGGCAAAAAAGGAATGGTATAGTCAACATCCTTTGATGTGATGGGATGTCTTTTTCTTTCCTCTCTTCCTTGTTTTTTTTCCTTTGTCTCATCTTTGATGATGCTAAAAGAGTTTATAACCAAGTCAAAAAAAAAAAAAAAAAAAAAACCACCAACCAACCCAAGGTCAAAACTGGTCAGTCAAAACCACATGCTACACTGCTCACAAGCCACAGCAGGGCCTGTTGGCACTGTTTCTCTGATACCTGTGACGGCTATCCCTTCTACTTGCAGCTCCTCCCCACTCGGGGAGACAGTGAACACAGCAGTTACCCGTGAGGTGTGGCGTTCTAGAACAGACAGAAGCTGACGGGCTGGCAGGAGCCTGCCTGAGCTGACCCTGCTCGTGCACAGCTGCCGACCAGCCGCTTCGCGTGCAGGGCACACACGGAGGGGTGCCCGTGAGGGGCTGCTCCAGAGTAGGGAAGAAAGACTGTTTCTCTTCATAGTGATTTTTTGGCCCCCTGAAAATGTCCACTTTATTTATATTTTATAGCATATACAGTAGTATAATGCTGTGAGCATGAAATTTATTATTTTTAGAAATTCGGTATCGGTGGTTCGTGTTCCCCACTGATGAACCGGGCCCCGTGGCTGCGTCAGCCACAGAGACGGGAGTCACTGTCGGCCCAGAGGCCCAGGTGCCCCAGGCCCAGGCTTTGCGGGTTGCCCTCGCCCTTGGTTCTGCTGTCTCCCCCGCTCTCCAGTGACACTGATATCACTATTTACCATGTATTCATGCCCGGTGTGCTGGGCACCTTGGCCATGCTGGATAAGGCCTTCCCCTCAGCAGCACAGCCACGTTTCACACAGTTTCTCTTGAGCAGTGTCTGAAGCTTTCCTTCTGTTTTCCATTTCTTTCCTCCTCTGTGATGCTTCCAGGTAGCTCCTCGACTACTTCTGTATCTCTCATTCTCGACACCTAACTGCTTTCAGAAAGCATGCAATCCTTTAAAGAAAAAGGTGGTTTAGTCACTTGTGTATACTTTCAAAATTGCACATCCAAGGACTTCCCTGGTGGTCTAGTGGTTGGGACTTCATCTTCCAATGTTGCAGGGTGGGGTGGGGAGGGGAGGTATGGGTTTGATCCCTGGTCGAGGAGCTGGGATCCCACGTGCTTCACAGCCAAACCGTCAAAGCATGAACAGAGGCAATGCTGTAACAGATTCGACAGAGACTTTAGAAAACAATACATGTTAAATTAAAAAACAGTCTCTAAAAAAAATAAAATTATACATCAAATATTGAATGCTTTTGCCCAGCCAAAACCACTCCATTCTTAACAAGCTCAAACTTTCTTCTTTGCTCCTTATGGTTATTTCATAATTCCTCTGAAACTCCCCAGCCCTCCTGGGGCCTAATCAATGTTTCATATCAATTAAGCTGCTAAGGGCAAGAGACTCAGTACACCTCACAATCTTGACAACAGGCCTTCTGTTAGAGAAAACAAACTGAAAGAAAGAAGTCAGACCTCTGATGAAATATCACTAAAATACTTCTTTAAATTAAAAAAAAACAAACAATTATACAGGCAACCAGAGATTTACACTTCAAGTTACAAATTCAGCTGCCTAGTACCATTTCTTCTTCCCCTCCCCATCCATCAAGAGATAACTTGAGTTTGATTTCTGGTAAATTTACTGTCTGGGTAAACGTTTTATTTCTCCAAATACTCCACTATACTGTAAAGTAAGCTCCAAGTAGTAACAAGTGCATGAGAACGTATAGGGTGTATTTGTCTGTGTTGTTTATGGAGGGCAGGACATTTACCAATTCGCTTGGGGTGGGGCAGAATGTGTCAGTTGAAAATGTTGATTGAATTTTCAAAACTATCACACTCGGGTCGTTCCTGGCCACACCACAAGCATCTGAGTTAAAGAATTATCTTTATAATGTGTGTGGAATTGCAATGGGCACAAAGGTGAAAGAAAAGGAGAACTAAAAATCGCAAATAAGAAAATAAAGGCAAATTTATAAAAGTTCAAGCCCTAGCGTAAACAGTGCCAGTTCGTATCGCCAGAGTCCAGAGTCCCAGGCTCAGTGCCAGCTGCCTTCAAACTGCATGTGAGAAGCATGGGTGCTAAGAGGTAAATGTTCTGGTAGAGTCTGCTTTTATATCTCTCTTTTATATTATAAAATATGTCTCTTCTCTACCCAGTTGAATTTGCAGATAATGAGGTTTGGGTGTCTATAAAACAGCTGTCTCTGCCCACTCCCGTTCTCTGTGCAGACACGCCTGGGTGGCAACAGAAACCGCGCTTTCGTCCGGAGCCCCTCGGAATGTCACTCCCTGCCCCTCCATGGATAAGCAAAGAGCTCCCGCCAGCTCGTGGACTTGGACCAGCATGCACTGTTTTCGGATCCCCGCTACCTCCTCCATCTGTCCATCCGTCCATTCACTCCTCCTTTCATTCAACAGATAATTCTCAGGCCCTATGATCCAGATAACTGCTGGGTACTGGGGGGCCTCTGTGGTACCACAAGACAGAGTCCTTACCCTCCTAAAACCTCTTTGCCCAGACTGGTCATCACACAAACACACGTCTGCACACACACACACCGACTTACATTACAGATAGAATTGACAAGTTAGCTCTTAAAATCAATTCCTGGTGCGAGAACCCCAGCCCTAAGTCGTTGCTGGACTGGAGTTTCCTTATTGCTCACTTTCTAACTGCACCTTTTCCTGCTTGCTTCTCAGTTCTTTCCTGGGCTGAACCCCACCCTTCTATCTTCTCTGCTTGGCTTCTACAATCTCCCTGCCCATGACAGGTCGCTGCACAGAGGTCTTGTGTCCCATTAAACTAATCTCATACACAGGAACGAGAAGGGCAAATTCTTTAAGCCCAGGTTGCCTGGTATTTTCAAGGACTTCCATTTGTAATATACTTTCAAGGGATTCAAGTGCCCTTGGGGGAATGACTTCCCTTGAACTAACGTGTTTGGAATCATCCAAATTTCACATGAGTTGAGGGAGTATGGTAGAAATACACGGACATGCTTAAACATTTAATGACCAAAATATTTTTCCTGGGCTTCCAGGCTGTGCTGCCTGGGAATAACTTAAATACAAGGGAGAATCTGATTCCTTGTTTACTGCACACAGTCAATTCTCACCTGGCGAAAATTAGCTTTTAAATCACTGGGTTCTACACCGCTGCAGTGCACGCGGTCCCCAGGGACTGCACGGTTACTCTTGCTCTTACCCTGCTGATTACCTGTGATTATCTGCCTGGTCAGGTTGTCGAGTGGCTGCCATTAAATGCCTTCAAATCTAAAGGACTTAACTGGCTCTCTCATCATCTCCGGATCCTGAATTTTATGCCTTGACTGTTTTGTTTCCTTCTGTACAATTGGAACTGAGTTGCCTCCACTGGATGGATGACTTGTACACCTCATTCAGGATTCTGATGTTATGTCATGCCCAGACAAGCCCCAGATTAATTTCATGGCAAGAGATTTCCATATGTATCCTGAGGATAGATTTTCCACTTTACAGAGCACTCCAAGGGACTCTATTCTGCCAACATTGCTAAGTCAGCAAAACAGAATGACCATCACGCTTCCCCACCTGTCTATTTTGGTTTAGTCTTTGAATGTTTTGCCAATCATACATGTTCTCAGAAGCTCAGGTGCAGAGATTCAGAATAGAACCTTCCTCCTAAAACATTTTCTGAGCCTTCCCCAAATCACTCCTTCTAGCTTTGCGCTTATTTTCAGTGGGGCCACTGCTTGTTTTTCCTGCTGAAAAGAATGTGACAAGAGTTATCACCCTTGTTTTCAAACAGCATTTTCCCTAATGCCATGCACAGAGGAAACTCATTAGGGGAGCTCACTATAGTAACTCCCAAGTATCCTCTGAATTGCTAAGATATGGGTTCATGACCTTACATAAAGAAAGAAGCATGGTTTTAGGTATTGAAGAAGCCATTAGAATTTTTTCTTGGTTGAAGTAAAATTAACTCACAGAAAATAATGGTTAGTGTTAAGTCTCTTTAGTTGTGTCTGACTCTTTGCAACCCCATGGACTGTATCCCTCTCAGGCTCCTCTGTCCATGGGATTCTCCAGGCAAGGATACTGGAGTGGGTTGCCATTTCCTCCTCCAGGGGATCTTCCTGACCCAGGGATCGAACCAGCGGCTCAGTTCTCCTGCCTTTGCAGGTGGGTTCTTTACCACTAGCACCACCTGGGAAGCCCCTTAAGATGCAAGTGAAAGTCGCTCAGTCGTGTCCGATTCTTTGCAACCCCATGGACTATACAGTCCATGGAATTCTCCAGGCCAGAATACTGGAGTGGGTAGCCTTTCCTTTCTCCAGGCGATCTTCCCAACCCAGGGATCAACCCAGGTCTCCCACATTGCAGGTGGATTTCTTACCAGCTGAGCCACAAGGGAAGCCCAAGAATACTGGAGTGGGTAACCTATCCCTTCTCCAGTGGATCTTCCCGACCCAGGAATCAAGCTGGGGTCTCCTGCACTGCCGGCAGATTCTTTACCAACTGAGCTATCAGGGAAGCCCAAAGTTTTGTTACATGCTAGAAAAGCTACTGACGAGGTTTAGGTATATTAACTCATTTAATTCTTAAAATAACCCTCTAGCAGTTACTATTACCATTCCTGCTCACAGATAGGAGGGTGAGGCAGAGAGAAGTTGGCTTGCCTGAGGTCATGTATCTGGGGAGCGCTGTGTACCTTGCACCCAGGTCTCCAGAAGCCTGAACGCGGCTGTAAAAGGCTCGTTTCTCATGTGTCTCAATTGTCGTGTAGCAACTACTAACTCATAGGCTTCACAAAGTGAAAATGTTAGTTGCTGTCATGTCCGACTCTTTTGTGACCCCACGGACTAAAGCTCTGTCCGTGGGCTTCTCCTGGCAAGAATACTGGAGTGGGTTGCCATTCCCTTCTCCGGGGATCTTCCCGACCCAGGGATCGAACCCACATCGCCTGTGTCTCCTGCACTGTAGGCAGGTTGAGTCTCTACCTGCTGAGCCACCAGAGAAGCCTGGCTTCACCTTTGGCTATGAAAATTCTCAGAACTATGTAAGACTCTCACCATCTTTTCTGTTGCAGATAGGTATTGACGGTTAATGCTGAACATTCGAGAAAAGGAGACCGGGTGTTCAGGATTTAAAAATAAAAGCCCTTATTGCTCTACAAATGGCGTTTCATTTGTCATGCTTGTCATTATTTTGCCGCCATCTAGTGACCCAAATGAAAATTTTAAGTATGTTGCTGCCATCTAGTGACCGAAATGAAAATAACATGCAAATGATTTTGCCTTCTCATTTGCATTTTAAGTCTTAAGTGCTACCTTGATGAACTTGTTTAGCCCCTAAGTCATGTGTGACTCTTTGCTACTACCTGGACTGTATCTTGCCAGGATCCTCTATCCATGGGATTTCCCAGGCAAGTATACTGGAGAGGGTTGCCATTTCCTTTCTTCAGCAGATCTTTCTGACCCAAAGATCAAACTCATGTCTCCTGCTTGGCAGGCGGATTCTTTACCACTGAGCTACCTGGTTAGGAGTCGTTTTTAAAAAAATCATTAAATATTCATATACTAAATCCAAAATTCTAAAAAAAATAACAGCTGCAGTTCTTTTTTCTTCTCACTTTTTCTTTCTCTGCTAAAATAATGTATTTTGCTCATGTCCATAGTCCATTTTAATTTGCTATTAAAATATCAAATAAGCAGGTTTTAGAGGAGAAACTAACATCTAATTAATTTTATTTATGCGTGGTGTCTGATGTGGTTTTGGTTAAAATGATTTTATTTGCACCTATTCTTATTTGAGTAACATACTAATTTTTCATATCTCACCAAGCTTGTTTATAGTTGATCAATTTCACCCATATTTATTGAATTATATAAATGATTATAGTTAGACACTGAAATCTGCCATTTTACACATTCTGTGTAGAATTCTTCCCATTCATCTACATAAATATTCACCGATTGCACGTAAAGAATTCTGAACCAGTGGTCCTGAATAGTTATTTACCTCTTCATAAATATATTCTGTCTTCCCATTAAATGGGTGGGAATTATATTTGCAGCCTTAAAAGGTAACAAGGCCCTATATTCAGTAAATTCTTATTGGTTGATGCCCCACTCATAGACTTTCAAGGTTGTCATCATCTGACTATTATAACACCCTTCCTTCAAATTAGTTTTTGCCCTTTGTTGAAGTTTTAAAATACCTGAAATGATTATATCTTCAAGAACAAGAGTTCACAGATGTGAAACATTTTCACCACAGCAGTTCCTACCCAAGTTGCCTCTGTAAGCTGTATATGCCTAAAACATCTTTGTTTGGAAACCTGTCCATGATCAGAAAAAATGATCCTCCCACTGAATACAGACTACAAGTGTGGTTTCGATGTTCTAGTGGACATTTCTAGGAACTCAGCACTTTTGAGTTGCAGGCAGAAGTTGAGAGGAAGTTTTAAGTTGAGTGATAATTGTGATCATTGGCAATGACTTGGGTGAGGGGCGGGGAATATATGTTCTACTGGGAAGCTACTACCTAAAGCTAAAGAGGTCACTTTCCAAGGAGACCCAAACTAAATGAAATGAAGAAAGAAACAGTATGAATCTTCATCCTGTGTTGTTCAAGGAGATAAGTATTTGTCCTGGGTTTATCCATGTTCGTGACATTATTTATTCACCAAATATTTGCTGAGGGCTTATTAAGTGCCAGACACCATGCTGCTAAGTCGCTTCAGTCGTGTCCGACTCTGTGTGACCCCAGAGACAGACACCATACTAGAATGTTAGCATATGAGATTCAAGTCTACACCATCAGGGAGCTCGTGGTTTAGGGAGATACCTTTCCTGGATTAGATATTTCCCCTCAACGCCGCTGCAGCTTTGTCCAGCCCATCCTCCAGCAAGTGCCACTGCAGCTGGAACTAAGCCCTACGTTCCTCCAACACACTGTTTTTGTGGCACTCCCTGCATTACCAAGTAAGTACCCTGAGAGAAACAGCTTGTGTATTACCACTAATTGATGAAAACTCCACACCTCCTAATTTCAAGGGATTTAATTAACACACCCAGTTTGCACTGACCAACCTGGTTTAACCTCACCCAAGTGGTAATCTATTAAATAACGTTAGCCTCCCAGGACTCTGTCACGTGACTTGACTTCCGGCTTTGCAGGACTCTCCTGACCCAATACCATTCTCATTCCTTAGGGTAACTCAATTACTGCTGCCATTTTCAAAAGCAAGTTAACAGATTAGCCAGTGACGTGATGAGAGTTCATCAAGGCTACTAACAGCAAAATTGGACTTTATGCCTAAAGATATTTCACTTTTGAAGGTCTCAAATGTATGGATGTTTGCAGTGTCAGACAGACGTCATCTCAATGTGCATTAAAAAAAAAATAATGACGTAAACGCTACAGTCTGATGATTCCATGACCCTAAGTTAGCAACCATGGTACTGATAAGGACCCCCTAACCTAACCAGTCCACACTGTCAACTCTGTGGCTACACAAGCCCCTTTTGGCCTGCAGTTTCCTTGGAAAGCCCCCAGGAAGTGCTCCAGCCACTCCACAAGGAATGCAGCTTCCAGTCAAACTCAGAATGAGTCCCTTCAGTTATGAAAACTCACAAAGTTCCCCCTCCACAAAAAACACAACTCTCAAGTGTCTGCATTCATGTCTTTATTAGTTTGGATGATCAGTACACTGCTTTTATTTCGAGTGCAGTCATTCACTCCTGCGAGTTCTAGGACTTGTTAATCCCACCCTCACATTGGAAATACATCAGAGACATTTTTTACCTTAAGCATGCAAAGATAAAAGTAGTAAAATGAAAAATAAATGGCCCTCCTTCAGGTAAAGAAAAATATCAGGATAAAGTCAACTATCTTCATGAAGAAAACATTCAAATAATGGGTCAAATGTTTTAAAAAATTCCTGGTCAGTGTGTTTTACTTTCATTGATAATCAAAACCAGGAGACCTCTACAGCGGTTTTAAATGTTAATAAATGATGCACTTCTTATTGGTTTACTTAAGGGTTAAAATGTATAATCATCTCCATTCTTGATGTTCACAGTCACTTTAATTTCTGCTACAGGATCTGCAGACTCCTCTACGCCCACATATAGAAGTACTCAGTATTTCTTTAAGATGGATAACGCATCATAGAAAAAGGGTAAACGGAAGTTCTGTGAAATTTAAGATGACACAGAAACGGTGCCCAGGAGCCACTTTTTCCCTGTGTTTACTCTCCTCACCCTGCTTCTGCTTCTTCTTTGAAACCTTACTAGAAATGCTACTTTTATAGGCAAGGTGTTATCACAGAGGCCAAGCGCTCTCACATCAGATCCTGGGAATAGTAGCTCTGATTTCCTGGTGATGGCGTCTTTCATCTGCTCTGCTCTGCGCGGAAACACGGGGATGGACCTGGAGTATACCGGAGTCAGAAGCACCAAGAGGAGGTGAGGGACCAAGCTCTGCAGGGTCAGCTTCCTTTCCTGAAGAGGGCGAGCTCCAGCGGCCTCACTTGAAGGAGGCCTTCACGATCCTGCCCTTGATGGGCTGCGGGGGGCGCCAGTTCCTCACCAGGGGCACCGGGGGCTCGTTCTCCGCGCTGGAGTACAGAGTGCGCAGCTTGGCTATCTGCAGGCGGGAAGGGGAGACGTCACACCACGTCCACCCGAGCGGACGCTAAGCGTGGGACAGAGAGAGATGGCTGGCTTTCTGGACGAGCCAACCACAAAACCCGTCTCCAGTGTTCAGTCTAGAGTTTCTGGTTGCCAGGTCCAGAGTAAGAACAACCTCTTTTTGGTAAAAAACAAAAACAAAAACAAAACAAAAAACAACACACACACACAACCACCTTTTTCTTCCTTTTGTAGAGGATCACTATCCCCTGTGATTAAAACCTTTTCATCTAGAATTCTGAAACAATTATCTTAATCTGATGAATTATATGTAAGAGTGGAAGACAGTGTCAGCGCAAGTAATAAGCTCAACTGGCCTTCACTGCATAAGTTAATGGAGTCAATTTACATGACTGTAATTTACAGGAAGGGAAGCCTAAGCAGAAGACCAAAGGCATTTGAAAGCAGACAGAGGGGAGGTGGAATCTCAGATGCTACCCTTGGCTGTGTGGTGATAAGCAAATTACTTAACCTTTCTGAGCATTGGCCTCCTTAGCTGTAAAACTGAGGAACTAGCTGTGTCTGACTCTTGCAATCCATGGACTGTAGCCCACCAGGGGCCTCTGTCCATGGGGTTTTCCAGGCAAGAATACTGGAGTGGGTTGCCATTCCCTTTTCCAGGAATTCTCCTGAGCCAGGGATCGAACCCAGGTCTCCTGCATTGCAGGCAGATTCTTCCACATTCTGAGCCACCAGGGAAGCTGACACCTCACAAGGATGTTCAATCTCTTCCCATCCTTTCCCCAAGGCTGTATTTACCATCCCATTTGCTAAACAGTCCTCAGTATTTGGGGTTCTCCAAATTAGCAAGGACGATGAGATGGTTGGATGGCATCACCAACTCGATGGACGTGAGTTTGAGCAAGCTTCAAGGGTTGGTGATGGACAGGGAGGCCTGGAGTGCTGCAGTCCATGGGGTCGCAGAGAGTTGGACAGGACTGATCAACTAAACAGCACCACCATCATCTATAAATGTTTTGCACTTAGCCTGGTACCCTCTGGAAGCTGAGTTTTAGAAAGTTAAACAAGCTGATCGTAATTAACCATGGCAAACTATGAAAGCGCTAGCAGTAGAGATTGGGTAAGCACCTATTTAGCAGCTTTATATTTTCAGAGACTTCCACACACACTCTCTATCTACTCTTAGGGATTCCCTGGTGCCTCAGCTGGTGAATCCGCCTGCATTGGGGAAGACCTGGGCTTGATCCCTGGGTTGGGAAGATTCCCTGGAGAAGGGAAAGGCTACCCACTCCAGGATTCTGGCTTGGAGAATCCCATGGTCAGAGGAGCCTGGCGGGTTACAGTCCATGGGGTCGCCAAGACCCGGACAGGACTGAGCGCCTTTCACACACACACGCTTTCCGGTTAGTGCCGGCACCCCGCGGGGCCCTGCAGACCCGGAGCCCCGCGCCCCAGGGCGGGCGCTCACCTGGTCGGAGCTGACCGTGATGGGCTCCTTCAGCAGCAGCCACACGATGCACTCCTCGCAGGGCGGCGTGGTAAAGGAGCCGTGGTAGGTCCAGTAGTCCCGGCAGGCGGGGAACAGGCAGGACGGGTTGAAGTTGTTGAAGGGCGCCTCCTTGCCCTGCGAGAGAGCGGGGGTGAGCAGGCGCGCATGGCGCCCTGCATCTCAGCTTGAGGGGTGTGGATTTCAAAGGCAACGGAGAAAACAAGCTTGGGATCAAATCCGTGTCTTTTAGAAATAAAAGGGGTGCGGGGGGAGGGAGCTGGGCAGGTTTGCATGACATGACTTTGGCACAATCATTGTAATATTTTATCCCTTATTCGCTATCTGTAGAACTATAAACCTACCATTTTTCAAGAAAAAAGACAAACTCATTCTAAACTAACAGAAATATTTCATATAAATTAATGCTGTGGTTCCTGATGATACAAAACAGGCTTGCATTTTTATCAAATGTCATCCTCAGAATATTTTACCTAGTGGTAAAACTAAAAGTGATGACTAGAACAGTCTCAAAGAATTAAAGTGAGTCTGTTAAGTAGAAGAATTTACTGTTAAGATTTAAAATATACAGGTGCAATCCAGGAGAGAAAGGGAAACACTAGGTCCCAAACATTTAGTGCCTCTGCAAGTGTGTAAGAGTGTGTATGTGTGCGTGTGTGTGTGTGTTGGGCAGGGAAACACCACTCAACTTCTCTCTCAAATATTTCATTAAAAATGTAATTATCTGACAGGTTGACTATGAGGGTTAAATAAGCTTATGTATGTGAAACTGCTCTAAAACCAACAAACCACAAAAATATACAAACATAACAGCATTTGCTTTTATAGGTATGCCTAGCATATTCATTCGGAGAAGGCAATGGCACCCCACTCCAGTACTGTTGCCTGGAAAATCCCATGGATGGAGGAGCCTGGTAGGCTGCAGTCCATGGGATCGCTGAGGGTCAGACATGACTGAGTGACTTCACTTTCACTTTTCACTTTCATGCATTGGAGAAGGAAATGGCAACCCACTCCAGTGTTCTTGCCTGGAGAATCCCAGGGATGGCGGAGCCTGGTGGGCTGCCGTCTATGGGGTCGCACAGAGTCGGACACGACTGAAGTGACTCAGCAGCAGCAGCATATTCATTGAACAATTTACTAATGGATTTTAGGTGAAAGAAGCACACTTGAAAAATGTAAAAAGAAAAAAATCGATATAACCTGACTTTATGTTCTAAGAGGGAAAATGATATTTTTTACCTTCGTCTTAATTTTGTCCAGTGCATCAAGGAGAAGCTGGAACTCGCCTTTCTCACGTCCTATCTGTAAAAAAATAAAAAAGAGAGAGAAAGAGAACTAACGATTATATTTTTCTCTTCTCCATAATTTAGGATTGTCTTAAAAGCTGATTTTAATCCATCCATCTACAACCAGTGTTTATAAATCTGCCAGAATATATTGCATGAAGCAAAACCATAAGTTCATCCCTCCCCCGAAATTTTAGGGTATGTATTTTCTGAACTAAACGTGGACTCTGGGTCTCTGAAATACAAAACCACAAAATTACATGTTGATTTACATCTGTGTCCTTGACCTTCTCTGTGAAGTCATTCTGCTTTTCTTTTTAATATAATTGCAGCTAAGAGGACTCAATGTACCTAAAACTAAAC
This sequence comes from Bubalus bubalis, assembly GCF_019923935.1. NCBI lineage: Eukaryota > Metazoa > Chordata > Mammalia > Artiodactyla > Bovidae > Bubalus > Bubalus bubalis. The sequence continues at coordinate 5,209,467 of NC_059171.1, read as the reverse complement.
CTATTGTCTTTCTGCTCAGACCCACTCCACTTACTGTAGTGCTGTGCTCAAGCGCTGAAAAGGACCCAGTGAATTCAGAACATAAAACAAATTAGGTCATTCAAAAAGAAAGAAGCCAGATTTTCACCTCTGGCTTAAAATCTAGATCATGTTACCACTAACTTCATGTGTTAATGACACTAAGTCCTCTCTAAACCAAGGCTGGCTCAACAACACACACATTCCGTGTGCTATCTTAGCCTGGGATCATGTGAGTGGTAGCCACCCTAAGCTGAGAGGATGTTCAGCCAGGGACTTGGCATCACAGTGATTTCCAACACTGGCTTTTCTGGTTTCCACTGCAATTGACGTGGAGGAGCCAGAAAGTGTAATGAATAAGGCTGCCCTTGCCTTCACTGCTGCTGAAATAAGCTCCTTCAAAGGCTTCATCCCCACTGCCCCAACACACACAGAAACACACCCCGCACCTTGAGAAAATTTAGAAGGGCTAGGGCGACCGAAGTAGAGCTAAAGGTGCTCTTTTAAGGGAGAACAAAACTTTTTGAGCTGATCTTACCAGAAATATCTTGATTAGTTGAATGAATCTTGAACTTCATTCCTCTCTCCCATATAAATAAAATGACGTGAAACCTAAGCATTGATAAGGAACTAAACTTTGAAAAAAACATGCACTCAATTTTTACCTTACCTTCAGAAAAACACCAACCACAGCTATACCATCGGGATGCTTCAGAGCAGTTGCATAACTGTTATACTTTGAATTCCAGTGAACCAAATGGAGCTGAAACCATAGAACAGATGTTAGGAGGTACATGCCTAAAATAAGGAAATAAGTGTGAAATTACTCACAATAAACCCAACAATTTTACAGTCTAAGATTGCTGAACACTCTCATAGAAATTGACAGAATTCTAAAAGTTAACATGAGATATTTTGGCAGGACTTTTGATGGCTCAAATAAAAAGTTATGACAGGTAGAACTGGTGAAAACCAAACTGTCACTAAATCAATTCATAATATTATGTTAGCTTTGTATAATATTAGTCCTTTTTCTGACCAAATCAAACAGTGAAACACAGAGCTGTAAACAGGAATCTGCTAACACTTTAAAGTCACAATTAACTGGGAAGTAGGAGAGGAAAAATAAGGGGACAAATTCTTGGATGTTTTTCACGCCTCTCTCAGTAACAAACGCTCTAGAACCAGTTGGTAACCTTATCTTAATAAGGTTAAGGTGCTTACATATGCACTAGTTAAATTAGTCAAAATTTCCACATTGAATTATACAGAATGGCAAGAGAATACCATAGTTCATGGCAGTTTAAAAATACTGTCTTCAAGAACAAAACTGTGTGATAATCCCGCATATCAAGACCAAACTGCAAGGCTTGGCCCTATTGAGAAGGAATATACAAAATTTTCCCCCTTTTGTGGGGAAAGACATCTGAAAGGCTTTCTCAATTAATTTATCCTGTCACCCGCTGTCTAGATGGCCTGCAGAGAAACAGAATGGTCACGGGGAAGTACTCTGGGTCTCTCACAGTTCAGTTGAGCTGTTTTGTTAAGTTGAGTTAAGCTGCCTTATGATTCTGCCCAAGAGCGTGTCCACAAATGGCTCCAAGGTTCCTGGCTCCTATGTTAACCAGAGCCTGCCTCTGGAAGAGTCTGGCAGTACAAATGGAATTATCCTCACCTCCAGGGCATGCGTCGCCCCTTATAGGCTTGGCTTTATACAGAGAGCATGCGGGAGGCTTGTCTTATTTCCTTGTAATATGATGCCTTGAGCTGAGCTACAGTCATGTGCTTCCTTTAATGGGTTCTCAGGAACAGAGTATATAGTATCTGCTCGTTTTAAATTGTGTGTATCTATAGCCAGCTATCTCTCTGCGTGCATAAGTCCATGTGTACATATAAAATCACACGTATACCTATGCTGACGCACCCCCTTCCTTAAGAGACTAGAGCCTGGGCATCAGCCAGTATCACTAAGTGCTATTTTTAAAGCACCACACTCTCATAAAAGAGGAGGCTTAGGGCACTGGGCAGGATGATGAAGCCAATCAGCACGAAGCAGAGCACCAGTCCAGCACCTGTGCTGTGGGACTTTGTTACGTAACCTTCTGGCACCTCAGTTTCCTCACCTGTAGCCCACCCCACAGCATGCTGAGAGGATCACATGGGTTAATACCAGCAGGCACTTAATAAGCATTGGCTCCCCTTCTCTTTTCAGTTCCACTCAGAGCCCTGGTTTTATAAAAGTATTATTATTAAGCAGCCATCCACTTTCTGAATATAACCTTGCAAGTCTTCAGGCATGACACTAACTCACCTCCACTGTCTTAACTGTCTAACCCAGAACGTCTGGCAGCTTCGGTTTATGCTAAAACTCCTGCAGCTCTTTTCATAACTACAGGCTTGAAGGACGTGCAGTGGACGCTCTTCTGTCGTTACCTTTCAGCTCAGCTCTCACTGGGTGAGACGCAGAGTGGGTCCTGTCAGGTCCCCTTACCTCTGCTGCGTACTTGACTCCATCCACGCTGTGCTCCGAGCCGTGATCGTCCGAGGAGCCCCAGTGGAGGTGGAACTGGCGGAGCCGGTAGGGCGCAGCGAGGGGACCACCTCTCAGCACTGCGAGTCAGAGAAGCTAGGTCAGCAGTGAGCTCGCACTTCTTGGACGGAGCCCTGCTTTAAACAGCTACCTTAGAGCCAAAGCTTGATGGGCTGGGCTGGTGGTGGCATTCCCAAGTACACTGGTCTCTTTCTCACAAAGTGAAGCATTGGGGTGTGTCAAAATAAATGCTTTCTTTTCTCTTTCTGATTGTGTTTGCTTGTTTTGTGATTTTTACATGTCAATCTCACATGCATGAAAATAAAATTAAGCCAGCAGATGGGCAATGAAAACAACTAAACCCTAAAATCAAAATCTGTTGTGGGCTGCACTGGGGAGAACAGGATAGTTAAGAGCCGGGCAGACTCAGGGTCCAATCCCAACCCCATCCCTTGTGAGTTGTGTGATCTCAGGCAAGTTGCTAAACTTCTCTGAACCCGTTTCTGCGTCTCACCAAAGGTGATAATAATACTAACCTTTCAGAGCTGCTGTGAGGATTAAATGAGATTAAGGACTTTAAACTGCTCATCACAGTGCCTGTCACGGTCGTCAAATGTGAATTCCTTCTCCGTATCTTGCCTCCAACTACGCTTTTCTTTAAGACTACAGACGAGAGCTCACTTCCACAGCTAATTCGGACTGTGTTTATTCAAATGAGATGGAATGGAAAATTCTGAGGTTTCCCAGGGACTCAATCAATGTTGACCCTTAAACGAGATGATTCTCCATAGTATGAATGTGAGTTTGCTGTCCAAATATCTCAACTTGGCACTTAACTTGGTTTCACTTAATTTAGCCTGGAGAGTGATTTAGAAGTTCAAATATTTTCTAAAGGATATTGGAAACTATACAGAAGCCCTAAAGTCAAAATTTACCAATGTAAGCTAGATCAAAATAGAATTCAGAGGATAGCCATTCTAGAAAAGATAGATCAACTGTTGGTGCTGAAACGGCAGACTGAAAGTCATAGGGTAGGTCTAAACTGATAGAACGAGACTAGATGAGCTTGGCCACACAGAAATAAGTGTTTTAATTGCGTTTTTTTCTGTCCATTTTTTCTGTTTGATTAATTGCTCTTTGTACTTTTACCATCCACTAGGAACCGTTATAATTCAGTGATATGAGTCCAATTTATTAGGATGAATCATAAGCAAGTGTCAATATTCAATCATATTTGCTTACAAAAAGGCTTCTTCATGTGATTCAACCTAAGAGATCCTGTTTAATTTTATTACTTATCCTTCAGAATGGAACTTGATATAAATGGAGAAAAAATAACAGATACCAATGAGATGATTATTTAAAGAATATACATTTCTATGATACTCCTTACCTGGAACCTGCTAGTAGGTAGAAATTATAGCTATTACTCTTTAATTACAGGATCACTGAGAATATTCATTCATGTACATCAGTAAGGATAATTTTAACTTTTTTACAAATGTGGTTATAGGAAAATATATATTGTATATCAAGTACCAAAATGCTAAAGGTAGATTCTTACCTCCTTCACAGTAAAATAAAGTATTTCTAGTTAGCCTTCTTTTATTTCACTGATTTGCTTAATGGTTATAGGTGAAATAGACTTTTTTTTAAACATGAGACTTTCCATTTCAGTTCAGTTCTGTTCAGTTCAGTTCAGTCGCTCAGTGGCTTCCAACTCTTTGTGACCCCCATGGACAAATACAAATCAGAACTCAAGGAGAAATCGTCAGTCTTGAAAACCCCTCACCAAAATGAGTAGTCGGGCGAGCCCCACTGAAGGCCGGTCTTCTTGCTTCTACCATGGGTCTGCTCTCTCCCCCGGATTGGCCCCACCTCGACACCGAGAGAAGAGAGTACCTACTTGGTTCTCTGACGTTCCTTGCTCTGTAGGATGGAATCTATGCCACATCTGAGAATGGGAGCCTTGCTCTCCAGGAGTTCGTTAGGATGCAAAACCCCCCTCAAGTATAGACCAGCAGAGCCCAGAGAACACTGCTTTGGACTCATTACCATCACCTCCCTACTAAGCTTCATTTCAGGGGTATACTGCCAACTTTTAGCTTGGGCATGGGGCCATTTTGGAGCAGCCAGCATGACCGGGGTTTAAGAGTGAGACATTCTTCTTCACTGTATAAATATAATCCTTCAAACGAGCACAAAGTCAAGTGTCATCTCCATTTTCAGATAAGAAGTGCCCCCTTGTCCCACCGATTCTATTGCTGTGATATAAATCACATTTTGCCAGTACAGCCATTGAAAATGTTCTTGGGTCTCTACCTAGGTGTCATACTTACTTGACCTGTCATAAGTATCATCAAACACAACCCTGCAGGTCTTCCCATTATTTAGGATGGTCTTGGCAGAGCCTGGGTCATAGGATGCTGTCCATGGCTTCAGGGAAGGGTCGTGGCTGATCTCTTTAGTGTTCAGTTCAATGGGCGACTGGTTCTCTCCCTTGGCATTCGGGAAAAGTTCATGCCAATGGTCAGGACCTAGGAAATCAAATTGAGGGGATTCATTTATCTGGTGGCACAAAGTCCTCTCTCTAAGTGACTAAATCAGCAAAATACACGGAGGCTGGACAGTGATTATGAAAAGGTCTTGGATATCAGATTGGGCAATACAAGGCTTGGGGGCAAAGACCTGTTCATAGTTTTGTTAACAGCATACCTGTAAGGCTATATTTCACTCTGTGTATTTCCCCAAAGCGTCCCTGTATTGGCTCAAATACAGCCTGAAAGACTTATTTTTGAAGTGAACTTCATCGCATGTTTCACCAATGCCCTCTCCTATCATAGAGCTGGAATCAGCAGTGCCCCTAAGTGGGTTTCAGTATCCCTTTCCCCATCGGGAGGCAGAAACTACAGGCAGAGCAGCTCCTACCACCACCAGGCTCAGAGAGGTGAAGAAGAGCTTGCCCAGCCAGTCTCTGAGAGAGGGGGACCCCCAAAAGCGGCCCTGGCTGGGTGGGCTTCTCCGTCAGAGGCACTGAGATCTGGGCACGTTACCGGTTCCTGCAGTGGGCATACCAGCTGCTCCAGGAGAGGGAGAGATGAACGCGATCAAAGTGAGCCGGCCGGCCGTGCGGGGTCCTAGGGAAGGACCTGGCGGGGAGCGCCCCCGACCGCCGCACCCCGGCGGCGGGTCGCCGGACACTCACCGTTGTGGTCGGCGTAGCCCCACTCCTTGGCCATGGCGGTGTGCGGCGCTGCCTCGGCTCCCGCCGTGCGCGGCCCGCCGGCGCCCTTTTTATGCCGGGCCCCTCACTCCCACATGGCCTTATTAGGTCAGCGAGGGTGGGGCGGGGGGCTAAAGAGACCGGGGTGGTGCTCGGGAGGCGGGCTGGGGGAAGCCAATGAATTCCGCGGGCTGGACAGCTGTCGGGATGGGGGGAGACGGGCCCCCGCCCCCTGGCCCTGGAAGAGGGGCTCCCTCGCGGCTCCCGAAGCGCAAGGCCCCCCTAACCTAGAGCCGAAGTGCAGAGGCCGGCGCTTTCGGCCCACCTCCTCCAAGGCCCCCCACCGTTTTTTTTGAGGGGGGGGCGCGGCCGTTGCGCTTCGCCTCCGAACTGAAAGCAGCGCCCTGCGGGCTGGCGCTTGCAGCCTTGCTTGGTAGATGCTTTCAGCGCTGCCTGTCTGGCTGGCTGCGGTCTCTGGATGCTTCTGCGGGTTGATTTCACTCCAGCGATCCGGTTACCGTGGCTGGAAAGAACACGTTTGCCTGACCCATGTTTGACTCCTTCGCAGGCAACTTGCAAAATCCTAGGCACAAAGGATGGGAAAAAGGCAGGAGGGCAGGTTCTCTCAACTCCGTTATCCTTAAGAGAGAGATGGTGCCAGGTCCCTGAACCAGACGTTTCTTGACCTCGCGGGTCCCCTCGGTCTGCAGGACGCCGGGGGCTGGGTCTCAGGAATCTAGGTGAGGACTGGACCCGGGCTACTGCGGAGCAGGAGCCTGGTTCTGATCTACCGACTCGGTGAGCTGTACCTCTGCTCACGAGAAGTCCAGAACATTCTGGAGTGTTGGAGGGTCAGGAACATAAAGGGAGTCATATTGTTTAAAATGTATGAGATTATTTTCCAAGGCATAGTGAAAGATTAGAAGAAAAGAAAGGGAAAGTTTTCCAGAATTGCTTTGTATTTTTTTTCTCCCCCTCCCAACTTGTTTTATAGCATGATGACCCTTGCAAAAAGAGAATAGAACTGGTATACACACTGTGCACATGTCAAAGACGTATTTTTAAATATCTGGTTGTAGTTCACATCGAAGAACCAGAGTAGTAGATACTTACAATTTTAAGAATATATTGTAAAAAAAAAAAAAAATTTTGTTTTGGTTCCAGGTCAGTATTAATTTTATTTAAAAAAGAAAAGACAGCAAGAAGAGATAAACCTATTTTCAGTGCTGTCTTGAACAGGGTTGTAACATAAAACTTTTGAAATTTCTTTGACTTTTATTGATGTTAGGATTTTGTGTTTGGGGATTACAAAACTTGAAAAGGAAATATCTTATCATGGTAAAGATAGCTCACGGCTAAGGCATGTGGAATGACTGACCACACTCATAACCTGGACGCCAGGGGAGTCACTCCCCCAGCGTATTTTTGTGCCCAGGGATTATTTGATCCACACAATAGCGGCGCTGAATCAAGAACTGACATGGTTTGGAAAATCCAGGCAAACAGCAGTGTGAGTGCTCTTAGCCTCTGAGCTCAATTATGTCAGTGTTGGATTAGAAAGGCTACTGAGTTGGCATATCTGGGCCAGTTTTCTGCTTTAATGTGATTAGTTGTATGCTGCTGTAGTTTGTAGTTAATGGAGGTTATATTCTGCATAATTATCTGTATTAGTAAACTATGATCCTGTTCCAACTCATTAAATTGTTTCCATTCCTCTTTTTCTGCTATATATGGTTAGAAGATCGGTAACTAAGTTTCAAGTCATTTGATACAGGAATGATACAGATAAAGTTTTCAATAAACTCTTTATATCAAGCAAGGCCAACAGTATTGCTTTGTTGGTACTGGAATTCATCATACTGCTACCATTTCTGCATAAAAAGTGTTTAAATGGGTTTTCATTAATTAAAAATTTTAAAAGACTGTACACAACACATCAATAGCAAACACTTGCACAGTAGCACAAATTTTCACAGAAACACTAGTTGGAATTTGCAAAGTGAAACATTTAATAGTTTTGAGTTTGTGGTCTTGAAAACTGTTGACTGGTTTTTCATTGCACTTTCTTATGAGAGTTAAACAAAATTGGAATTTCAAAACAGTTTTTAGACCATAATATGTTTTTCAAAAGCCCCAAATTAATCATCTGCATTTTGATTTATTTGCTCCAGCATATTTGTCCAAAAATTTCAAAATTCTGTATCCATAAAGCAAAGAGAAAATTCTAAATTGTGTCCAAGATGCTGAGATTTCTGGAGCTGGCTTTTAAAAAAGAAGATTGTTAGGTTATACACCAAGGGAAAAGAATGCCAGAAAAAGAACCACAAATTATCCCTGAGCATGAGCACAGGATTCCTCCCAGCCCTAGTACTGAAAAACTGGTGTACTGGCGGTCTGTAAGATGCGTGTGTTCATGCAGAGAACAGAAGAAGCGGGGACAGAGTAACCAAGGAAGATAATTTGGGTCAGCAAAATCACTGGGGGTTGGGAGTGTCTGGATGCATAAGTTTCAATTAGGTGATATACTAAAATTATAAACTTGAGAGCTCTAAGCTGATCAAATTTAAACCTATTTTTAGTCTCGATTTAGCATTTTATTTTGCAGGATGCTAAGTAATAAAGATCTTCTGCAAGTTGATAGCCATTTGGTGTTTCTAGTGCATCAGAAACCAAAAAAAAAAAAAAAAATGATACATTGCCTATTTATTCATGTCTAACTAAAACTGTGAGTCGCTCAGTTATGTCTGACTCCTTGTCACCTCGTGGAGTGTGGCCCACCAGTCTTCTCTGTCCATGGGATTCTCCAGGCAAGAATACTGGAGTGAGTTGCCATTCTCTTCTCCAGGGGATCTTCCCGACCCAGGGATTGAACCTGAGTCTGCTGCATTGCAGGCTGATTCTTTGCCATCTGAGCCACCAGGGAAGCTCCATCCTGCCCTTTGTGTGTGTCACAGAGCACAGGAGCTAACCGACAGACATCACAAAGGATGCATTCAGCTGGTATAAGATGACATTAATACCCACCGCATTCACCTTCTCCTTGGACTATTTTGAGCTGCCCGATCTAATGGACCCTTCGTGTAGTGGGAATCACAGCAAACCTTTTTAAATATATGTGACCAATCATGAGCAAAATGTATTAATCTAACAAAAGTAACTGAAACTCTAAGTACTGTGATAAGAACTACAAAGACTCCTATTCCTACAAGTTTTAAACAGTTCTTTGGTATGTTATTTGTTAAATGAGTTTTTAGAAATGAAATGCAGTCTCCTCTAAATGACATTCAGGGTCTTCAGATGTCTATCCAAACTGCTTTTCCATTTTATCCCCAGCTTACCTTCCAAATTCACCCACTCTCTGCTTCAGTTACAGAGTGTCCTTCACTCTTCCCATAACACAATTTTTTTCCCACCTCTGTGCCTTTTCACACACTATTTCACACACAATAGTGTGTGACTCCATTATCCTTTCTATCGTCTATACCTGGTAAAGCTAAGCTGTTTATAGCAATAGTTCCACAGACTGTATAGTGAGTGTTTGTGTAAGATTTTACACTGAAAATACGTTGGTTCATCTTTAAGGTCAACCTACCTTCTTCTCCTCTCTGCTGCCATTTTAACTCAAGGCCAAGCCACTGGTAGAATTGCATTGACGTGTTTTGTGTATTATTTTTATTGGGTGGAGGTTGTTTTCAAAACAACCTACATACTTGTTTGCTTCCCTGAAAAAAATCAGTCATCAGCCTTACTTCTCTGAAACCTAGCAAAACCCCAGGTCCACTTCTGGCTCTTCCCATAAAGCATTGCTGGCTTAGGCCGGTCAGAGAGCTTCTCAGAAGAGTAATAACTGGCTGGCATGCAACACTTGATTATTAGCACCAAAAAAAGTAATACATGTGCAAACACTTGAAAACTAACATTTCATGTTTGTAACTATTCTCACTTTAAACAGTTGACTGAATAACTTTAAGAGCTGTGGGGTTTCCACGCAGGAAGGAAATTCAGTGTCATTTGTTTTTATTGTAAAGCACACACCTGCCTTTGTTGTTGTTAGGGTTAGTTCAGTCCCCGAGTCCTGCCTGACTCTTCATGACCTCATGGACTGCGGCACTCCAGGCTTCCATATCCCTCATCATCTCCCAGAGTTTGCCCAAGTTCATGTGCATTGAATCCGTGATGCCATCCAACCATCTCATCCTCTGTTGCCCTCTTCTCCTTCTGCCTTCAATCCTTCCCAGCATCAGTGTCTTTTCCAATGAGTCAGTTCTTCGCGTCACGTGGCCAAAGTATTGGAGTTTCAGCTTCAGCATCAGTCCTTCCAAAGAGTATTCAGGGTTGATATCCTTTAGGATGGACTGGTTGGATCTCCTCACTGTCCAAGGGACTCTCAAGAGTCTTCTCCAACAATACAGTGTCATTTTCTTTTTATTAATTGTAAAGCACGAACCCGCCTTTAGGTATGCCCAAAATCATGGCTTTTAAAGGCATTAAGAGACATTAGAGATTGCTTTTCATCAAATTTCTGAATAACAGAGCAGAAAAACATCTGCATTAATTGTTTGAACATTGTAGCCTTTTAATATTATAGAGTAATAGTTTCCCTAAATTGAATAATCAAGGCTAATAGGAATCTTTGAATTAGTGTCATATACCACACAGCTGTCTTTTCATATATATTCCAAATAAACAATAAAATTTAAATAATGTATTCTTAAAATATTTTATGTTGATATAATTGCAGAATTTCTGGTACTTTTGCACTTTAGTGAGGTATTATTGACAAAATTATAAGTTATTTAAACTATATATTGCAATGACTTAGTGCATGTATACATTGTGAAGAGATCTCTAGACTTTCCTGTTCTATTGTTTTCTTCTATTTCTTCGCACTGGTCACTGAGGAAGGCTTTCTTATCTCTCCTTGCTATTCTTTGGAACTCTACATTCAAATGGGTATATCTTTCCTTTTCTCCTTTGCCTTTCACTTCTCTTCTTTTCTCAGCTATTTGTAAGGCCTCCCCAGACAGCCATTTTGCCTTTTCACATTTCTTTTCCATGGGAATGGTCTTGCTCCCTGTCTCCTGTACAATGTCACAAACCTCCATCCATAGTTCATCAGGCACTCTGTTTATCAGTTCTAATCCCCTGAATCTATTTGTCACTTCCACTGTATAGTCATAAGGGATTTGATTTAGCTCATACCTGAAGGGTCTAGTGGTTTTCCCTACTTTCTTCAATTTAAGTCTGAATTTGGCAACAAGGAGTTCATGATCTGAGCCACAGTCAGCTCCTGGTCTTGTTTTTGCTGACTGTATTGAGCTTCTCCATCTTTGGCTGCAAAGAATATAATCAATCTGATTTCGGTGTTGACCATCTGGTGATGTCCATGTGTATTCTCTTGTGTTGCTGGAAGAGGGTGTTTGCTATGACCAGTATGTTCTCTTGGCAGAACTCTATTAGCTTTTGCCCTGCTTCATTCTGAACTCCAAGGCCAAATTTACCTGTTACTCCAGGTGTTTCTTCACTTCCTACTTTTGCATTCCAGTCCCCTATAATGAAAAGGACATATTTTAGAGGTGTTAATTCTAGAAGGTCTTGTAGGTCTTCATAGAACCATTCAACTTCAGCTTCTTCAATATTACTGGTCAGGGCATAGACTTGGATTACCATTATATTGAATGGTTTGCCTTGGAAATGAACAGAGGTCATTCTGTCATTTTTAAGATTGCATCCAAGTACTGCATTTCAGACTTCTTTGTTGACTATGATGGCTATTCCATTTCTTGACTTCCTACTTTTGCATTCCAGTCCCCTATAATCAAAAGAACATGTTTTTTGGGTGTTAGTTCTAGAAGGCCTTGTAGGTCTTCATAGAACCATTCAACTTCAGCTTCTTCAGAGTTACTGGTCAGGGCATAGACAAAGAGTGCTCAAACTACTTCACAGTTGCATTCATCTCACACGCTAGCAAAGAAACGCTCAAAATTCTTCAAGCCAGGCTTTAAGAGTGCATGAACTATGAACTTCCAGATGTTCAAACTGAATTTAGAAAAGGCAGAAGAACTAGAGATCAAATTGTCAACATCCGTTGGATCATCAAAAAAGCCAGAGAGTTCCAGAAAAATGCCTACTGCTTTATTGATTACACCAAAGCCTTTGATTGTGTGAATCACAACAAGCTGTGGAAAATTCTTCAAGAGATGGGAATACCAGAACATCTGACCTGCCTCTTGAGAAACCTGTATGCAGGTCAGGAAGCAACAGTTAGAACTGGACATGTAACAACAGACTGGTTCCAAATAGGAAAAGGAGTACGTCAAGGCTGTATATTATCACCCTGCTTATTTAACTTATATGCAGAGTACATCATGAGAAATGCTGGGCTGGAGGAAGCACAAGCTGGAATCAAGATTGCTGGGAGAAATATCAATAACCTCAGATATGCAGATGATGCCACCCTTATGGCAGAAAGCAAAGAGGAACTAATGAGCCTCTTAATGAAAGTGAAAGAGGAGAATGAAAAAAGTTGGCTTAAAACTCAACATTCAGAAAACTAAGATCATGGTATCCAGTCCCATCACTTCATGGCAAATAGATGGGGAAACAATGGAAACAGTGACAGACTTTATTTTTGGGGGCTCCAGAATCACTGCAGATGGTGACTGCAACCATGAAATTAAAAGACGATTGCTCCTTGGGAGAAAAGTTATGACCAACATAGACAGCATATTAAAAAGCAGAGACATTACTTTGCCAACAAAGGTCCATCTAGTCAAGGCTATGGTTTTTCCAGTGGTCATGTATGGATGTGAGAATTGGACGATAAAGAAAGCTGAGTGCCAAAGAATTGATGCTTTTGAACTGTGGTGTTGGAGAAGACTCAAGAATCCATTGGACTGCAAGGAGATCCAACCAGTCCATCCTAAAGGAAATCAGTCCTGAGTATTCATTGGAAGGATTCTGAAGCTGTAACTCCAATATTTTGGCCACCTGATGTGAAGAGCTGACTCATTTGAAAAGATCCTGATGCTGGGAAAGATTGAGGGCAGGAGGAGAAGGGGACGACAGAGGATGAGATGATTGGATAGCATCACCAACTCAATAGGCATGAGTTTGAGTAAACTCTGGGAGTTGGTGATGAACAGGGAGGCCTGGCATTTGCAGTCCATGGGGTTGCAAAGAGTTGGACATGACTGAGCTACTGAACTGAGCTGATAGATTGTGAAAAGATTCCTCCCATTTAGTTCATTAACACATCCATTACCTTGCTAATTTATCTTTTTCTATATGCAAGAACATTTAGTTGTTCTTTCTTAGCAAATTTCAGTTATACAACTGCTATTAACCCTAGTCACCACATTATACATTAAATCCCTGTGATTTTATTCATATTATAGCTAAATTTTATAACCCTTTATTAACTTCTTCCTAGTTCCAATTTTCAATATTTTAAAAGTAAAAATTCTGTCTATAAAAATAAATTAATATCTTCATTTCCTCCATTGTAGATGCTATTGATTCTAAGATAAATTATTATTTTATGTCCCGCTAAGAAAAAATGATGTCAATTAAGCCATCATACACAACTTTTTAAAAATTCCTTCAATAATGTTTCACACACTAAGATATTAATTTTATCTGCTGTCTTTAGAAAAAGTTATTCGGACACTGTTGATTTTGATGCTAAGTGAGAAGGATGATCTTGTCATGTAGAGAATGTAATTTCTGATACATTCATAGCCATGTATCTCACGATTCTCTACGTGATAGAAACTTCACTTGACAGCGTTAACTTGGAGGTGTAAGTGAGCCGCTTTTGGAGTCGATAAGAGCATTAAACTTCACGGGGAAACCCAGATTCTAGTCTCAAGTCCTGTCCTTAACTATGTGTGTAACCTTGCAAAGTTGCCTAACATCCTGAGAAGTGTTTTCTTACATATAAGTGAAAAGGGTGGACTAGAGACTGGGCATGCCCATTCATCTTTGCGCATCTATGATCATTGATTATCACATGTAACATTTGACTTCTCTAAGTTGCTAGGCCTTAATATTTGGAGAAATTAATGCTTCTCACAGGCTATAGGCTCTAATGTGTGCATCAAAACCTATATAATGCTTATTATCATTAAAACAAGCAAGAAAAATAACAGCAGAAAATCTAATTTCCATTCAGCTACAGCTTTACAGTATTGTTTGTTAGTTTGTTTTACTCAACCTAATATATCCTCTTGATGTGTAATGATATGGGGAAAATTAATTATTTTCTGTGATATAACACTGATTTTTCTAATAAATCACAATCAGCTGAAATCCCTGACATATAGTTTGGTTTTTGGTATTCTAATAACTTGAAACAAGTATGAACTGTTTTTAAAGAGTTTTCTTAATGTGGACCATTTTTAAAGTCTTTATTGAATTTGTTAGAATATTGTTTTATGTTTTGTCTTTTTTGGCCATGAGGCATGTGAGATCTTAACTCCCTGACCAGGGATTGAACCCGCAGCCCCTGCATTGGAAGGCAAAATCTTAACCATTGGACCTCCAGGGAAGTCCTAAAACCAGTGTGAAATTTTGAGGTTAATTTTCTCAAACCGGAAACTTCTTTAGTTGACCATTGTCATTATAAAGAAAAATGCAACTATTGAACACAACAGCTACATTGTCTTCAGGCAATCATGGTGTAAACTCATTCATACGAAATGCAAAATTAGGAAATTCCACTTGGAGCTGCACTCAACTACTGTTTTTATATTGTGCTCTGTCACATAACCTACCTGCCGGGTTTTAGCAGAGGAATGTTTAGGGTAGAATTTTAATACATCCTTTGTGAAATGCTAGCTCACCATATTCCTAAGGAAAAAAGTGTAGTATTCTCTTTCTATGACTTTGAAAAGCATACTGCAATATAAATAGCTAATCAAATGAAACCCTGTACAACTAAAAATGTTGAAAGAGATCAACATAAATATTCATGTCTAAAACAAGTGGTTTTGTTACATGCTAGAATAAATATTTTCCTGGAGCCAATTGAATGTGTAACTGGGATGGAAACTTTGAGAATTAAAGTTCCATATCAGAATTGCCTTTAGTAAAATGTGCTTTTCCTCATACATCATAAATATCATGTGAATTCCAAATACTTTAAGGGAGTTATACTTAACACTAAAAACTTCTTTTGTAAGAGCCAATATACTTAACCTTTAAAAAATTCTTTTTTTAAGATCCAATGAAGGCAATGGCACCCCACTCCAGTACTCTTGTCTGGAAAATCCCATGGACCGAGGAGCCTGGTGGGCTGCAGTCCATGAGGTCACTGAGGGTCGGACACAACTGAGCAACTTCATTTTCACTTTTCACTTTCATGCATCGGAGAAGGAAATGGCAACCCACTCCAGCATTCTTGCCTGGTGAATCTCAGGGACGGGGGAGCCTGGTGGGCTGCCATCTATGGGGTCGCACAGAGTTGGACACAACTGAAGTGACTTAGCAGCATACTTAACCTTGAAATATACTTAACTACACAATAGAAGCCAGAGTTAGTCTTTACAGCTTAATTTTTCAGAATGTCCTTCTGAAAATAGAATATAACTGAATGAAAAGTACTTGTATGATGTGTAAAAGCAAATGTCAATATGGAAGAGTCAGAACTTCTTCCTCAGGGCAGTGAAGGCATATTACATCTCACTCTTCAGACGAGAGAACCGAATCACTGTTAGTTAGCATTTATGAATGTCAACAGCATGGAAAAATTGGAAAGCATATCCACACTTTAGGCCAAGAAAGTTCCAACTTGGACTTGATGTGTAAGGAGAACAGACAAGAGCCAGTGGGAAAGTGGTGAGTCGGATGAGGAATGACGTCATCAGAGACCAAGAGTGTCCTACTCCCGCTTGGAGATCTATCCCGCGGCTCCCAGTTAATCCCTCGTTAAACTCTGATGTTCCACTGACAGTAACGCTTAGGACACTTTATCCCTCTGTACTGTCAGAGCCTGAATCCTCAAGGGTCTCCATTCTGACCAGATTTGGGGTTTTCAATTTCACCCACAATTCGTCATCATTTATTATTGACCTTAAAGACATTCCTCTGTGCAGAGGGTGTCAAGGACAGGGTAGAGAAGAAAAACTTCACGCAGAGCAACCTCCATTCCAATGAGATGGATGAACCTTGCCGTCCTCCATGGGCAGAAGCACAAACAGAAATACCTTGCTCACAGCCAGACTGATGCACATGGCCTTTCCAAAATAAACAGGGCGAGATGCTTTGCTTGGCGATTGGCTGTGTTCGGACTCACAATTACTTTTCTAAGGTATTCTTTCTTCACATAGGGATCAGAACTGAGCCTGGGAGGAACAGCTGGTCAGATCTTTTCACCTTTGGCCTAAGTCACCAACTTCCCACCTTGATATTTGATTGAGAGGATGACTAATGAGCATTGCTGTCCAGGGTTCAGCACTCAGATTGCAACCAGCAGCTTTGCCTAGCCTGGGATGGGCTGATGAGAGCCTAGCATGTCTGATATCGCACAAACTTTCTTCTTGCCATGGTTTAAAACTGGCATGAGCTCAAAACTGACTTTAAAAAAATGAATCTATCAGTGCTGATTCAGAAACAATCATTTCTTCACACTTTCACACTGCCAAAATGTTGTCACTAAAATCTACACTGATTTTCTTTAAGGTATATTATCTAAGGAAATAAAGAAGTTTCTTTTTCAGCAGTGATAACTTAGAGCTGTTCATTATTATTTGCTTTGTAAAGAATTTTATTGCTCTTTTAACAAGAACAGGGTAATTTTAAAAATCTGGAATATAAGAATTGAATTGCATGGAAAATATAAATTGTAATCATTTATTTCAGAAATTTGATATTCTTTGACTTGAGCATATATCTTCAATTTAGAATTTGCTACAGATAAATGATATGTCACAAATCTTAGCGCAAATCCTGTCTCTCAGAAATGGTTTCTTTGCCAACAGATAGGAACTTCTGAGGTCGTCACATTTCATTTCATAGTTTTCAAGTTATTACTGTGCAAAAATTTATTTTATAAACATAAACACATTTGTTAAATAAAAATTTAAATAAAATTTAAATAAAATTAAAAAAATTTATTCAATGACTGGCCAACGCTGTCCTCCAGCCTATAATACAAGTGACTAATGATAGCAGCTATTACTTTTGAGGTTCCTATTAGTATATTGAAAGTGTTAGTTGCTCAGTCATGTTCGACTCTGCGATACCATGGACTGTAGCCTGCCAGGTTCCTCTGTCCATGGGATTCTCCAGGCCAGCATACTGGAGTGGGTAATCATTCCCTTCTCCGGGGATCTTCCCGACCCAGGGATCAAACCCAGGTCTCCTGCATTGCAGGCAGATTCTTTACCATCTGAGCCACCAAGGACATCCCTTAGTACATTCAGTTCAGTTCAGTTGCTCAGTCATGTCCAACTCTTTGCGACCCCATGAATCGCAGCACGCCAGGCCTCCCTGTCCATCACCAACTCCCGGAGTTCACTCAGACTCATATCCATTGAGTCTGTGATGCCATTCAGCCATCTTATCCTCTGTCATCCCCTTCTCCTCCTGCCCCCAGTCCCTCCCAGCATTAGGGTCTTTTCCAATGAGTCAACTCTTCACATGAGGTGGCCAAAGTATTGGACATACCCAATTCAATGAATTCCAAATGGAATAATATTTTATGAAAATCCAATAAGTTTTTAATACAGACCTAAAGAATGTAGTTAAAAGAATATCACTTATTCATGCCTTCAACACAGTTTTTAATTTCTCCTGCATGCTCCTATGAGCTCTATTCTAGGCACTGGGGATAAATTAAGGAGCAAGAGAGATTGTGCACTCCACTGAGCATAGTCTAGTTGGTTGGTACTGGCAAAAGGCAAGTAAACGGACAATAACAATTGGCTTATAGGGAAAATCCACTGGAGAGATTGGAAAAGAAAAATCTTCATTTAGATTTGATAATTATGGAAGAGTTTCCTGAGGAGGTGAAGTGCTGCTAAGCTAAGTTGCTTCAGTCGTGTCCGACTCTGTGCGACCCCAGAGACGGCAGCCCGCCAGGCTCCCCCGTCCCTGGGATTCTCCAGGCAAGAACATTGGAGTGGGTTGCCATTTCCTTCTCCAATGCATGAAAGTGAAAAGTGAAAGTGAAGTCGCTAAGTCGTGTCTGACTCTTAGCGACCCCATGGACTGCAGCCTATCAGGTTCCTCCGTCCATGGGATTTTCCAGGCAAGAGTGCTGGAGTGGGGTGCCATTGCCTTCTCCGAGGTGAAGTAAAAGAACTTACAAAAGCATGGAAAGGCATTAACCATTGCAAGAATTCAAGAAAGTGCATTTCAAACCGAAGAAGCTCCAAGAACACTCTGTCTAGAGGGAATTAGTTAGGGGAGAGGGTGGTAACAATGTGAGGAGGGAAGGGATGGTAGGGGCAGGCCGTACAGGTCGCAGAGAAGAGTTGATCTTTTGCTTCAGTGCAACAGCTGTTGCTGGAGAATGTGACGCTGATGAGGAATACGACCTGATTTGCTTTTGCAGATCACTCTGACTACTACATGGGGTGAAAATGGAGGTAAAAAGCAAGCGAGGAACATTAATTTGCATTGTTATGAATCTAGGAAGACATTGCTTCATGTGATGAAGCTACAGATCTGAATAGCGTCTGTAGTAGTACCACTAGTGAAATGTGTATGACTGCACAAGGAGAAAGAAACAAGAAACAAAACTCAATTCTATATTTCAACTTGGTTGCCTTTAAAATGAGACAATGGAAATATAGAAAAATACCTTGCTTTCTTCCACATTAGGAGACAGGGAATGGTTATCAGAGATTTAGCTTAGCTGATAGGTCATTGATATTGCCCCTGATGGTCTCCATTTTATGTCTTGAAATATATCTAATATTTTCAGTTAGTTTTAAAATAGGTGCCGGCCTCAGCTCTGCCACTTAGTTAGGGCCAGAAAGTTTCATGAGCACCAGCTTCCACTTTAATAGAACAGGGGTGTGTTTGCTTTAAGGATTAATTAACATAACACCTCTAAAGTGCTTGAAATACTACCTGGGATTAATAAGCATTCAATAATTTCTAGCTTAAAAAACACAGAAATGTAAATGAGATAAAATTTTGCCCTGGGTTAATTAGCTCTCAATTAAAAGAAAATTTCATGAAGGCAGAAACCAGTAATGTCTTGTTCATAACTGTATGCCAAATAGCCCATTGCTAGACACCAGGCAGCCTTGTGATACTGATACATATTACTGAAGGCAGGCAGGCAAGAAGGGAGGGAGGCAGGGAGGGAGATTTTAATAATAGAAAGTGAATTGTCTGAAGAAGGATCCTATGAAGGAAAGGAATTACTTATATTCCAAACATGATAAGAGACTGCAACATGTTGAAGATTGCTTGAGATTATATATAACTAGAACAGAGGTTCTAGAGATATTTGTAAGCATATATGTTGCACTTGGGATTTGCACATATATAATGTCCACTCACTACGAACAAAGCTAATGGAGGTGATGGAATTCCAGTTGAGCTCTTTCAAATCCTGAAAGATGATGCTGTGAAAGTGCTGCACTCAATATGCCAGCAAATTTGGAAAACTCAGCAGTGGCCACAGGACTGCAAAAGCTCAGTTTTCATTCCAATCCCAAAGAAAGGCAATGCCAAAGAATGCTCAAACTACCGCACAATTGCACTCATCTCACATGCTAGTAAAGTAATGCTCAAAATTCTCCAAGCCAGGCTTCAGCAATACATGCACCATGAACTTCCTGATGTTCAAGCTGGTTTTAGAAAAGGCAGAGGAACCAAAGATCAAATTGCCAACATCTGCTGGATCATGGAAAAAGCAAGAGAGTTCCTGAAAATCATCTATTTCTGCTTTATTGACTATGCCAAAGCCTTTGACTGTGTGGATCACAATAAACTGTGGAAAATTCTGAAAGAGATGGGAATACCAGACCACCTGACCTGCCTCTTGAGAAATCTGTATGCTGGTCAGGAAGCAACAGTTAGACCTGGACATGGAACAACAGACTGGTTCCAAATAGGAAAAGGAGTACGTCAAGGCTGTATATTGTCACCCTGCTTATTTAACTTATATGCAGAGTACATCATGAGAAACACCGGATTGGAAGAAGCACAAGCTGGAATCAAGATTTCCGGGAGAAATATCAATAACCTCAGATATACAGATGACACCACCCTTATGGCAGAAAGTGAAGAGGAACTAAAAAGCCTCTTGATGAAAGTGAAAGGGGAGAGTGAAAAAGTTGGCTTAAAGCTCAACATTCAGAAAATGAAGATAATGGCATCTGGTCCCATCACTTCATGGGAAATAGATGGGGAAACAGTGGAAACAGTGTCAGACTTTATTTTTTGGGGCTCCAAATTCACTGCAGATGGTGACTGCAGCCATGAGATTAAAAGACGCTTACTCCTTGGAAGGAAAGTTATTACCAACCTAGATAGCATATTGAAAAGCAGAGACATTACTTTGCCAACAAAAGTCCAACTAGTCAAGGCTATGGTTTTTCCTGTGGTCATGTATGGATGTGAGAGTTGGACTGTGAAGAAGGCTGAGCGCCGAAGAATTGATGCTTTTGAGCTGTGGTGTTGGAGAAGACTCTTGAGAGTCCCTTGGACTGCAAGGAGATCCAACCAGTCCATTCTGAAGGAGATCAGCCCTGGGATTTCTTTGGAAGGAATGATGCTGAAGCTGAAACTCCAATACTTTGGCCACCTCATGCGAAGAGTTGACTCATTGGAAAAGACTCTGATGCTGGGAGGGATTGGGGGCAGGAGGAGAAGGGGACGACAGAGGATGAGATGGCTGGATGGCATCACTGACTCAATGGATGTGAGTCTGAGTGAACTCTGGGAGTTGGTGATGGACAGGAAGGCCTGGCGTGCTTCGATTCATGGGATCACAAAGAGTCGGACATGACTGAGCGACTGAACTGAACTGAATGTCCACTCTAGAGTCTGATTTCAATTTCCAAAATATACCTCCAGGGTATCCGTTTATCGTCATTTCCACTGTTGATATCTTAGCAGAAGACACAGACGTCCCTCCCCTGGACTACTGCTGTGTCTTCTGGGTATGCCGAGAAAGCGCTAAACTCCTTCCAGCCACAGTGCCTTTCAGCTTGGCGGATCTTCTATCTGGAATGCTCTTCCTCTGCGCTCTTTCACTTTACTCAGGCTTCAGCTTAAAAGTCACCAGCTCTGGGAATGAAACTTGGTGCAACCACTATGGAGAACAGGATGGAGACGCCTTTAAAAACTAAAAATAGAGTTACATATAGTCCTACAATCACACACCTGGACATATATCCAGAGAAAAATCATAACTTGAAAAAATATATGCACCTCAGTGTTCACTGAAGCAGTTTATGATAGCCAAGATGTGGAGGCTACTTGAATGTCCACGGACAGATGAATGGGTAAAGAAATGTGGCATAGATATACGATGGAACTTTTGTTGTTGTTGCTTAGCTGCTAAGTTGTTCCTGACTCTTTTGTGACCCCATGGACTGTAGCCTGCCAGGCTCCTCTGTCCATGGGATTTCCCAGGCAAGAATACTGGAGTGGGTTGCCATTTCCTTCTCTGGGGGATCTTCCCAATCCAGGGATTGAACCTGCATCTCCTGCATTGGCAGATGGATTGTTTTACCACTGAGTTACCTGGCAAGCCTATTAGTGGAACATTATTCAGCCATAAAAAAAAGAATGAAATAATGCCATTTGCAGCAATATGGATGGACCTAGAGATTATCATACTGAGTGAAAGCAGACAAGAACAAATATATGATACAGCTTACATATGGATTCTGAAAAAAAATATACAAACAAATTTATCTACAAATCAGAAACAGACCCACAGACATAGGGAAAAAGCTTGGATTGGATTTCCATAAACACACTACTTAAATATATAACCAAGAAGAACCAACTGTATAGCACAGAGAACTATACTTGATATTTTGTAATAACCTATAAAGGAAATAATCTGAAAAATAATATACATATATGTACATATACATGTATAATATATATATATGCACATGTGTGTATATCTATATCTATATATGTATATGTATATGCGTGCACACTCAGTCACTCAGTTGTGTTCAACTCTTTGTGACACTGTGGACTACTGCAGTCCACCAGGCTCCTCTGTCCATGAGATTTTCCAGGCAAGAATACTGGAGTGGGTTGCCATTTTCTCCTCTAAGGGATCTTCCCAACACAGGGATTCAACTCGAGTCTCCTGCAGCTCCTGCATTGGCAGATGGATTCTTTACCACTTGGGAAGCCCCTTATATGCATCAATAAAAAACCATGTCACCAACTCAGAGTGCCCATTCTTGGCCATCTCACCCAAGTAGATTCCCCTTCATTTTTGCAAAAACATCGTGTCTATTTTCTTTCTTCTACTTATTAAAATACATA
The DNA here is from genome assembly GCF_019923935.1 of Bubalus bubalis. Taxonomy (NCBI): domain Eukaryota; kingdom Metazoa; phylum Chordata; class Mammalia; order Artiodactyla; family Bovidae; genus Bubalus; species Bubalus bubalis. Next base: position 5,187,220 of record NC_059171.1, on the reverse strand, counting down.
GTAATTTATCTGTTTGTTTCTTGAAATGAATGGTTGAATTTATTTCTCATTTGACTGTCCTCAAAATAAACTAGATGAGAATTTATTGAAAACACTATTGTCTTTTGTTTCTTCCAAAGACTTAAAATTTGTGGTGGGACCTACAAGTTCAAATTAAACACATGATTTTCCGAGCAGCATATCAGAGAGCACCTGTTAGTCACAGGTTCCCTATTTATAGGGAATTAAAACCACTCTGCAAGCTTCAGAAAAGTCATCTGCCTACCACAAGAGTAATTACGGTAATTTCCATCTCTTGCCCCTTCCACTCTCTGGTAGGCATCTGCTATCATGGCATGCAAAATGAAATCCCAATTCAGGAATGAAAACCTGAAACCATGCTATCTGCTTTTGTGTACTCTGGCACTGTCTTATTTAAAATTATCCAAGAATGAAAATATGAGCTAAGCTGTTTGCTTTTTTAAACACCGAACGTGTCGATCCTGAAATTCCACTGGGCAGGCTTTTACTCCCCGCAAAGATAAGAGTTCCTGCTGACCTTGGATTATTCAGATGTCTAGCAACACAATACCCTCCAATGTATTCACTCTGAACAGATAGAATTTGAGCCAAATTATCTCACAATCAAAGTCGGTCTGTTATAACTCATTAAATAACATGGAATTTAAAAGAGTTTTTAGGAAATCTTTAAGATCTGGGGCTCTGAAATCCAGCAACCTGAGTTTGAGTGTTAGCACTAAGTGAAGTATCCTCATGTAAGGAAACTCCATAACTAGAGATGAAGCTATATCTTCATCTACAAAATGAAGATAGAGTATTTCATTAAGATCTTGTCAGACCTAAATATGCTAATGCGTGTGGAATATTTTCCATAGTAGCTTCCTTAATACATATTTGGGTTTCCCTGATAGCTCAGTTGGTAAAGAATCCGTCTGCAATGCAGGAGACCCTGGTTAAATTCCTGGGTCGGGAAGATCCCCTGGAGAAGGGATAGGCTACCCACTCCAGTATTCTTGGACTTCTCTGGTGGCTCAGCTGGTAAAGAATCTGCTGCCATGTTGAAGACCTTGGTTCCATCCCTGGGTCAGGAAGATCCCCTGGAGAAGGGAAAGACTACCCACTCCAGCATTCTGGCCTGGAGAATTCCATGGACTATATAGTCCATGGGGTTGCAAAGAGTCTGACACGACTGAATGACTTTCACTAATACATATTAGCTGATACAACAATAATGATTATTATCATTGTTGTTATTGGGTCTTTGATTTCAAATGGATCCCATGAATCCTCAAGTCCCAACCTCAGTGACGATCCAGGGACCTCCAATTACAAGTACTCATCCAGAGTCCTCTTGAATGATTTGCACGAGTAACTGCTCAGTAAATTATAAAGTAGATATTCCCCTTGCCACAACTCCAGATATCTGAAAATAACTTAATCACAAATCTGTCTCCCTATCTTGTGTGGGGTTCTAGTTCTGTGAGAGTAAATAAAATTAAACTAAACCTCCAGCCCTAAGATATGCCTTCGAGTCTTTGAAAAAAGTTAATCCATTACACTTCCGCCACCTCCACAGTACTGCCCAATTCTTCATACTAAGCTAAACATGAGTTTGGGTAGACTCTGGGAGTTGATGATGGACAGAGAGGCCTGGCATGCTGCAGTCCATGGGGTCGCAAAGAGTCGGACACGACTGAGCGACTGGACTGAGCGACTGAACTTAACTGAACAACTGAAGCGAAACATCTCCAGTGACACAGTTTCATTTTTCTGATCTCTCTCCTCCAAACATATTCCACTTTGCTGATATTCTTCCTAATGATGACTGAACAAAATACTTCAACATTTGTCTGACAAGAGCAGTGACTGGAAGTGCAGTTACATTCCTTTCCCTGGACGCTACTTTTCGTTTAATGCAAGATAAGAATGCCTCAGCTGTTTTGGCTCACACCTTTGAATGATATTGAGCTTGCTCTCAATTAAATATCCAAGTCTTTTTCATGCAAATTCCTGTTAAGCCAGTTCTCCCTGCATCCTGTATTCATATCAGCCCATCGTTCCAGTCTGATGAAATCTTTTTTGAATCCTGATTCCTCCTTTGAGTGTATTAACTATCACTTCCAGCTTTGTGTCAACAGCAAATGCAGTCAGCCTGCCTCTGTGTCTTCATTTCCGTTGTCGCTAAGTCCGTCAAATAGGATCCAGCTATGGGAAGAACTCTTTGACCACTCTGGGGATATCCCTCCAGGTCGAGGTCAGTCCATGAATTAACATTCTCTGCGGACAGTTATTCTCTCTGTAAATCTCCCTAATTACAATGTTCCTATTCTTACTTACAAGCACGCTGCTGTTGATGTGTGACTAAATGGACAATCAGGGGCTTTGGGCCCAAATATGTGCTGTGCTGTGCTTAGTCGCTTAGTCGTATCCAACTCTTTACGACCCCATTGACTGTAGCCCACCAGGCTCCTCTGTCCATGGGGATTCTCCAGGCAAGAATACTGGAGTGGGTTGCCATGCCCTCCTCCAGGGAATCTTCCCAACCCAGGGATGGAACCCAGGTCTCCAGCATTACAGGCGATTCTTTACCATTTGAGCCACCAGGGAAGCCCAGGAATATGGAGTGGGTAGACTGTCCCTTCTCCAGGGAATCTTCTAGACCCAGGAATTGAACCAGGATCTCCTGTGTTGCAGGCACATTCTTTACCAGCTAAGATACCAGGGAAGCCTGGGCTCAAATATAACTGGATTCAAATCCTTGCTTTGTCACTGACTACCTGTGTAATGTTGGGACATTTATTTAACCTCGCTGAACTTCTTTTGCCTAATTTACAAAATAGTTTTTGACTAGTAAGCTAATTCCATGAAGAGCTGTGTCGTGTTGATCTGTGTGCTAAATCGCTTCAGTTGCGTACAACTCTATGCAACCACATGGACTGTAGCCCACCAGGTTCCTCTGTCCATGGGATTCTCCAGGCAAGAATACCGGGTGGGATGCCGTGCGCTCCTCCAGGGGGCCTTTCTGACCCAGGGGTTCCACTCGTGTCTCTTACATCTCCTGCATTAGCAGGCAGATTCTCCACCAGTAGCGTCACCTGGGGAGCCCCTGTGTTATCTCCAATAGCCTGCATACTTTAGGCACATTCTCAGTAAATTTGCAAAATGAATTGTTGAATAAATAAAGGAACAGTGATTGAGTCAAATTGCTTATGCCAATCAACATACCTTGCCTGCATCCATCTTTGATCTATTTGTCTGGTCCACTTATGGAAAATTATAATAAATGAGATTATTATTAAAATATTATTCTTAAATTATCCATTTAGCTCCTAATAACCACTATATCTATTTTTATTAAGATATAATTCACATATTATAAAATTTACCCTTTTAAAGTATACAATCTGGTGGCGTTTAGTATATTCACAGAGTTGTACAAACATCAGAAATCAATTTCAGAATATTTTTATCATCTGGAAAAGAAATCCTGAATCCATTAGGAGTCACTCCCCAATTTCTTTCGAACTTTCAGTCCTAGACAACTACTAATGTACTTTCTGATTCTACAGATTTGCCTGTTATCTAACATTTTAGGTAAACAGAATCATTTAATAAGTTGCCTTCTGTGGTTGTATTCCTTCACTTAACTTTTTCAGTGTTTATCCAGCTTGTAGCCTGTATTAGTACTTCATTCCTTTAGGGACAACTAGTATTGTATGTGGAGAAGGCGATGGCACCCCACTCCAGTGCTCTTGCCTGGAAAATCCTATGGACGGAGGAGCCTAGTAGGCTGCAGTCCATGGGGTCGCAAAGAGTCGGATACGACTGAGCAACTTCACTTTCACTTTTCACTTTCATGCATTGGAGAAGGAAATGCCAACCCACTCAGTGTTCTTGCCTGGAGAATCCAAGGGACGGGGGAGCCTGGTGGGCTGCCGTCCATTGGGTCGCACAGAGTCAGACAGGACTGAAGCGACTTAGCAGCAGCAGCAGCAGGATTGTATGGATGCACCATGTTTTATTTATCCACTCATTAGTTTATAGACATGGGAGTTGTTTCAACTTTTGGCTATTATGAATAACGCTGCTATGAGCATTTGCACAAAAGTTATTGGATGGACATACGTTTTCATTTCTCTTAGATGGATATCCATGAGTGAACTTATTGGTTACAGGGTTACTCTAATGTATTAAGGCACTGTTTTCAAAAGCAGCTGTATCAATACCATTTTACCTTCCCACCAATAATGTAGGAGGGTTCCAAGTTCTTCACATGCTAATCAACATATGCTCTTTATTTCAGCATTTATTTTCTTTCCTTTTAAAATTATTTATTTTGTATTGGGTTGACAAACAATGTAATAGTTTCAGGTAAACAGTGAAGAAACTCCACCATACAAATACATGGACCCATTCTCCCCCAAACTCCCCTCCCATCCAGGCTGTCACACAACATTGAGCAGAGCTCCATGTGCTGTACAGGAGATCCTTGCTGGTTATCCATTTTAAGCACAGCTGAATGTACGTGTCCATCCCAAACTCCCTAACTATCCCTTCCCCTCAGAAACCAAAAGCTCATTCTCGAAGCCTGAGTCTGTTTCTGTTTTGTGCTTAAGTTCACTTGTATCATTTCTTTTTAGATAGATTCCACACACAAGGGATGTCACATGATATTCCACCTTCTTGGTCTGGCTTACTTCACTCAGGATGACACTCTCTAGATCCATCCATGTTGCTGCTGCAAATGGCATTATTTCATTTTTTTTTCATGGCTGAGTAATATCCCATTGTATATATGTACCACATCTTCTTTATCTATTCTTCTGTTGATGGACATTTAGGTTGCTTCCATGTCTAGCCAACGCTTGTTATTGTTCAACCTTTTGGTTGTAGGCATCTTAGTGTGTGTATAGTGCTACCGCATTGCGGTTTTGACGTGTGTTTCCATGGGAACAAATGCTGCTAGGCATCTTTTCTTGTGCTTCCTTTCCGTTTGTATATCTTCTTTGAAGTATGCCTATCCAAAGTATTTGCTCGTTTTCCAATTTTGTCTTTTTATTGTTGAGTTGTAAGAGGTCTTTTATATTCTGGATACTAGTCCTTTATCAGATGTATGATTTGCAAGTATTTTCTCCCATTCCATGGGCTATCTTTTAACTTTTTTGTTAATGTCTTTTGAAACACTTTTTTAAAATTGATGAAGTTATATGTATGTGCGTGTATCTTATTCTTGTGCTTTTAGTGTCATATGTAAGAAACCATTGCCTAATCCAAAGGTACGCGTCTGCCTTCTTTTATGGTTTCTTCTAAGAGTTTTACAGTTTTGCACTGTCTGAGGTCTGTAACCATATGGAATTAATTTTTGTATATGGCATGAGATAGCGGTCTTTCTTCATTCTACAGCATATGAGTAGCCAGTTGTGCTAGAACAGTTAGTCAAAAAGGTTGATTTTTCTATGTTAAATATTCTTGGACTCCTTGTTGAAAATCAGTCAACTGTAAATTTTTTTTTTTACTATACTTTCAATTCTCTTCCAGCGCCCTATACCTCTATCGTTATGCCAGGACCACATTGTTTCAAATACTGTAACTTTGTGGTAAGTTTTGAAATTGACAAATGTGAGTCCATCTTTGTTGGTTTTCAAGACTGTTTAAACTATCTGGGTCTCTTGTATTTTACTGTAAATTTTAGAGTAGATTGCCCATTTCTGTTAAAAAAAAAAAAAAAAAAAAAGACAGCTAAGATTTTAATAGGAACTGCATTACCAAGAGGATTTGAGGAGTATTTCCATCTTAAAAATATCAAGCTTTCAAACCATTTATTTCAACCATGTTTTGTAGCATTCAGTGTATAAGTCATGAACTTTTTTGTTAATTTTATTTGTAACAATTTAATTATTTTTGATGCAACTGTAAATGAATTTTTAAAAAAATTTCCTTTCATATTGCTCATTGCTAGTGTTATAGATATGTGACAGATTTTTGCTTTATTCCTTGCGTGCTAAAATCTTATTTATTAGCTGTAATAAGAGATTCTTTTTTGCATCTTCCCTAAGATGTCTTTTGTAACTATAGACAATTTTACTTCTTCCTTTCTGATTTTGATGCCTGTTATTTCCCTTTCTTGCTTAATTATGCTTGCTGAATCTCCAGTACAATGTTGTATTGTATGTTGAATGTTGAAGTGGTGAGAGTGGATATCCTTTTCCTATTACTAATTTGGAGAAAAAATTTCCTTGTTTTATGATTAAGTATGATATTAGCTATGGGAGTTCATAGATGCCCTCTATCAAGTTGGGGAAGTTTCTTTCTGTTCCTGATTTGTTAAATATTTTTTTTTTTAATCATGCAAGGGTACTGGAATTTTTTCAAAAGCTTTTCTGTATCTATTGAGGTGACCATGTGGTTTTTGTCCTTTTTTCTATTCATATGGTGCATTATATTGATTTATTTTCATATGTTGGAACAACCTTGCATTCTAGGATAAATCTTATGTGGTCATGGAATATAATCCTTTTTTTTAAATGTCACTGGATTCAGTTTGCTAGTAGCTCAATGAACCAATATTTTCCAAATGGCCGAAGGATGATATTACAAAATCATGCGTGGGTAAACAGTCTATTTAAAGTACAAGGTAGGCTGTGGATTGTAACGTGACAGGACCTGAAAAACTTATTAACATGGTTTTAGATTCTACATTGGAGAAGGCAATGGCCACCCACTCCAGTACTCTTGCCTGGAAAATCCCATGGACGGAGGAGCCTGGTGGGCTGCACAGTCCATGGGGTCGCAAAGAGTCGGACACGACTGAGCGACTTCACTTTCACTTTTCCCTTTCATGCACTGGAGAAGGAAATGGCAACCCACTCTAGTAATCTTGCCTGGAGAATCCCAGGGATGGCGGAGCCTGGTGGGCTGCCGTCTATGGGGTCGCACAGAGTCGGACACGACTGAGCGACTTCACTTTCACTTTTCCCTTTCATGCACTGGAGAAGGAAATGGCAACCCACTCCAGTGTTCTTGCCTGGAGAATCCCAGGGATGGCGGAGCCTGGTGGGCTGCCGTCTATGGGGTCGCACAGAGTCGGACACGACTGAAGCGACTTAGCAGCAGCAGCAGATTCTACATTGAAGCTAATCTTTAAGAGGGTACTATTTGTTGAGTTTTAGGGTAATATTAAAAAATTAGCCATAATTATACAAAAAGCCTGTTAAAATGTAGCCAGTTCTGCTTTAAAGCATGTTTTGAAAATCTAAAGTTGTTATAACCAGAACCATTCGAAGAGGGCAGTAAACCGCAGCCAGCTGAATGGAGGTGTGCAGGGCTACAGAAAACGCATGGAGGCAATGCTTCGTGAGTACACTGGGCCACTTCTCTTCACATCTGGTGCTACAAGCTTCCCTTTAACACCTGTCACTGGTTCTCAGAAACTCCCAAGCTGTAAGCCTTCTTATGGCCAATGGCATGTGGTTCCTGCCCTAAACTCTCTTAACATCCCCAGTGCCTCTCAGTTTATTTTTCCCTCTCTTATGCGCTCATAAGTCAGTGATCTTAGGATGGAAAAGGTGGTATCGTTTAGGAAAAGGGCATACATGTGGCAATAGAAATGGGAGCCAAGGCGTACCAGTAAGGCACCCACTTGTGCAAGCAAACTTCAGACAATTTTCAAGGTAAAGTACCATGTGTATCACAGGGCTTACTCATTTCTTAATCACTTAGCCTGTGTAAAACTGTGCCACTGGTTTTAATGTGCCACTGAGGAGTTTATGACTGTTATATTCCTAACCCTATTTTTCTATCAGCTTTGTGTATTTTTTATGGGCCTTCCCTGGTAGCTCAGTTGGTAAAGAATCTGCCTGCAGTGCAGGAGACCCAGGTTCAGTCCCTGGGTCTGGAAGATCCCCTGGAGAGGGAAATGGCAACCCACTCCAGAACTCTTGCCTGGGAAAGCCTACGAACAGAGGAGCCTGGCGGGCTACAATCCGTGGGTTCACAAGAGTCAGCCACAGCTGAGCAAGTGATACTGCTTGATGCCATGTCGGTAATATTCACATCTAGAAAGAAAAGCAAATGAACAAAAACAACCAAAATGCCCCCAAATCAGCGTCATGAAGAAGCCACTCTAAGGAATCTTTTCTAGGTACCTGTTTAGAATGAGAGGTTTCAGATTTTGGAGCTCTCCCATCTACATCACACTCTGCCAGTGTTTGTGAATGTCAGCACATAACACAATAAACTTTGAATAGAATTAACATGCAGTATTCCTTTCTCTTAAAAGATACCACCTTTCCAGTCCTATCATTGCTGGCTTATGTGAGCACCAATTCATTCAAAAATTTGTATTAGTATATACCAGGAATATAAAACTGAACAAAAGAAAAACTGGACAGACATACTTGCCCTCATTTACTCTAGCTGAGGGAAGTGGACAATTCACGAAAGTGATAAGTAAATTGTACAGCAATTTCAAATGTGATTAGCACTTTTGAGAAAAAGGAAAAAGTGAGATGCCAATTTTAAAAAAAGGTGAGAGATGGAAGAGCCTGGTTTCCTGGTGGGTGGTCACTTTCTTCCCTGCAAGGATGACGTTTGTACCAATGATTAGAAGATATTTCGATGATTTAGGTTCTCTGTCCAGTTGGTGTCATGATGTTTCCCCTTCAAAGTCTCCCTTGGGCACGCAGCACCTGCCTTTCTGCCCGTGTGAAACAGCCCCGTGTTCCTGTGGGCTACTCTTCCTCCTCCAGCACCTCCATGCATTCTTGTCCCTTTTCCAGTCCTCATCAAATATCTTTCCAGTGCGCCTATGATGGAGGGTGTGTTCTCCCAGCAGGAGAGACATTCGTTCCTCTAAATGGCATTTTTAAAAAACGTTTGACTTGTGTCGTGACTGTCTTATAATAATGTCCTCTAAACAGTTTCCCCTTTTGGGCACACTCCCCAAGCCTACTCTTCTAAATCGCCCTTTCCTGCCATAATGCATGTTTCTTCCAGAACAAGCTGCCAGTCTCTGTTATTTTTTATGTAGACCATTATTCTCTATTACCTGAGGAATCTGTCTTTTTATATATATTTTAAAATTTTACAAAAGTAATCCCAGCTATGAGACTTCTTTGGTGATCCAGTGGTTAAGACTCCATGCTTCTAATGCAGGGAGCATGGGTTTGCTCCCTGGCCAGAGAACTAAGATCCCACAGGCCTGCCACACAGTGTGACCAAAGCAAAACAAACAAACAAAAAAGAAAACAAAACCAAAAAAAACCCAGAAATAATTGCAGCTGACTTTAGAAAGCTATGTTCAAGTTGGTTACCAATGTTCACTCCAATACTTTATGTGTACACATAGAAAGCAGTTTACCAGACACCAACATTTGAATTAGCAAAAGAGTCCCCCAGATCTGAAGCCTGAAGAAATACTGGTATCATTTCCCCAAGAATATTTATACTATCTAAGGTCATCTATATTCAAAGAATTTCATTATAGGTAATGTCATGATGGTAAGATACAATTCCTAAAATCGTTGAGTCACAGTTTGGGAGAGATACTTTCCCCAGCAGGATGCAAAGAGACAGGAATTAGCATGCGTTCAGCTTCTACTAGATATAAAGCTCAATGATGGTCCTCACAGCACTGTAAAGAGCTAGACTGTAATATACCCATTTGACAAATGATGCAACTGTGGTCTAAGAAGGTAAGTAACCTCCTTCAGGTCACACAGTTGTAGACTGGCAGAGTTCAGACTCAAAAACCGGTCTGTCTTTCCAGTAGTTCATATAATAATAGAACTCAAACAATCCCGTTTCTAAAGAGTACTTAATATAGAAATCCAAGCCATAACAATTTACTAACCAAACAAAGAACAGTTGAGTCGCATCCAGTTCTTAAAGTGCCTAAGGATAGTTCATTGAAAAGCCATCAGTTTACATGAAAAATAGATGTAGAATTTGTGACTGGAAAAGAGATCAAAGGTCAAAATCCTTGTATCGCCCCCAAAACACACAGAGCAGGAAAGATTTTGTCCTAGGACCTTATAAAATTCTCTTTAAAACCTTTATTTTCAGCATATTTTAAGAAGGAATGACAAACATTTAACAAATACTTGTGTGTTGAAATACACATTGAATAACACAGCGGTGAACATTCAAGAGTGACATGTGAATTTTTGTTCGGGTGCAAAGTATATGGAGGGAGTGTCTGTCTCATCATTGCCAAGATTGCAATTATCAAGCTGATTACTGGAGTCAGCTTCCCTCTTGGTTCATGCAAGGGCGTGATCATGGGTCCTGTGGTCTTTGCCTCTACAGAGAATAGTTAGCCCTGCTCTGAGAAAACATGTTGCATAACCACCAACAGCAAATGAGGCCAGACATCGTGAGTTCACATTCCTGGTCCAAAGACCAGTTGTGAATGGGAGTGGGGATGACTTGCAGCCCACCAAAAAGAACCATGAGTGGAAAACCAGCTCAGTCACTGAGGTTTAACCAAAGATTGTCTTTAATATCAGTACTGTGACCATCAGGCTTCCCTGGTGGCTCAGATGGTCAAGAATCTGCCTCCAAGGCAGGAGACCCAGGTTCAATTGCTGGGTTGCTACACTGAGGAACTAACATTTTCACTTTTCACAACGACTATACAATTTATCCTCCAAACTAGAGCTTTTTAGAGGGGACTGTTATTAATAAATACCTTGGGATACCAGGCATAAACTGGGGTTGGCCCTGGAAGTGCAGGACTATTATTAGTATCTTGTCTATAAATAAGAAGATAAGCATCTCAACAGCGCATATGCACTATGAAGGGTCACAGCCTTTCTGGGATCATTTTGGACTAAAGAAGCTACATGATAATTCCAGCCAGAAGCATTGCCTCTGGTCTGGGGAATAGAGACCCATGATTAAATGAACCTCAGCCTGTATTAGCGTGCAGAAAGCAAGACCACGGTTCTGTTTTACCTTTTGTCCCAAGATACAAACTCCAAGACCAAAGGGCAGTGATATGGAGTAAACCACGACTTTCGCCCTCTTCCCTGGAGCCTCATGGCATTTTGTTCATATTTAGATACTGCTGCTGCTAAGTCGCTTCAGTCGTGTCCGACTCTGTGCGACCCTATAGATGGCAGCCCACCAGGCTCCCCCTTCCCTGGGATCCTCCAGGTAAGAACACTGGAGTGGGTTGCCATTTCCTTCTCCAATGCATGAAAGTGAAAAGTGAAAGTGAAGTCGCTCAGTCATGTCCGACTCTTAGCGACCCCATGGATTGCAGCCTATCAGGCTCCTCCGTCCATGGGATTTTCCAGGCAAGAGTACTGGAGTGGGGTGCCATTGTCTTCTCCAATTTAGATACTAGTACTTAATAAGATCTGTGGCCCTTCGTCTTATTTCCTATCTATGAGCAACTTTAGAACAAAGAGCATTTATCTTACTCAGCTCTGGAGCCCAGATGAGATGAAACGAGATGAGACGGGATTCAGCACAGAGCCGCAGAGTGAGTCTTCAGTAGATGCAGAGGCACGTAGAATGAAAATGGTAGGATCGAGATTCTTAATCCTGAAAACTGTAGGATTTACTCCATCGACTAACATGGAACTTAAGAAATGAATTTTCCCTCTTGGTTACTGAAGACCCAACTGATTGAGTTTCAAGAGGAACCTCCTTAGAAAATCCAAGTGCCTCTGACCCTCACTTGCTTTACTTTGCTTTCATATGCAAACGTAAGAATGAGAGCAAAATAGATCTTATCTCAACATTAAGACAGACTTCGATCCACTTTAGCTTTGCCAGTTACTTGTTTAATCTCTGCTGAGCCTTTTTGGTGATTTCAGCTTTATTCTGCAGGCAGGGTATCAGTTTTACCAGCCTATTTTTGTGTTTGCTAAGCAGAAATGATTGCTGTGTGTCCTAAGATGGGCTGGCATGGTAAATATTTCTTTTGAACTCACCCTGCCCGCTGTACCTTTCTTTCTCTTCAGCCGCCATGGAATCAGAGTTCTAAATAAAGAACTTACATGTGTTTTTAAGCAGCCAAATTCACCTCTGTTTATTTCACCTCCAGGAATATCCTTTGGCTAGAAGCTCTGGGAGCTTCATTTGCTGGTGGCTCAGTTAAGACAGACCACGACATACTTCCAAGACAGTTTCTGGGCCGAATTCAATTAGAGCTGCTTCAAATTCTTTTCAGACATGGACAGGGCATAAGTACATATATTTTTGATAGCAACTATGGAAGAGTTGCGGCATCATATCTTTTCTGGAATGAGGTGGGATATAAATAAATAGGTAACTACGCAGAGCTCCATCTCAGATATTTGTTTACAAGGGAAAGGTCTGAAGCCTTCAATCCATCCTCTCTATGCGGCCAGAGTTATTTTCCTAAAGGGAGAAACGGATCCCATCACGGCTCTGCCTCCAATCTTCCCAAGTCTTACTTGACCCACAAGTTTGCATGTCTTACCTCCACTTACAAGGCCCGAGGTGCTATAAACTTCCCTGACTCATCTCTCCCACCCTCTCACATTCTCCTTCCATTCCAGGGTGTGGCATGGTCCTCACTTGTATTGTGTAACACTTCCATGCCAATCAGTGTTAGCAAGAATGACCCGGTCCCCTAGCCCTCCACACTCTGCCACGTGGCTAAGCAGCACCCACTGATTTTCCTCCTTGCTTCACCTAATCAAACATGATGGGGCCTGGGGTTCATATCCAGTCCTCAGAAGGCCTTACGTGGACAAGTCATCCTAGGTGAGGTCATCGTAGACAAGCCAGCTCCCAGCTGCAGCCCAGCGGATCACAGATGCAAAGGTGAACCCTGCTGAGATGGGCAGAATGCAGCCAGGTGGGCACAGTGCAGCCAGAGCCACAGAACCCCCCAGCCCATCCACGGCTTCATGATCAGTGACGCTTGCCTATTGTTCAAGCCACTGGATTGGGAAGAGTAGTGATTGTTTACAGAGAAATGGATAGACTTAACTTACATGCCAAACTACTGATATTCCCTGAACACAGATGACCTTCAACTCGCCACTGTTTTTAAAGATGCTATTCTCTCTGCTTGGAGTAAGTCTCAGTTTGGTCCACAGTTATTAATAGATTGTCCACATTCTCCAACATTCATCTCCCCTTTCTTTTTCAGCAGGAGGCACTTCTCCTCCCTTTTCAAGATCGTGCAATGCGAGTGCTCCCATGACCGCAGCACTCGTGGGCTGAGCTGAACTCTCTCCCGTTCTTCCTGCCCTCTCTTTCCTTGGTTACTCACTCTCTACGCATCTCAGCATTTCACACCCACCTCTATTCTAGCAGCTGTCTCTTTATACTGAGTTTATTTGGCATTTCTGTCTCCTGCACTGAACTATAAGCTCCTTGAGAGGAAAGGGGAGGCTCTTTTACAGTAGCCAGGGCCTAGGGCAGGTCTACACACTTTAGTTGCATGGCTCTGTCAACTTCCTACTACGAGTTGGTTCCTTATCAACTCCTACATTCATAAAATGAAGACATGGAAGTATTACACAATACAAGTGAGGACTGTAAGTTAATTTTCAATCATAGGTTAGCACTATACTAGCATTAAGGAAATAAAAAACAGGCCATTAAACCTATAAAAGACACAGTTTAATGTCATCATAAAGATTTGTGGGATAGTCAACCCCCTGAATGATCAGAATTACAAAATTTTTACTTTATTCAGAAACCAGAAGGTATATTCTTACTGTAAAGCTGCTATCAACATCCATATGCAAATTTTTTGGGTAAGTGTAAGTTTTCAACTCTTTTGAGCAAATACCAAGCTATTGCTGGATCACAGGATAAGAGTATGCTTAGTTTTATAAGAAACTGCAAAATGTCTTCCAATTGGTTGACTTTGAAACAGTCTGCTCTCAAAATATTAATGCCATCTTCTCCGAAGCATGGAATCGATGGAGATGTACAACGACTCAGCTCTGCCCTAGTCAGTCTTTGAATGTCCTCGTCTATTGCTTTTCTTTCTCTTTTTCTTATTCTTCACAACAATTTTGCAGTCTCTGTATCTCATCCACTCGCCATCCACACCGGAGGTTGTGATTGCAGAGAAAATGAGGCATTCTGAACTGAGCCACTTCAAGAGTTTCTAGCTGCAAAATAACCTGCCTTTTTCCATCCATCTTCTTTCACTTTGTCACTCTTGCTGTTTCTCTCACTCATGTGCTCGCTTTCTCTCTCTCTTTCACACACACACACACACACACACAGAGTTTCTCTCTCCTCCAACCAAGCGTAATTCTTTTATCTGAGCTCTGAACCTCAATCTAACCACATAGTTTTCTGTTTTCTTTTTATGTCTTCAAAAACTTTCTCTTCTCTTTCTTCTCAGCGAGTAAAAAGCTTAAATCACTCGCATCTGAAAGCAAGCAACACTGAAAGCCTTCAATTACTCTGCCCTAGCTCGCTCTCTCCTCCACAGCTTCTCTCTTAGAAGCAGTAGGTCTACTCTGCTAACTTGGCTTGCTCTCGTACCATTTAGTCTCCTCCCCTCTGACCTCTGAGCCCTTACTCCTCTGACTCTGTTCTCTGGAGTCCGCAGTTAACCTCTAATCACAAAACTCTGTGACTGCTCCTCAGCCTTGCCATGGGTCTCTGTTCCAGTGCTTCCAGGCCTCACTCTGACTACTGACTTGCCTTTCCTGTCTCATTTATGTCTTTTTTGTGGATTCTTTCTCTCCTTGTTCTTTCTGCTCAAGGCCTCTGCTGGGCTACTTAGACCTAACTATTGTTCTGTGGTATTGACCTGAATTGTTGACATATTAGTCTAGCACACCCTCACCCTACTGATGGGTGTCAGGATGTCTAACTTTATATCATCTAATCAGATGACTTCAACTCCAACTTATAAGTTTAAAAGCTCACAAACTTAGAACTCACAATGTTCCCTTTCATGATGAATGGATTTCTAGTTATCCAAACCCGTGTGTTTGCTTCAGTAGTTTTAGTACCTTTGCAGCGTGCTAAGTTGCTTCAGTCATGTCCAGTTCTTTGTGATCCTGTGAACCATAGCCTGCCAGGCTCCTCTATCCATGGGATTCTTCAGGCAAGAAAACTGGAGTGGGTTGCCATGCCCTCCTCAGGGGATCTTCCAGACCCAGGGATCGAACCAGTATCTGTATCTCTTATGTCTCCTGCATTGTCAGGTGGGTTCTTTACCACCAGCGGCCTGAGAAGCCCACCTTTGCAGTACTCCACCACAGTTCTCTCTATACTCAGTCCTCCTCAAATCATCCATAAAGGACTGTTGCAGCTGTTATGCTAACAAATAAATCTGGCTTTCATCTCTCTATTTAGAAATATTTGATAGCTCTCTGCTACCTATAGAATGAAGTAGAAACTTCTTAGAAGTCAAATAAATCCTTCATCTAGCTTTTATCTGACTCTTCATCTTGGTCTCCTGCTGTGCTTGCTATCATACTTTATGCTCCAGAATTACTAAATTACTATACATATGTGCTCTAGAGAACATTTGTCATCTTGGATGCTCAATGGCAACTAGAAAAAAAACCAAGACGCACACTAGTTTTGTTAATAGGAAGAATTCAATGGAATTAATCATTGGAACATGTACTGCGGGGCTGAAAAGGCAAAGGAGACAGCTGAGGCAACACAGAGTTAGCAACTGCAGGAGCCATCTGCCAGCCTGTGGCTGGGGCGGGGGGAGGGGAGGAGGCAAAGAGAAGAGGTGCGGTTAGTAGAACCTGGAAGCTTAGGGAAAAGGTGCTGTAGAGTTGGGACCCAGAAATCCCAGGAGTGGGGGCAGCCCCCCTGCTGCGTTAGTATCTCAGGTGTGTGTCTCCACGGAGCTTAGTCCCAGATTACCGAACGGGGGGCACTGGCTGTTTGGAACAAGTATCTCATTATGGCATTGCTTTTTGGACTAGGGGAAAAACTCAGTCCTGGAATCAGCTGCCCTTATCAGGTTGGACAACGATTTCTATGGTGACTCTGATAGGAGGATGGAGCCAAAGAGGAAGAAACAATCCCGTCTCATCCTGCAACCTTCTGGTCTTCCTCCATTAACCCTATTAGCAGAATTTACCAGCTGGCAAAGAAGCAATGGAGCTTGCAGAGCCTCAGCCCCAGCACCGCGGAACAGAGAAGAGGACAGTGGCTTAAGAACCAGCATCCGCACAGCCTTCCTACTTGAGAGATGAGAAGACTGAAGCAAAGCAGAGCAGTGTTTCTAACTCTGAAAGATGAAGGGAAAGAGTGTTCCTCCCTTTCCGAGCTCCATGCAGTTAGAGCACCTACCTTTCCCCCAAAGAATATCCCTTTCAGGACTCTGTCCCTGGAATGAGACATGCAAAGATGAGGGGACCGTACAGAGAATTTATTTCAGCTGCGGCTCTGGCAGCAGCAGAGTCCAGTGCAGGGAGGCAGTAGTCTCAGGAAAGGCAGTGATGGTGGCCAGCGACAAGACCACTCATGACGAGACTACCAGGGGAGGCTGCCAGGCTTCTAGCCAGCCAGTCTCCTCTTGTTTCTTCTCTATTATGAATTTAGTTCTTTAGACTTCCTGAGGATTCTGGGGGTATGGAAATATCATTCGATACATTATTTTCCGCTTAAGTTAACCAACGTAAGTTTCTGTTGATTGCAAAAATGATATCCTGTCTAGTGTATCTAACATGCTCTCATATCTCATGCCTTTACAATTTTTTCCCACTTATGAGATTCCAATAGTTTCAGCATTTATAATTTATAACATTTAGAAACTTTGCAAATGTTTCTCTTAGGCCCTATTTTTCTTATATCCTCCTCCTGCATATGCATTAGGTTAATAATGTCTGTACTGTGTTTCCATGACAGCTAAGTTTATCAATCGAAATATCAGGCTCAGAAAAATCACCTCACAGTGCAGAAGCAGTGTCCCTGCAGAATGTACTGTGGGTTATAATTTATCCATAATTCTGATAGCTATACATTATAGCTACCATATGTTATGATAGTTTATACATTGTAGCCATTCTGGTGGCTCCTTTAACAGCTGATAATAGAGGGATCTAAAGTAACTCTTTCCTTTTCAATGAGGCTCTATAATCCCATGGTGGAGAAAAGAGCCTGTTCCATGGGCCCTTTTTGGACAGGCTCTATGCAGGTAGATGACCGCTCTCTGTCCCCTCTTACCCTTACAATGCCTTATACAGCCATTGGCAGCCGACCGTGGCGATTCTGAAACCTCTCCAGGGCTGGCAGCTTCCTTTCCACTTCCACAAATCTGTTTTCTCGAACCTGTCTGACACCCTGTGCAGGCGGCTTCCTAGAGTACAAAGCAGGTTCCTGTGCCAATATATTTCAGCATGCTCTGCTAGCCACTCTAGAACAGAGCTTAAACCTCCAAGCACTGGCAGTCCTAAGCCAGAGAGTTAAAAGGGACTGAGAGCCTTTTATAAAACTATAACCCAGGAGAGGGAGGGGGCATATGCCTTAAGGGCCTTCATGACCAAGAGTTTATTAGACATTTACTATGGGCCCAGAACTCTGTCCCTTCTCCCAAATTTGACCCTGAGTATGTCTGAATGAATTCATTACTCTCTTCTCACTTACCTAGTATAAATGGAGGAAAAAATCTTTTTTTCTGTGTCTAGTTTCTACAGGAAAATACATCTATATTGTCTGGGCAGAATGAGGGTCTCCCCCTGGGGTTTATTCTCAGCCTCTTTCAATTCTGAAATCTATCTTCAAACTAACTGACCCTGAAAGTCTGATTGAGAGCTTGTCAGTCACAGAGACACTCGAGAATACTAAAAACCAGAGAAATGGAAAAAAAAAAAAAAAAATGCTAGTCTTGACAGGATTCTGAGTACAAATTTTGCAACTTTATAAAGAATAGTCAGAAATTCTTCCAACATTTTACTTTATCAAATTGCTATGGAGTCACACCCACTCCAGTGTTCTTGCCTGGAGAATCCCAGGGACAGGAAGCCTAGGGGGCTGCCGTCTATGGGTCGCACAGAGTCGGACACGACTGAAGCGACTTAGCAGCAGCAGCAGCAGCAGCACACATAGAGAATTACATTCACAATACAAGACACTTGTGTCTAATGTTTTAGTTGCTGTGTCCCGACATATCTTGAAGGGTAGAGTTATAGAAAAAAATAGAATTGACTATTTCCAATTCCAAAGAAGGCTGAGCACCAAAGAAATGATGCTTTCAAATTATGGTGCTGGAGAAGACTCTTAACAGTCTCTTGGACTGCAAGGAGATCAAATAGTCCATCCTAAAGGAAATCAACCCTGAATACTCACTGAAAGGACTGTTGCTGAAGCTCCAATACTTTGGCCACCTGATGCAAAGAGCTCACTGGAAAAGACCCTGATGCTGGGAAAGATTGAAGGCAAAAGGAGAAGGGGGCAGCAGAGAATGAGATGGTTAGATAGCATCACAGACTCACTGGACATGAATCTGAGCAAACTTGGAAAGACAGTGGAGGACAGAGGAGCCTGGTGTGCTGCAGTCCATGGGATCGAAGTCAGTCTGTTGTGTGACTGAAAAGACTGTTCCATTGTTGACTGAACAATAACAGCTTTCAATTGAGTTCCCTTTGCTGTGTCTAGAAAATAGCTCCACAATGAAAGTTTTAATGTTTATTATAAAATATTTAGTAATTTAATGATAAGAATTTGCGTTCTTTTTTTTCTCCATTGCTTTTGCACCCTTATTGTGGGTCAGCTCAAGGCCTGATTCAGCATTCTGTATCCAGCGTCTAGTCAAGCGCCTGACTTCTAGGAGCCACTCGTTAAATAGCTTGTGAAAACACAAATAAAAGCTCCTTAAGAAACAAAAGAGGTAAAAGAGAGAAGTCTTGCCCTTGAGTCTGAATAGAGAAGACTCACATACCCGGCACAGTTGAGGAGTGACCGTCGGGCAAGTAAAGACATCCAAGGTGGTATGCTGTCAATTTTGTCTGTGAGAACTGAAGGCATTTCGGATGAAGAAAAGAATAATCTGGCAGTTAAATTGGCCTGCGTAGGGTTTCCTGGAGGAGAGGATTGAGGCAAATCTTATGGAAAGGTATTTAAATTAACAAGAAAAGAGCATTCACGTAGTGATGAAAACTAAAGATTATGGCAATGGAATTTCATGGAAGATATTAGTGATCATATTGTAAGTCTGTTAGCTAGAACAGTGAGAGAAAAGAGTTTCTCTTGCTTGAAATCTCCTTGATTTCTCCTCTTTTAAAAAAATATATATTTCTTCTGGTTCAAGATGGCAGAGTAGAAGGACATGCACTCTCCTCCTGCAAGAGCAAAAACCTAGCTGTTGAACAACCGTTGGCAGGAAGATGCTGGAACCCACCAAAAAAAGACACCCCACATGCAGACACAGAGAAGAAGCCACAGCAAGATGGTAAGAGGGAGGCAATCATGGGAAAATCAAGCCCTATACCCACCGGGTGGGTGACCCACAGACTGGAGAAAAGTAATACCAAAGAAATTCTCGCACTGTTGTGAAGGTTCTGGACCCCATGTCAGACTTCCCAGCCTGGGGACCCGACAAAGGGACTGGGAATCCCGAGGGAATCTGACCTTGAGGGCCAGCGGGATCTGATCACAGGCCTTCCACAGGCCTGGGGGAAGCTGAGACTCCAGTCTTGGAAGAAAGAAAGAAGAAAGTCACTCAGTCGTTTCCAACTCTTTGTGACCCCATAGACTGTAGCCTACCAGGCTCTTCCATCCATGGGATTCTCCAGGCAAGAATACTGGAGTGGGGTGCCATTTCCTTCTCCAGGGGATCTTCCTGACCAGGGGATTGAACCCGGGCATCCCGCATTGTAGGCAGATGCTTTACCATCTGAGCCACCAGTCTTGGAGGGGACATACACAATTTTGCACGCACCAAGACTCAGAGGAGAGGAGCAGGGTGCCCACAGGAGACTGAACCAAACCTACCTGCTAGTGTTGGAGGGCCTCCTGCGGAGGTGTGGGCTGGCAGGGCCGACCACAGAGGGCCGGGGCCCTGGAAGGGCTCCCTTGGCATAAACCCTCTTGGAGGTCGTCACTGACCCGACCACAGAGCTGCAGACCTGAGGGCTGGGTCACCTCAGACCAAACAACTACCAGGGAGGGGGATGCAACCCTGCCCATCAGCAGATAATTGGATGAAAGCTTCACTGAGCAGGCCCTGCCCACAGAGCAAGACCCAGTTTTTCCCACCACCAGGCCCTCCATCGGGAAGCTTACCCAAGCCTCTTAGCCTCCTCCATCAGAGGGCAGACAAAGGAAGCAAGAAGCACAGTCCCACAGCAGCTGAAACCAAAGCCACATTACAGAAGCTACTCACAGTGAAAAAAGCGGGAAGTTATGTCCCAGATGAAGAGACAAAGTAAAACCCCAGAAAACAATGAAACAAAGTGGAGCTCGGCAAGCTTCCAGAAAAGGAATTCAGAATAAGGATAGTGAAGGTGATCCAGAATCTTGGGGAAAGAAGGGAGGCAAAGATTGAGACGATGCAAGAAACGTTTACCAAAGACCTAAGAGGAACAAGCAAACAGAGGTGAGTAATGCGCTAGAAGGAATCCATAGCAGAATAACTGAGGCAGAGGCACGGGTAAATGACCTGGAGGGCAGAGCGGGGGGAATCACTGCCACAGAACTGAACACAGAAAAAAGAATGAAAATAAATGAAGACAGCCTAAGAGACCACTTGGACAGCATTAAACACACCAACAGTCACATTATAGGCATCCCAGTAGGAGAAGAGAGAGAGAAAGGACTTGAGGAAATATATGAAGAGCTAATACCTGAAAACTTCCCTAACATGGGAAAGGAAATAGTCAACCAAGTCCAGGAAGCACAGAGTTCCAGGCAGGATAAAACCCAGGAGGAACACACCACGACACAGAGTAATCAAACTGACAAAAATTAAAGACAGAGATAAAATATTAAAAGAACCAAGGGGAAAACGACAGATAAGACACAAGGGAACTCCCATCAGGCTATCAACAGATTTTTCAACAGAAACTCTACAAGCCAGAAGGGAATGGCATGATATCTTTAAAATGATGGAAGGGGAGACCCTGCAACCAAGAATACTCTACCCAGCCAGACTTTTCTTCAGATTTGATGGAGAAATCAAAAGCTTTCCAGACAAGCAAAAGTTTAAGAGCATCACCAAACCAGCTTTATAAGAAATGCTAAAGGAACTTCTCTAGGCAGAAAACAAGAGAAGGAAAATGCCTACAGAAAATAGACCCAAAGCAATTAAGAAAACAGTAATAGGATCATACATATCAATTATTACTTTAAACGTAAATGGATTTAATGCACCAGCCAAAGACATAGACTGGCCGAGCAGACAACACGTGCGCATGTATGCACTTCTGCTCACCACTTCACTCTGCTTGACACCCCCCAGTTGTACATAATTATTTTATATTGTTAAGTTAATTATGTCCCATTATGGCTTGCAATTACAATTGTCTTTTATTTTTTGTCTGGCTATTGATTGTGAAAACTGATAAACATCTTTTACTTTTGTGATTATGTAACTATTACTCACTTAATACCATTCAATCACAATTGGTCAACATAAAAATAATAGAACTCTAAGTCACCAAAACTAGGATCTAATAGAAAAACCTGTAATCACTTTTTAAAAACCCAGATGCATATCAGAATTATCTTGAAATTGTTTGAAAAATGCAAATGCTCAGGTATTGCCTTTTTTCTCCAGAACTCCAGATATGTTTCTAATGAGCAGTCGTGTTTAAAAACAACTGGATTATATGATGATCTTTTACTTTTAACTAGTTTGCTTCACTTTTTCTATTTCATATTCCGTGCTCCCATTTCATTGTTCCATTTCTCCATCTCTTTTTTTTTGAAGTTCTTTCTCAAGTCTTTATCAAGTGTAGTAGAAAAGCTTTTGTATACATATATATATATATGCATAATGTATATATTTTAGAAAACTTATGAAATTTGCCTAACTAAAAAAAATTATGATATTTTGAATCCACCTGCTTGACTTCGTATGAATAGAATGCTAGATTTCTAATTAAAAATTAGATATGAAACAAGCAGGAAAGGTTTACTGTATAGCATAGGGAGCTATAGTCAATATCTTGTAATGTATGATGGAAAATAATTTCAAAAATAATACATGTGTATTTGTGTAACTGAATCACCTTGCTATGCACCTAAAACATTGTAAGTCAACTATATTTCATAAAGTGTATGTGTATATATATATAACTATATGTATGTATGTTCCACCTGTTCTGCAGGGCTGTGTCCATGACTCACCGCCCTTCCCTCGCTGACCCAGCCTCAGTCTTGCTCCCTTCTAAGAGCTTGTCCTTTGCATATTTGTCCCGTACCATCTTGCACCCAAGGTGTACTACCCTAGGGCAGTGGAAAGTGGTGGAAAGAGGGGCCAAACCTGACATCCTAGTGCTAGCTCTTCAGCCAAATGGCTTGATGGTGGTTGTTTTTAGTTGCTAAGTCACGTCTGACTCTTCGTGACCCCATGGACTGTAGCCCACCAGGCTCCTGCATCCATGGGATTTTCTAGGCAAGAATCCTGGAGTGGGTTGCCATTTCCTTCTCCAGAAATGGCTTGGTGACTTTGGCTAATCATTAAACCTCTATCCATCTCAGTATCCTAGGTAATTTCTAAGGATCTTTCTACACATAAGAATCTTTTTTTTTTTTTTTTGGCTTTTTAACAGCAGTAGGGGAAAATATCAAGCCGAACTTCCAAATCTTATCAGTTTCCAGATGTCAGGCTCTTTCTAAGTGTCCAGTCCAGGGTGTGATGTCTTTTGTAGCCTTCTCTTGCTACACAGCTTACTCATTTAACTACTCTTCTCTAGTTTCTCATCAGACAGTCTTGATTTGAATTCAACTCTACCAATTTCTGTTTGCCTGTGGCAAGTTGCTTAACTTTATTTTGTTATATACAAAATACAGCTGTAAGAGTACCTATTCCTTGTTGTGAGGCTAAAGACTTGTGAGGATTAAAATAGATACTCCATGAAGGATTTAGCACACTTATTCCCAGAAGAAATGCCAAGAGAAGTGATCTTTCTCCCCCTCATCCAGTGTGCTGAAACCCTGCTTCAAGAGTCTCAGCTATCGTTAACAGCCACCTGAGCCCCCAGCATAACCACACCTGCCATACTACAGGCTGGCTCCACCTGTCTTGTTGATCTTTCAGTTTCCAAGCTGCTTTCTGGACAGGCTGCAATAAGAAATGTTCAGTTTTTCTCATGGCTACTGGTGGTCAGGAAAAACAAGCTGAACATACACATTCAACCCCAGGTTTTAGTTCTCCTATATCTAAAACCAAGAGTCAGGCATGACTGAGCATGCACGCATAGCACAGCATATCTAAAAGGTAGGAGTGTATCCTGCGAGGAGGAATGTTATGTTGCTCTTATCTTTAAGGTCTCTTGAATTAACCAATCTCAAAGTAATGAGGTTGTGAATTAAGACTTAATTTAATAGGTAGCAAAGAAAAAACTATTAATTCTTAAGAGGTGAATGAGCAAGGGGTGACACTGAGCAAGCATCGGGCATAAGATGTACTGTATCTGAGGAAAGAAAAGATGTTTGCTCTACAAGTGTGTGTATTCTGATGGGATGAGGATGTGGTGTTTTTTAAAACACTTGGGAAATACAATCTCACCCAAATATCAAGGTCTGATTAGTAGCGTTCTATTCTCAGAAACATATTTAGAAAGGAAGGAAAGAAGAGCTTGGCTTTTTAAATGAAAAACCTACACTGCTCCAATCCCCTGGATAGAAATAAACTGAAATGCTAGTTACTCACCTAAGCACATTTCAAATAATAAACTAGTTTCTAGATCCACATTGGTATTTTGAAATCCATAGGGGAAATTGCAAATCCTTTTTTCAAGAGTATCTCACTTTAAGTGGAGCAAGCAGAATGAAACCTTTGAACTAGTTCACCAGTAACCTATCACTGAACTACACTATGAGTGATGTGGATTTTGAAAACTAAAGCCAAAATTGGCTGATTTTGGTAAACCATATAATAATTAAACAACTACCCAAAATGAGGGCTTCCCCAGTGGCTCAGCAGATAAAGGATCCACCTGCAATGCAGGAGACATGGATTCAGTCCCTGGGTCGGGAAGCTCCCCTGGACAAGGAAATGGCAACCCACTCCAGGATTCTTGCCTGTAGAATGCCACGGAGGGCTACAGTCCATGAAGTCACAAAGAGTCAGACACAACTGAAGCTACTTAGCACACAGGCACCCAAAATGAGTACAAGGACGTTCCATTTTCCTCAATCAAAAATGAGAAAACATAAAAATGAAGCTAAAGGACCTAAAAAGTCCTGGAAAATAATAAAGTCACTTCCCCCCATGTGTATCACATTTTTAAAAACTGAATTCACCATTTGGAAATAGCACACAACTTTCATTCCTAGGATTCCCCTAATAATTTCTCAACTCAATTTCTATTGAATTGATCAAAGAAAAAATTATTATTATTATTTCTTAGCCATAAATTTTGTTTAATTTGTTTTTTAACAGCTTTATTGAGATACAGTTCACATATAATCCACCTATTTAAAGTATACATTTCAATGACTCTTAGTATATTCAGAGTTGTTTATCTCTCAGCACAATAAGGTTTAGAATGTTTTCATTATCCCAAAAGAGACCCCCATACCTGTTAGCAGAAATTCTTATTTTCCCCCATCCTTCAGTCAGCTCTAGGCAACCACTAATCTTTAATACGTGGTTCTTTGTGATTACAAGTTTCATTATGGACATATTTAAGAATAGAATATACAACACCCTATTGCAGCTTTGCTTTACCAATTATAATGAATTAAATGGGGAAATATAGCTCTTTTCCTGTTTTGTTTCTGAGTAAACATTGTATGAGAAGACAAAGGAACAAAGGAAAAGAATAACATTAGGAAAAGAGAAAGGAAGATAGACTTTTCATAAAGAAAAGTGAAGAAGCCTGATGTGTAAGAAGGAGAGAAAGGGATGGACTGGTATTTCCAGCTTCCTACTGGAGAGGCACACTACTGATTCCTAGTCCAGCTTTAAGAGAAGACAAAGGTCAGATATAAACTCCTGCAGCCCTGTAAAATGAACTGAAATACAAATGCTGCACATACGTATCAGAATAACCATCCTGAGTGAGGTCAAACACAGGCAAAAGCTACTGGAGAGTCGTGTGTACAATCAGTAAAATGAACACTCGCCCATCACGTTCCTCCTAAATTCTGTTTTTATTGATAGCTCTGTGTCCTCTGTCCTGACTCTGATTTTAGACATTGTTTTTCTTCATATTCTCCATTTTTCTTTTTTTTCAGCATTTGTCATCACACACGGCCACAGAAGAAAAATTCTTTCTTTTTGTGATGAGAACTTTGAAGATCCATTCTCCCAGCTACTCTCAAACATATAAAATACAGCATTATTAACCACAGCCACCATGCCACACATTCTACCCCAGACTTATTTAGTTTATAACCAGAAGATCCCCCACATTCAATGTCAGGAGTGGTGGCTACATTTTGCTGGAGCAGCCGTGAAGAGATCCTCCACGCCCAAGGTCAGAGAAACCCCAGTAAGATGGTAGGTGCTGGAACGGCTGTGAGGAGATACCCCATGTCCAAGGGCAAAGGAGAAGCCCCAGCAAGATGGTAGGAGGGGTAAATTCGCATTTTGAATCAAACCCCGTTCCCACCAGAGATGCTCAGAGGGCTCAAACAAACCATGAGTGCACCAGGACCCAGGGACCCCACAGAGACTGAGATCGACCTGTGTCTGAGCGTCTCCTGTGGAGGTGCGGGTCAGCGGTGGACTGCCGCAGGGACAGGGGCTCTGGGTGCAGCAGACCCGGGTGTGGCATAAGCCCTCTTGGAGGAGGCCACCATTAACCTCACTATAAAGCTGCCAGAACTTACACAGGACTGGGAAACAGACTCTTGGAGGGCACAATGGAAGCTTGTGTGCACCAGGACACAGGAGAAAGGAGCAGTGACCACACGGGAGACTCACCCAGACTTGCCCGTGTCCTGGATTCTCCAGTGGAAACGTGGGTTAGTGGAGGCCTGCTGCAGGGTTCGGGGCACTGAGTGTAGCAGTGCATCATGGGACCTTTTGAAGGAGGTCACCACCGTCTTCATTACTTCCACCATAGTTTGGCCTCAGGTCAAATAACAGGGAAGGAAACAGCCCCGCCCATCAACAGAAAATTGGATTAGAGATTTACTGAGCATGGTCCCGCCCATCAGAACAAGACCCAGTTTCCCCCTCAGTCAGTCTCTCCCATCAGGAAGCTTCCATAATCCTCTTATTCTTCTCCATCAGAGGGCAGACAGACTGAAAACCACAATCACAGAAAACTAACCAATCTAATACATGGACCACAGCCTTGTCTGACTAAATGAAACTATAAGCCATGCCATGTAGGGCCAACTAAGACAGACAGGTCATGGTGGAGAGTTCCAACAAAATATGGTCTGTTGATGAAGGGAATGGCAACCACTTCAGTATTCCTGCCTTGAGAACCCCATGAACAGTAAAAGGCAAAAAGATAGGACACTGAAAGATGAACTCCTCAGGTCGGTAGGTGCCCAATATGCTACTGGAGATCAGTGGACAAATAACTCCAGAAAGGATGAAGTGAGGGAGCCCAAGCAAAAACAACACCCAGTTGTGGATGTGACTGGTGATGAAAGCAAGCTCTGATGTGGTAAAGAGCAATATTGCATAGGAACCTGAAATGTTAGGTCCATGAATCAAGGCAAATTGGAGGGGATCAAACAGGATATGACAAGACTGAATGTCAACATTTTAGGAATCAGCGAACTAAAATGGACTGCAATCGATGGATTTAACTCAGGTGACCATTATATCTACTACTGTGGGCAAGAATCCATTAAAAGAAATGGAATAGCCATCACAGTCAACAAGAGTCCAAAATCCAGTACTTGGATGCAATCTTAAAAATGACAGAATGACCTCTGTTTGTTTCCAAGGCAAACCATTCAATATCACAGTAATCCAAGTCTAGGCCCCAACCAGTAACGCTGAAGAAGCTGAAGTTGAACGGTTCTATGAAGACCTATAAGACCTTTTAGAACTAACACCCCAAAAAGATGTCCTTTTCATTATAAGGGACTGGAATGCAAAAGTAGGAAGTCAAGAAACACCTGGAGTAACAGGCAAATTTAGCCTTGGAGTACAGAATGAAGCAGGGCAAAGGCTAATAGTGTTCTGCCTAGAGAACACACTGGTCATAGCAAACACCTTCTTCCAACAACACAAGAGAAGACTCTACACATGGACATCACCAGATGGTCAACCCTGAAATCAGATTGATTATAATCTTTGCAGCCAAAGATGCAGAAGCTCTATACAGTCACCAAAAACAAGACCAGGAGTGGACTGCAGCTCAGATCATGAACTCCTTACTGCCAAATTCAGACTTAAATTTAAGAAAGTAAGGAAACCCACTAAACCATTAAGGTATGACCTAATTCAAATCCCTAATGATTATACAGTGGAAGTGAGAAACAGATTTAAGTAACTATATCTGATAGACAGAATGCCTGATGAACTATGGGTGAAAGTTCCTCACATTGTCCAGGAGACATGAAGAAACACCATCCCCAAGAAAAAGAAATGCAAAAAAGCAAAATGGCTGTCTGAGGAGGCCTTACAAATAGCTGTGAAAAGAAGAGAAGCAAAAAGCAAAGGAGAGAAGGAAAGATATACCCGTTTGAATGCAGAGTTCCAAAGAAGAGCAAGGAGAGATAAGAAAGCCTTCCTCAGAGATCAATGTAAAGAAATAGAGGAAGACAATAAAATGGGAAAAACTACAGATCTCTTCAAGAAAACTAGAGATACCAAGGGAACATTTCATGCAAAGATGGGCTCAATAAAGGACAGAAATGGCACGAACCTAACACGGACCAGAAGCAGAAGATATTAAGAAGAGGTGGCAAAAATACACAGAACTGTACAAAAAAGATATTAACAACACAGATAATCATGATAGTGTGATCACTCACCTAGAGACAGACATCCTGGAATGCAAAGTCAAATGGGCCTTAGGAAGCATCAGTATGAACAAAGCTAGTGGAGGTGATGGAATTCCAGTTGAGCTATTTCAAATTCTAAAAGATGATGCTGTGAAAGTGCTGCACTCAATATGCCAACAAATTTGGAAAACTCAGCAGTGGCCACAGGACTGGAAAAGGTCAGTTTTCATGCCCATCCCTAAGAAAGGCAATGCCAAAGAATGCTCAAACTACCTCACAATTGCATGCATCTCACAGGCTAGTAAAGTAATGCTCAAAATTCTCCAAGCCAGGCTTCAACAATGCGTGAACTGTGAACTTCCAGATATGTAAGCTGGTTTTAGAAAAGCAGAGGAACCAGAGATCAAATTGCCAACATCCACTGGATCATGGAAAAAGCAAAAGAGTTCCAGAAAAACATCTATTTCTGCTTTATTGACTATGCCAAAGCCTTTGACTGTGTGGATCACAATAAACTGTGGAAAATTCTGAAAGAGATGGGAATGCCAGACCACCTGATCTGCCTCTTGAGAAACCTGTATGCAGGTCAGGAAGCAACAGTTAGAACTGGACATGGAACAACAGACTGGTTCCAAATAGGAAAAGGAGTACTTCAAGGCTGTGTATTGCCACCCTGTTTATTTAACTTATATGCAGAGTAAATCATGAAAAATGCTGGACTGGATGAAGCACAAGCTGGAATCAAGATTGCTGGGAGAAATATCAATAACCTCATTCATATATTCAGATGACACCACCTTTATGGCAGAAAGTGAAGAAGAACTAAAGAGCCTCTTGATGAAAGTGAAAGAGGAGAGTGAAAAAGTTGGCTTAAAGCTCAACATTCAGAAAATAAAGATCATGGCATCTGGTCCCACCACTTCATGGCAAATAGATGGAGAAACAGTGGAAACAGTGGCAGACTTTATTTTGGGGGGCTCCAAAATCACTGCAGATAGTGACTGCAGCCATGAAATGAAAAGATGCTTACTCTTTGGAAGGAAAGTTATGACTAACCTAGACAGCATATTAAAAAGCAGAGACATTACTTTGCCAACAAAGGTCAAATCTAGTCAAGGCTATGGTTTTTCCAATAGTCATGTATGGCTGTGAGAGTTGGACTGTGAAGAAAGCTGAGCGCTGAAGAATTGATGCTTTTGAACTGTGGTGTTGGAGAAGACTCTTGAGAGTCCCTCAGACTGCAAGGAGATCCAACCAGTCCATTCTAAAGGAGATCAGCCCTGGGTGTTCATTGGGAGGACTGATGTTGAAGCTGAAACTCCAATACTTTGGCCACCTGATGTGAAGAGCTGACTTATTTGAAATGACCCTGATGCTGGGAAAGATTGAAGGTGAGAGGGAAGGGGGTGACAGAGGATGAGATGCTTAGATTGTATCACTGACTCAATGGAAATGAGTTTGGGTAAACCCTGGGAGTTGGTGATGGACAGGGAGGCCTGGCGTCGTACAGTCCTTGGGGTTGCAAAGAGTCGGACTCAACTGAACAAATGAATTGAACTGAAATGGACTAATAGTTTTTGAGTTAAATCCAATGAAGTTGTTTTTAAATGAAGAAGGACTCAAAATGGGGGATTTCTCTAAAATGTCCTAAAAACCTTGAAATTTTCCTAAAAGTGCTACAAACCCATATTGAACCCATATGATTGTGACTAGACGACTCTTTAATAAAATGTACTACATATTCACCCCTCCCCAAAATGGAAATTGTCTGCATTAAACTATATGGACATGAGTTTAAGAAGACAAAACTATGAAATCAAGATCAAGAAATGGTAAAATGGGCATGTGGAAGCCAGGGGCAGAAAGGAAATTAGGATCCATTGCAGAGTTCTAACTTTCAGAAAGGTTAAAGTTAATCAGTTCCTTGGGAGACACAAAGCCTTCTTTTTTGTCACTAATGTTTTAAAAGTTTAAAAGAGATCTTATAGAAAGAGCTGTTAAAGAACTGCACACAATGTATAATAAACCTATCTTCAGTTCAGTTCAGTTGCTCAGTTGTGTCCCACTCTTTGCGACCCCATGAATCGCAGCACGCCAGGCCTCCCTGTCCATCACGATCTCCCAGAGTTCACTCAGACTCACGTCCATCGAGTCAGTGATGCCATCCAGCCATCTCATCCTCTGTCGTCCCCTTCTCCTCCTGCCCCCAATCCCTCCCAGCATCAGAGTCTTTTCCAATGAGTCAACTCTTCACATGAGGTGGCCAAATACTGGAGTTTCACCTTTAGCATCATTCCTTCCAAAGAACCAGGGCTGATCTCCTTTAGAATGGACTGGTTGGATCTCCTTGTAGTCCAAGGGACTCTCAAGAGTCTTCTCCAACACCACAGTTCAAAAGCATCAATTCTTCGGCGCTCAGCTTTCTTCACAGTCCAACTCTCACATCCATACATGACCACAGGAAAAACCATAGCCTTGACTAGACGGACCTTTGTTGGCAAAGTAATGTCTCTGCTTTTCAAAATGCTATCTAGGTTGGTCATAACTTTCCTTCCAAGGAGTAAGCGTCTTTTAATTTCATGGCTGCAGTCACCATCTGCAGTGATTTTGGAGGCAAAAAAAAATACTGTCTGACATTGTTTCTACTGTTTCCCCATTTATTTCCCATGAAGTGATGGGACCAGATGCCATGATCTTAGTTTTCTGAATGCTGAGCTTTAAGCCAACTTTTTCACTCTCCTCTTTCACTTTCATCAAGGGGCTTTTGAGTTCCTCTTTACTTTCTGCCATAGGGTATTGTTATCTGCATATCTGAGGTTATTGATATTTCTCCCGGCAATCTTGATTCCAGCTTGTGCTTCTTCCAGTCCAGCATTTCTCATGATGTATTCTGTGTATAAGTTAAATAAGCAGGGTGACAATATACAGCCTTGATGAACTCCTTTTCCTATTTGGAACCAGTCTGTTGTTCCATGTCCAGTTCTAACTGTTGCTTCCTGACCTGCATACAGGTTTCTCAAGAGGCAGGTCAGGTGGTCTGGCATTCCCATTTCTTTCAGAATTTTCCACAGTTTATTGTGATCCACACAGTCAAAGGCTTTGGCATAGTCAATAAAGCAGAAATAGATGTTTTTCTGGAACTCTCTTGCTTTTTCCATGATCCAGTGGATGTTGGCAATTTGATCTCTGGTTCCTCTGCTTTTCTAAAACCAGCTTGAACATCTGGAAGTTCATGGTTCATGTATTGCTGAAGCCTGGCTTGGAGCATTACTTTACTAGCATGTGACATGAGTGCAATTGTGCAGTAGTTTGAGCATTTTTTGGCATTGCCTATCTTAGAATTATAGTTAAAATTGCAATGCTTGCCAAGTACTTAAACTGGAACTATAGAGTATGTTGTTTATATATAGCATAGTAAATTTTATAAGATTTGGTGAAAGAAGGTGGTCTGGCATTCCCATCCCTAAATTTACAAATGAACAAAATAAAAACAGGCAGTCTTTAACGTTTAAATAGACTCTGACCTTGAAGTCATGGTTATTTATGGAAAAAAGTCATTCTAAACAAAGATGCTAGATAAAAAACTAGCTCAGCACAAAAATCACGCATACAAATATACAAAGTCCTCATATTTTTTCAGAACATAGAAGCTAAAGTTTATTGAGACCTTCTAGATTCTAGGTGGAGAGGGCAATGGCACCCCACTCCAGTACTCTCGCCTGGAAAATCCCATGGATGGAGGAGCCTGGTGGGCTACAGTCCATGGGGTCGAGAAGAGTCGGACACGACTGAGTGACTTCACTTTCACTTTTCACTTTCATGCATTGGAGAAGGAAATGGCAACCCACTCCAGTATTCTTGCCTGGAGAATCCCAGGGATGGGGGAGCCTGGTGGGCTGCCATCTATAGGGTCGCACAGAGTCGGACACAACTGAAGTGACTTAGCAGCAGATTCTAGGCACTGTGTTAGTACTTTAAAACATTATCTTATTTAAGCTTTACAAGCACCCCACATAGCTGGTGTTTATAACCACTCTTTTTTAGATAAGGCAAGATGATCAGAGAAAGTCAGTGATGGTGATGACCCTGGACTTTAAATATAGCATCAAGGCAGACTAAATTTCAGGTGGAGTCACTAGTCTGCTGAGAGAAATGTCAGCATTGACAATAAGGATTCTTAGACTTTAACATCAGAGTGATGGATCTTGAGTGATTGTTCCAAATGGCCCATTAAAATCTAAGACCAGAAATAGCTTTGTTTGAATTCTACAGAGTCATGGCACTGAATCTAACCACAAGATTGACTGATCGTTCACTTTGCAGACTTGGCAGCTTTTGCAATGATGATTTAGAACAATCACGTCTTCCTTTCTTCCAGAGTTTATGGAGAGTATTTTGATTTTTGGAGTGTTTTCTTACATACAGAGAAATGACGCTTAGTGTTAGTGCCACTCTAACCTGGGAGCTGATTCAATCAACCAGCATTTTTTTCCATAATAACATATTTTTTAAATACTATAATAATAAAAATATAAGCTAAATTTCCCCTAAAGTGTTCCTAAATAATTCTAAACTAGAGTAAAAAAAGCTTTACTTCTAAGTAGAATTTACAAATTATCTAGATTTTGTGTCTCTTCTCCTGTTGTTTTCACCTGGCTGCTGGCCCCAGCTAGTAAAAGCTGCAGGGAGAATGAGGAAACAGGGAAAGCATGATGCTTATTATTTTTAAAAAGAAAAGAAGTTGAACATGACTGTTTTCAGCTCTTAAATGTTTATGTATTTTTGGCTAAGCTGTATCTGCGTTGCTTGCTGGGCGTTTCTCTAGCTGTGGAGAGCAGGGCTAGTCCCGGGGTGCAGAGGCTTCTCATTGGAGGGCCCTCCCCTTGTTGCAGGGCACAGGCTCCAGGGTGCCTGGTCAGGAGCTGTGGCGCGCGGGCTCGGGAGTTACGACTCCCAGGCTCAGTAGTTGCCGCACATGGACTTAATTGCTCCGCAGCATGTGGGATCTTCCCGAATCAGGGATCAGACTGTGTCTCCTGCATTAACAGGCACATTCCTTCCCACTGAGCCACCATGGCGGCTTCTGCATCTCAGTTATTTATAGATTAAATTTTTAGTATGCTTGTTGCCTGTGTCTGTTAACCTCTGATAAAGAGGCTGAGTATATATCTGAACTTGTATTCTAAAATTTAAACAAAGTCACGTAAAGATGGATTTCAGTGAGCACAACTGTTCTCTTTAAGAAATAAGGATGTCACTGATAGAAGAAAAAATATGGATAAAATCATTGGAATGATTCAGAGTATTCTTTTTCATTTTCGGTGATAAATTGATCAGTAATCTGCTTTGTCATAAAGGAGATTTCAGGCTGTAGATCAGTTAAAGTAAATTTGGAAATTTACTTCCACACCGCTGCTGACTCCCAGTGTCTTGGCCTTCTACCTTTTCCCTCTTTTGAGTGTCGCCTCAATCCCAGGCCAGCGCATTGCCCCCACCCCTAGGTAGCATCATGGTCCATGGCTTTTACAGATTGCCCAGATCAGATCCTCTAAGCCAGCTCTGTGTCCTCTCCAATGGCCTTCAACCAACCTAGTCCTGGCATTTACATAACAGGATATTAAAACATTCCCTTGTGTATGTTTGAGGATGATACTCACTGCTCAGTTATTTCAGAGACATTTTAGGACAACCACTCTATCTTTAAAGTGTCTGTAGACAGGTGTCATGGATGGACCATCCAAGAGTGTCAGAAGCCATTAAAGGATTAGTAATGTTGAAGGAAATGGCAACCCACTCCAGTACTCTTGCCTGGAGAATCTCATGGATGGAGGAGCCTGGTGCAACCATGGGGTTGTAAAGAGTCAGACATGACTGAATGACTTCACTTTCACTTTCTTTCACTTTCATGGAACACAATCCCAAATCTCGTAGGTCATTTGGTCCAGCTCTCCATCTAATTCAAGAATTCTTTCTCTACCATTTGTTGAAAGAGGAAAGAGAGGGAAAGAGGAAAGAGAGGGAAAGAGCCATGGAATTTGTGAAATCAGAGGAGCTGGGTCTGAATCCTGGTTCTGGTTCATTCAACTCATACGATACCTTTGATTTTAGGCAAAATACAAATCATCTGAATCTTGGTTGCACATGTAAGCACTCGGGCACAAAATAGGTGCTTAATAAAATAGTCTCGAATGAACTAGCTCAGATGTGCTCATTCAGGTCCAACTCTTTGTGACCCCATGGACTGTATGCAGCCCAACAGGCTCTTCTGTCCATGGGATTCTCCCAGCAAGAATACTGGAGTGTGGTGCCATTTCCTCCTGCAGGGGATCTTCCCGACCCAGGAATCGAACCTGCATCTCTTACATCTCCTGAGCTGCCAGGAAGATTCTTTACCACTAGTACCACCTGGGAAGCCCTTGAATGAATGACCATGGCAGCAATATCAGTCTTTCAGAGTTTGTCCCTACAGTTTTCCAAATCATTCTTTTCATCTCAGCTGTGATTTTGGATATTCTGTAGAGTCAGTGGGATTACCTCTGCTCTTTCTCACCATTTCACCTGGTTAACTTGTACCTGTCCAAACAAATCTCCTCTGATGAGATCCCTCTACCCCAGCCACCCTGCAGTCCAAGTACTATTTTTAAGCATCCTATGCTTATGTCCATCATTGAAGTAATGACATCTCCTCCTTATCTCCTTGCTAGACAGCAAGTCCCATGGAGACAGGGACAGTGTTTTGTTCCTTTAGCTATATACTTTTCTCAGGTATATAATGTCAAATTAATTAAATTCATCAGTTCAGAGACATGGAATAGGGACTAAACAATAGGAGAAACTCACTGAAACACTGAGAAGCTGCACGAAATAGTCAAACCTTTGATTGAAGAAAGCAAGAAAAAAAAGAAGACTCAAAATCAGGAATGGAAAAGGACATTAAATTTTGTAAAATAATTATTTTTTCTGCATCTATTGAGATAAAATGATTTTTATCTTTCCTTTTATTAATGTGGTATATCATGCTAATTGATTTGCACAACAGTTACCACAGAAATAGAAAACCTCATAAGAGACTACTATGAACAATTATATGCCAACAAATTGGAAACCTAGAAGAAACAGACAAATTTCTAGAAACATACAAACTACCAAACTTGAAAAATGAAGAAAGAGAAAATCCAAGCATGCCAATTACTAGTAAAGACCTCCCATCAAAGAAAAGCTTAGAACCAGATGGTTTCACTGGTAAATTCTCCAAACATTTAAAGAAGAATTAATGCCAATCCTCAAACTCTTCCAGAAAATTGAAGGGGAGGCAGCACTCTCAAACTTGTCTTCAAGTCCAGCATTTTACTGACACCAAAGCCTGATGAAGACAGCACAAGGAGAGGAGCTGTGAGTCAATATCCTTGATGAATACAGATGCAAAAAGTTTCAACAACATACTAACAAAATGAATTCAACAGCACATTGAAAATATCATACACCATGATCAAGTGGGATTTATTTGGGGGATGCAAGGATGGCTCAACATCTGCAAATCAGCAAGTGTCCCCAGGGCCAATTGCTGGCATTCTCACAGTTGAGACAGGACCAAGAGAGGTGCCAACAACAGTCACATTGTGAGTCCACGCATTGGGTGAAAGAGGACACAGCAGAGTGCATTCAGAGGTAAACAGCCCCAAAGGAGGAATACTTAACGACTCTTCTCCCAGTGGGAGTGTCCCAATCCTGCCTACCTTACACAATAGGTCAGAAACACAGCTAAGAAATAGATTTTGGGGGCTCTACTCCAACAACTAGGGAGCAGACCTGACAGGGCAACCACGGAGCAAAGGGGAGGCTCCACTCAACATCCGGGAGAGGCTCTGATCACCACAACATCAATCAAACCCCCTGTCAAGGGGTTAGCACAAGCCTCTGGACCAACTTCACCCACCAGGGAGCAGACACCAGAAACAGCAACAATTATGAGCCGGAAGACTGCAGAAAAAAAGACCACAAACACAGTAAGTCTGACCAAGTGAGATGACAAAGAAATACGATGCAGACAGAGGAGCAAGATAAAAACCTACAACTAAGTGAAGAGGAAATAAGCAATCTATCTGAAAAGGGACTCAGAGTAATGATGGGAAAGATGACCCAAGATCTTGGACAAAAATTGAAGACATGGATTGAGAAGACACAAGAAAAGTTTAACAAAGAACTAGAAGGGCTAAAGAACAAACAAAGAGACATGAACAAGATAATAACTGAAATTAAAAAAAAAAAAAAAAACACTAAAAGGAATCAAAAGCAGAATAACTGAGGCAGGAGAATGGATAAGCGACCTCAAAGACAGAACGGCAGAAATCTCTGCTGAGGAGCAGAATAAAGAAAACACAATGGAAAGAAAAGTGGGCAGTCTCAGAGACCTCTGAGACAACATTAAATATACCAACATATGAATTATAAGGGTACTGGAAGTGAAGAAGAATTGTAAGTGAAGTCGCTCAGTGGTGTCTGACCCTTTGTGACCCCATGGACTGTAGTCCACCAGGCTCCTCCATCCATGGGATTTTCCAGGTAAGAACACTGGAGTGGGTTGCCATTTCCTTTTCCAGGAGATCTTCCCATCCCAGGGATTGAACCCGGATCTCCCACATTGTAGACAGATGCTTTGCCATCTGAGCCACCAGGGAAGTCCATAAGGGTACTAGAAGAAAAATAAAAAGGGCCTGACAAAATATTTAAAGAGATTATAGCTGAAAACGTCCCTAATATGGGAAAGGAAGTAGTCACCCCCGTCCAGGAAGCACAGAGAGTCCCATACAGGATAAATCAAAAAGGAAAATGCCAAGTCACATATTAATCAAGCTAACACAAATCAAATACAAAGAAAAATATTAAAAGTAACAAATAATAAAAGAGGGAATCCTCATAAAGTTATCAGTTGATTTTTCAGCAGAAATTCTGAAAGCCAAAAAGGAGTGTCAGAACATATTTAAAGTGATGAAAGCGAAAAACCTACAGCCAAGAATACTCTACCCAGAAAGACTGCCATTCAGATTTGATGGAGAAATCAAAATCTTTACATCCAACAAAAGCTAGAAGAACTCAGCACCATGAAACCATCTTTACAACAAATGCTAAAGGAATGTCTCTAGGTAAGAAACACAAGAGAAGATAACAAAAGAGGAAGGGAAGAATAAAGACTTACAAAAACAAACCCAAAGCAGTTAAGAAAATGGCAATAGGAACATACATATCTTTAATTACTGTAAACTTAAATGGATTAAACATTCCAATCAAAGCACATAGATTGGTTGAATGGATATAACAACAAGACCCATATATATATACTATCTACAAGAGACCCACTTCAGACCCAGGGACACATACAGACAGAAAGTAAGGGGATGGAAAAGATATTCCATGCAAATGGAAATCAAAAGAAAGTGGGAGTAGCAATACTCATATCACACAAAATAGACTTTAAAATGAAGACTGTTATTAGAGACAAAGAAGGGCACCACATAATGATCAAGGGATCAATCCAAGAAGAAGACGTAACAATTGTAAATATGTATGTACCCAACATAGGAGCACCTCAATACATAAGGTAAACGCTAACAGCTATAAAAGGAGAACTCAACAGTAACACAATAACATTGGGAGACTTTAACACCCCACTTACACCAATGCACAGATAATCCACAGAGAAAATTAATAAGGAAACACAAGCTTTACATGACACATTATACTGACAAACTTAATTGATATCTGTAAGAGATTCCATGCAAAAGATGAAATGCACTTTCTTTAAGGTATATAAGGAACATTCTCCAGGGCAGACCCTGGCTTGATTTGTGACCCACATCTTGGGTCACAACTGTGATCCATAATTTTGCTCAAATTTCACAGAATCTTATGCTGGTGTCCATTATTTGTTTTCACACCTTATTCAACATTCCACGTCATATTAACTGCACTGAGCAGCTTCAGCTGCATGCAACAAATTCCGGTAAATTCTCTTTTCATCCTTATTATAAGTATTTTCTAAATGTCTTTGTTTTGGCTTTTTAGATATAACCATCATTTAAAGTGACTTCCCTGGTGGCTCAGATGGTAAAGCGTCTGCCTACAATGCAGGAGACCTGGGTTCAATCCCTGGATCAGGAAGATCTCCTGGAGAAGGCAATGGCAACCCACTCCAGTACTCTTGCCTGGAAAATCCCATGGACGGAGGAGCCTAGTAGGCTACAGTTCATGGGGTCACAAAGAGTCTGACATGACTGAGTGACTTCACTTTATCATTTAAAAATGGACATCTAATTTCCAAATACATGAGGTTTTCAAAGTATATTAGTTAGTTACTCAGTCATGTCCGAGTCTTTGTGACCTGGTGGACTGCAGCCCGCCAGGCCCCTCTGTCCATGGGATTCTCCAGGCAAGAATTCTGGAGTGGGTAGCCATCTCCTTCTCCAGGGGACATTCCAGACCCAAGGATTAAAGCTGGGTTTCCTGCATTGCAAACGGATTCTTTACCATCTAAGCCACAAGGGAAGACAAAGTGTTAGTCACTCAGTCATGTCCAACTCTTTGCAACCCCATGGACTATAACCCACCAGGATCCTCCATCCATGGAGTTCTTCAGGAAAGAATATTGGAGTGGGTAGCCATTCCCTTCTACTAGTTTTAAAGTATCTTTGATATTAATTTCTCATTTTGATATTAATTTCTCCTTTGAAAGCTTTCTTCTCTGCAATCACCCTCAGTGTTCTTTCAGTCTTCTAACTTTACTGAGACTTTCAATGGTTAAGTCAAAGATCTCTCTTGGTAAATGTTACTTTGCACTTGAATAGACTTTGGACCTTGAAATGAAATTTTGCACCTTTTTTTATGTCCCTGGATATGTTCTAGTGTCTCCTAAATGTTACATTGCACTTGAAAATGAGGATTATTTTAAAATATCTTTTTATATTGATTTTAAACATAATTCCACAGTGATAAGAGAACAGACTTTGGACCTTGAAATGCAATTTCTACACCTTGTTTTATGTCCCTGGATATATTCCAGTGTTTCCTAGTTTACAGTCTATGGGAACTTGAATAGAATTTGTATTTTACTATTGTGTGAAAATTGTATAAATCTTAGGTATGTTGAATTGGTTCATGGTGCTTTTCAGGTCTACTATATATATCTACTTTCCTGTATAGTCATTCTATTAATTTTTGAGAGTTTGATATTGAAAGTCCAACTAAAAATCTTATCTACTTAAAATAATTGTAATATATACTGGAACTACATGTAATTTTGTTCTGTATTTTCTAAGTCTCCTGTAAATGTGTTATCATAGTTACATGATCTAAAAATAAAAAAGAAAGGGAAAATATTAAAATAATGATAGACTCAACACTCTACCCCATCACAACAAAACTAGAATTCCCTCCTTGGTGATAATTCATGCCAGAGAGGAAGAAACACCAAGAAACAAATAGCCTTTAAGATGTAGCTCCACAACCTTCTGCTGCATCTTGGTATTATTATGGGTCTAGGTGATTTCATTGGTTTGCAAACCAGAAGTTTAAACTCTCCAAATAAGCCATTATTTCAACCAAATATGGCAAATTCTGAAGCCTAGATGCCACTGAATTTTACTAATGCAAACCTTGTAGCTCCAGATCTCAATGGCTTGCCCCACACCAATCAACAAATCAACAAATCAATAACTGAGGCAAAAGCCCCATAGTAATTGGTTAAATTGGCAGGGGCCAGGGGCAGAGGGTGGGGGGTGGTTATCTGAAGCTAATGCTGGAGATCCCACGTCACCCATGGATATTTTGTCAAACAACCTAACAGCTTGTTATCCACATGCACCCAAATCAGGCCTTAAGATTTAAATTTTATTTGCAGCAGAACCCCTTTCATCACCTATCTGGGCAAAACCTGGGCTTTCTGAGGACCTTTAGATTCAGCTACTTTCAAGTGGGGCTTTAATGATGTCTATTCACGTTCTGGTGCTTTGCTCTAATGGTAGTAGTTTCAGGATGCCAGCACCATGCTAGCTCTGCACCCACAAAACCTTTGACATAAAGAATATTTGCAAATGAAGCTTTCAGGGCTCAACACTATCTTCAAATTCTATAAGACACTTAGCCTCAGTATAATACCATAGAGCCACAAAGATACGATCTACATCAACCTCAGTGGACATCTCCACGGGAAGGATACTATAGTATCACGGTGCCCAAGAGCTTGTCATTGGTGATGATTTTACCTCTGTCTCCCAGCCAGATACCAGAAGTCCCAATGACACCAGAGTTGGGAAGGCCTCACCACCCACAGGAAATGACAACCCACTCCAGTGTTCTTGCCTGGAGAATCCCAGGGATGGCGGAGCCTGGTGGGCTGCCGTCTATGGGGTCGCACAGAGTCTGACACGACTGAAGCGACTTAGCAGCAGCAGCAGCAGCAGCACCCACAGAAGACCAGTCTTGATTTTCTAGTGATTACTGTTGAGTCTTGCTTTAAAAGATGGGACCCACCAGACTGGAGTGACTTTCTAGACATTGAAGTTTGCTTGCTATATGACCCAACTTTGGTTTTTCATACCTACAAAAAGAATACACTTTGCCCCTATAGTTATAATTCAACCTACACCACGTTAAGTCCCGATGGGACCAAGCCCAATGTCTCCACAATGCTCCCGAGATTCGGTTGCTCTATTACCATCCACCTCTCCTTCTTAAAGGGCAGCCTTACCAAAGTATCCACACTGTGTGCTCTCCGACCTTTAACGGGAGAATTCTGCTGGCCTCTCAATGTTCAAACCACGCATTCCTCTTCATCATCTTCCCCTCCCCCTCCAGCTTTCCGCACCCAGACTCACACTTTAGTCTGTCTTACCCTAACAATGTCCATCCCTCCTGCTTTAAAAGATGGCAATGCAAGCAAAATGCAAACCCAATGCCCTAAACTCGAATATTTACATGTCTAATATATACATACTGAAACAGCCTCTCATACACGGACTAGCTATAGCTGTTGGATTTGCCGTTAGTCCACTTTCACATATAGTACACCGCACATTTATCCCGCTGATACCTGGTCCAGAGAAGGCAAAGAACAAGTTAAAGCACACAACCGTCTGCCCTGTACCTAGGGCGCCCCCTCATGGCGAGTGGCACCAGCTCAGTACACACTACATAGGGAGCGACCGACTCTCAACATACACCCGACAAAAATCGCCGTCTTCCTCGGGTCCTGTTCTTTGACCATTCCCATTTACAAAAACGGGAAATAGATGGGGAAACTATGGAAACAGTGTCAGACTTTATTATTTGGGGCTCCAAAATCACTGCAGACGGTGACTGCAGCCATGAAATTAAAAGACGCTTACTCCTTGGAAGAAAACTTATGACCAACCTAGATAGCATATTGAAAAGCAGAGACATTACTTTGCCAACAAAAGTCCGACTAGTCAAGGCTATGGTTTTTCCAGTGGTCATGTATGGATGTGAGAGTTGGACTGTGAAGAAAGCTGAGCGTCGAAGAATTGATGCTTTTGAACTGTGGTGTTGGAGAAGACTCTTGAGAGTCCCTTGGACTGCAAGGAGATCCACCAGTCCATCCTAAAGGAGATCAGTTCTGGCTGTTCTTTGGAAGGAATGATGCTAAAGCTGAAACTCCAGTATTTTGGCCACCTCATGCGAAGAGTTGACTCATTGGAAAAGACTCTGATGCTGGGAGGGACTGGGGACAAGAGGAGAAGGGGACGCCAGAGGATGAGATGGCTGGATGGCATCACTGACTCGATGGACATGAGTTTGAGTGAACTCCGGGAGTTGGTGATGGACAGTGAGGCCTGGCGTGCTGCGATTCATGGGGTCACAAAGAGTCAGACACGACTGAGCGACTGAACTGAACTGAACTGATTTACAAAAAGCAAGGTATAGCTTTTCCATCTAAAGACAACAGCACAGGACTACATCGTGGTCCGACTAATGAGGGTCTCATCTCTTCTGCTTTGCTCTTCTGTTATCTCCTAGACACAAACCACACGGATGCACTTCACTCTCTAGGGATCTTCCATTTTTATAAACTTTAATAGTTTTTCCTGACCCTGGCCAGACACGATGGACATGCAGCATTCATACCTGTAATACTGGCGCTCACCACGCCTCTGAGACTTGAGGGAATAGCCAGAGAGTTAGGCCATTGCTTTAATCCAACAAGCAGAAATCATTGACACATCATGAAAGTCCGAAATTCTAGTATCTCATATTTCTCAAGTATAACAAATATTAA
Source organism: Bubalus bubalis (assembly GCF_019923935.1). NCBI lineage: Eukaryota > Metazoa > Chordata > Mammalia > Artiodactyla > Bovidae > Bubalus > Bubalus bubalis. The sequence goes on along the minus strand of NC_059171.1, from coordinate 5,144,931 downwards.
GACTGCTTAATCAAGGCCACAGGACTCTGGCAAAAACAGTTTTTGACAATAGATTTGTCCTAGCTGATCAAGGAGATGTTTGTGGTCTTACCCTGCCCTGCTCACAATATTTAAGTTGCCCCTCCAGCTCCAACTTGTTACCTTATCCGCACGTGCAACCTGTTGCGTGGCCCTGCCTGGGAGCCCTCTCTCTTTTGGAGTTGTAAGTAACAAAAAGTTCTGTCTTTCCATGGGCTGTGTCCCATCACCAAAGGAATCTTTAAATCTTATAAAACAGTTCTCAGTTCAGTTCAGTCTCTCAGTCGTGTCCGACTCTTTGTGACCCCATGGACCGCAGCACACCAGGCCTCCTTGTCCATCATCAACTTCCGGGGCTTACTCAAACTCATGTCCATTGAGTCTGTGATGCCATCCAACCATCTCATCCTCTGTTGTCCCCTTCTCCTCCTGCCCTCAATCTTTCCCAGCATCAAGGTCTTTTCAAATGAGTCAGTTCTTGGCATCAGATGGCCAAAGTATTGGAGCTTCAGCTTCAGCATCAGTCCTTCCGATGAACACTCAGGACTGATTTCCTTTAGGATTCACTGGTTGGCTCTCCTTGCAGTTCAAGGGATTCTCAAGTCTTCTCCAACACCACAGCTCAAAAGCATCAATTCTTTGGCATTCAGCTTTCTTTTTAGTCCAACTCTCACATCCATACATGACCACTGGAAAACCCATAGCTTTCACTAGATGGACTTTTGTTGGTAAAGTAATGTCTCTGCTTTTTAATATGCTGTCTAGGTTGGCCATAACTTTTCTTCCAAGGAGCAAGCCTCTTTTAATTTCATGGCTGCAGTTAACCACCTGCAGTGATTTTGGAACCCCCCAAAATAAAGTCTGTTACTATTTCCACTGTTTCCCCATCTATTTGCCATGAAGTGATGGGACCAGATGCCATGATCTTAGTTTTTTGAATGCTGAGCTTTAAGCAAACTTTTTCACTCTCCTCTTTCACTTTCATCAAGAGGCTCTTTAGTTTTCTGCCATAAGGGTGGTGTCATCTGCAGTTCTACATAGGTTTTAATTGCAGTTTAACATATTAAATTTGCCAACTTTAAAAACAAGTTTTTCTGAAGCTTTAGCATTTAGCAAACAAATAGTTATAAATCTGGGAATTTAGGTAGGAAATACAAATTATTACTTATACTTAATCCTTGATGAAGATTCAATCCAATGCTAATTCCTCTAAACAATTAATGGAATTATTAGGCATGGATAATGAAATCTCTTTAAACATTTTAAAATATGTCAATTATAAGTTTAGTCTATGGAGTCTCTCAAGCATCTCAAATATCTGACATGTTAGTTTTTTATACACTTAACAAGTAAAGATTGGAGTGGAGTGGGGAATGGGCTTTTCTAGCAAAGTAACTCTGGTAAAAGAAATAAATCAAATATATGCATTATTAGTAAATAATATTAGTAAGTCATGTTCTCTTAAACATTTAAACACTGTACAAACTTAAGAAAGTTCTCTTAAACCTCTGAAATCAAAAGGCTCATATATGTAATACTGTAAAATGTCAGGTTCTGTTCATTATTTCAAGCACCTTAAAGGTAATATTTCATAGATTAGTCCAATGATTAAATAATTTCCAAACCTAGTACAAACCCATTAATACTCTCATTTTAATTGATTTTATCATTACAATTAATTTCATCATTTTATCATTGTTTTCCCGATTTTTCGGAGTTGCTTGCTAAAATAAAGAGAAGAGACATATGATCTCATTGGGCTGAGGTTACTGCTCAGAAGATCAATGCCAATTAAAGAATTCCAGGGAGGAATGAGGACCCACTTTGTTGCTATCAGGGGCCAGGGGGACTCCTCATGGGCCAAAGGTCAACCTGTGGAGTGTATCCTGAGGTCAGTAGAATGTTTCAAGCTCACTCCATCTTGTACAACCTGTACATGACCTGTATCTTTCCCCAGTTTTTAACATTAATCTCTTTTATAACTTTTGTCTGGTTTGTAATTGATACTCTACAATCTAATATTCTTCCCCACTTGAGTAAATTTAACTTCTCTCTTCATGGCATGATTGGAATCTGCATGTTTTTATCCATTACATATTTGGTTTATCAATAATCCTATTGTTGTTTTGTAGACCACTCCCTACTTGATAAACACAACCGATTTAATATTTATTTTAGAGTATTATCTAGGTTTACACTGAGCTCAAGATCTGTAGCTCAGCTATATGCACTCTTCCATCTCTGAAGTCTGGGCTATAAGTCCCAGCATAAGGTCGTCGTGTGGGAGGCTCCACGGTACCTCTGAGTTCCTGATTGTGGTTCATCCATCTTATCGAACGTCCCCTCAATACCATGCGCCTTATTCCTCTTGAAGAGACATAAATTCATTGAAAGCATGATGCTCTTCCCTTAGGAAGTTTTTGCCTATTTTATTTCTTGCTTCTGTCATGTCAGTCTTCGTTTTAATCTTTTCAGTTCTGGTAAAATATGTGTTCTAATCATAACTCTAAAAAAAAGGGAAAACAGATCTTTTATGCACATTTGGGCAGCATAAATCAGGTGGACAGGATATAGAATTAGAGGTACTTCGTGCTAATTTTCTGAAAGTGGAGCTAAAAGGCTTGAGGTAGGACCGTGCTGTTCTGGTACAGGCCAGCTCAAGGTGGTGAATTCTTCACTCCAAAGCCTTCCTTGATCCAGGCTGTTTTACGTCTTTTGTTCACGTGTGTTTAATGTCTACTTAGGTTTCTCTTGTTGCCCTTGCCTCAGTCCTTCGTAACTCTCTGAGGTGGACTAGCACTGTCCACCTTGAGAAACGAAAGTGCTGAGACTTGGACAGAGGTGACGCTACTGAATGATGCTTAAGTTTCAGGAGATTCCATTTCCTTGAATCCACTTCCAAGATCCTGGAAGGCCCTAGCAAGTCTTCAGGTAGTCATATGTTCATATAAAATTTACAGAAGATATTTAACCACAATTATACTTTGAGATCTTACCATCATCAGATTTCCTGTGTCAAATGTTAAACGGGCTGCAGGTATTTTGAGATCCAGATAAGGGAATGTTGAATTTTAGTTTGGGTCTGATGGGATAGATTTGTGTGATTCGTGGTCGTTTCCATACATTGAGAATTCATTGTGGGCTATTGGTACAGCACCCACTATGCCAAAACAAAGATGCAGAACCCAAAGAGTTTTCAAAGTGCAAAAGTGTCCTAGTGGCTCCCAGCTTCAGAAATTGCTAGGTTGTGAAAAGAAAGAAATTGTGACATGTAGAGACAGAGAAAATTGTCAAAAAAAAAAAATTTAATCCCCAAATATATAAAATTGTAAATAGAGAATTTGATCCTTATCGTAGTCAAGGCAGAAATTTTTTTCCTCTTAGGAAGAGATCTAAGAATGTCTTATATACAGTTAAAACCACATCATGTTTTCATGGGAATAATACAAAATTAAAATTATGAGAATCCTGTTGGTCAGGCACAAATGTGAAGCAGTACTTCAAGGGTATGTGGTTTTAGGCGCCTCATTGTCAATAACAAAAAGCAAATTTTACTCAAGCATACTGGAAGACTAAATTACCTTTCTATTCTTTGTACAGAAAATGATATATATTTTTGTCATATAAAGAGATAATTGAAGGTTATGAAACAAAAATGTAAGGAAAAAGTATTATGGGGATGTATCAGGCAGTTTGTTAATATAAAATATTGTAATTTTTCTGGATTTTGTGATGTTTTTATTTGCTAAATTTTTAAAATGTTTGTTATGCTCTTTTGTTCTAAGTAGATACTGGTCTCGGAAACTAATTTTGGTTATTACTTTTGTATTCTTTGTGGTGGTTCACTAGCATTTCAGGCACACTGCTCTGTGACGTAGGCACATGCACCTTCTTATGCACTGGTCACCGCTGTGCCCAGCTCCAGACCTCTTTCGCCTTCTCCACCTAAAATTCCATTCCCATTAAATTATCTTTCTGCTCTCAGTAATCCCCCAGGTTCTCTTTCCTCAGCCCCTGGTACTACTGATGTGCTTTCCAGCTCTGTGAATTTTACTATTGGAGGCGCCTCGTATAAGTGGAACCGTTGCAAGATGCCTTTGTCCTTTTGTGTCTGCTTCTCACTTGCATAGTCTTTAAGGTTCACCTATGTTGTACCACTCATTCTGGAGGCTGAGCAGCAGTATATTGTATGTATATACCGCATTCTGTTTGTCCATTCATCTGTCAACGGACGTGTGGGTTGTTTACACCTTTTGGCTATTGTGAATGATGCTGCTATGAACATGGGTATACAAATATTTGTTCTAGTCCCTGCTTTCAATTCTTCTAGGTTTATACCCAGAAGTGGAAACACTGGTTTACATGGTAGCTCTATATTTAATACTTTAGGAACCACCATACCATTTTCCACAGTTGCACCTTTTATATGCCTACAAGCAACACACAAGAGGTTCTAATTTCTCCACATCATTGCCAACACTTGTTATTTTCTGAGTTTTTTTTTGGGGGAGTGGGGGACAGAGATTATTTTCCTTGGCTTTTGATAATAGCCAACTAATGGGTGTTAAGTGTATTCCAATTTTCAGAGGGCCCCCAACACCTGAGTCTTCCCTCGAATCAGGTCAGAACTTCTGCTCCACTGTGCTATATGTCACTTTACTCAATTTCTCTGTTTTTTTTGTTTACTCATTTATAAAATGAGAATAATAATGAGCCTGCCTCTAGAACTGTTTTGAAGATTTGATGAAGTGAAGCCCTTAACGCAGTACCTACAACTGAGGAAGTAGCAGTACTTTTACTATTTTATATTTGTCCATCTTTCTCCTGTACTGTGCTTGAGCTGCTCAATCATATTTTTATCTATAAAACCTAGTGTGGGGCCTGACACACAGGCAGGGTTTAATAAGTGTTTGAGGACTGAGCTTAAAATAGTCTGCAGAACACAGGTCACAATCCTTTTAGCCACGGGGAATGTAGGAGTTCAGAAGGTCTTTAATGCAGAACTGAAAGTGCATGTCAGAATTCTGCTGCTCTGTAACTCACTGTGTGCAATTCAGGGCTTATCAACATAGTAAACTCTTTATGGTTCTCTTTCTATAATGCTCACTCATGCCCAGCAAGTGATTTTCTTTTTCTCATACAGTTATAAGTCAAGGTTATAAGTCTCTGGGTATTACTTTAGACAAATATTTGTACTGGGAGGACTCTACTTAGTGCTGAAAAGATTTTGGTGCCCCAAGGGCAGATGAAGTAAGTGACATATATTTTAGAGAGCTGCCCCAGCTGGGCTGATTTCTGCTTGCCTGCACTCTCTGTGACACTATAGCCTGTGTGAGATTTGGGGATCCCAATCCTAGGTGGGCCTTAGAGTTCATAAAAACCCTAAAACTGTATCTGGAATTGCATACAGTGTGTGTGAGAGAATATGGACAGATTTTAGAGACATAGATCTGACTTTCATCAGAATTTGAAAGGAGTTTATGGTCGAAAAAGTATTAAGAATGACGAATCTAGAAGGCCTAGGGCATCTGACTCATTATCAAACCAGAGTCTGAAGTTTAGGAAAAGAAATAGAAAGAAGAAATAGAAATAGAGAAGAAGAAAGAAAAAAGAAATAGAGCTCTTTATACATATTGTGATATAAGTTCAGGTCTTAGCTAAGAATAAGCCACAAAATCACCTCCCCAGCCCCATCACTGAAACTGGTGGGGCTTCCCTGGTGGTTCAGACAGTAAAGCTTCTGCCTGAAATGCGGGAAACCTGGGTTCAACCTCTGGGTCTGTAAGATTCCCTGGAGAAGGAAATGGCACCCCACTCCAGTACTCTTGCCTGGAAAGTTCCATGGATGGAGGAGCCTGGTGGGCAATAGTCCATGGGGTCACAAAGAGCTGGACACAACTGAGCAGCTTCACTTTGAATTTCTTTAAACTCGCTCCTTTAAACCTCCTTTAAAGTCCATCAATGCACACCATTGATCCACAGCCTGTAGATCGATGCTCAAGTTGGTAGAAAAGTCATAATAGCAGGAGGCTATACAAAGAAAATTGATGCTTTTGAACTGGGTGTTGGAGAAGACTCTTGAGAGTCCCTTGGACTGCAAAGGAGATCCAACCAGTCCATTCTAAAGATCAGTCCTGGTTGTCCTTTGGAAGGAATGATGTGAAAGCTGAAACTCCAGTACTTTGGCCACCTCATGAGAAGAGTTGACTCACTGGAAAAGACTCTGATGCTGGGAGGGATTGGGGGCAGGAGGAGAAGGGGATGACAGAGGATGAGATGGCTGGATGGCATCACCAACTCGATGGATGTGAGTTTGACTGAACTCCGGGGGTTGGTGATGGACAGGGAGGCCTGGCATGCTGCGATTCATGGGGTTGCAAAGAGTCGGACACTACTGAGCAACTGAACTGAACTGAACTGAACTGATACAAAGAAGCATGCAGGGATCACACAAGAAAACATAACTTTCAATCAATAAGGAACAAAATAACATGAATAATGGGTGGGTGATGAATGGAGGATGTTGAGATCAGTCCATCATACTGCTAGGTGCCCATTCATTTCAGTTAGAGGCTGAGGGTGTACTTTTTAAAAAGAGCATTGTTCATTTGTTTCCTGTCAAGTACAACTTTTGCAGCATGCCACTTTGGGGTGCCTACTACAACATGAGGGACCCTAAGAAGCTGCTCAAGTCAAAAATCCCTCCTTCTCCAGCCTGTGCTAGTCCATGAAAATTTTGCTGAAAATACACCCCTTGGCTTGAGTTTAAAACCACGATACAAAACACAGATGTGACTGAAAGAAGCCAAAGAAGTTTTAACCCATGTTCTGCCACTGACACCCTGATGTGACTTCATTTCAAGATGGCTAATTAGCTCAGGTTGGACAAACTTGAATACAGGGTTAGAAGCTAGAGATACGTGTCCTAGGCAGTCCAATGTCCAAAGTGGGATAGACGCGAAGTAGTATTAGGAAACCATAAGCTTGGAAAAGAGAGAATACCATGAAAGATGAAATGGATGTGAACAGGAAGTAGGAAGGGGAAGCCATTTCACAACTGTATCAACCAACTGCAATCTTGACCTCTGATTTCCATAAGTAAAGATCTTTCACAAAGTAAACATGTCATTTTAAAGAGTATCCGAGACATCCATGCAATTATGATGTGCAGTTTAAATGGATGACGGGAGAGCCTCAGCGGGAAGAGCACAGAGACCAAGCTACGAGGCTGTAAGAGGAGAAGAAAAGTGGCTACTTTTGCTTGAAAATGTTCTTAACTGACTTGGTCTGCCACTGATTTGCAGGCTTCAAACTCCAGCTGCAAGGGAAGCATTTTCTGAGCCTCCAGGGAGAGAACCCATGACCTCAAAATCCTCTCCCTGAAGCTGCGTCCAGAGGCTTGGTACTGTCCCAAGAAGAAAGTTGGATTTAGATTCTGGGAGGCAGGACCGTGTGTGAGTGTGGTGAGACTGACAGGGTGGTGACAAGCCTGGAGTTTCTTGGCTTTGATGCATGGCCATTGCACCATCTTAGGAACAGGGCACCAAACCCCCAATATCACACAGTTATATCAATCTGGAATTCTCTAGCTTGCTCCTCTTTTGCAAAAACTTTTACATTTTAAGAAAGATGGAGGGTCAATTTTGAAAAACTATAAGGAAACCCAAAAGAGACTCCTGTGCATGTCAACTGCCTCAGTTAGAATGAAACACAATTATCAAAGGATTTTTATGTTTGTTTTATATAAGCAAAATGGAAACAATACTTCCATATGCTTAAAGCGATTATGTATCACAACTAAAAATACATAAAAACAAAGGATTGGAGGGGAAATGGCAGATTGTTTGTAAATTGCATTTGTAATTAAAAAAAAGACAGAAAAGATTTTTTAAATTACAAATGCAATTTACAAATAATATGGCATTTTTTCCTCCAATCCTTTGTGTTTTTATTTATTTTCTAATATGATCACCTACAAAAGTCAAGAGTCCCTTGTCTCTTGTTCCTCCAAGCATATTCCCTTCCAGGCAACAAATGATACCACGTTGGTGTTTTTCTACTCACTTGTCAATGAATGCAGTCGCATGTATACATGCAAAAAATGTGTTATATACAAAATCAGGATCATCTTATGCTGTTGCTCTGCAATTCAATTTATGCACTTAAAATATTGCCAGTGTTGTCATCTAGAATCATTATTTCAGCCTTATGCCTTTAGGTCATTTTGAAATGCCTCTTCTTACAATCTCCGATTCAATTAACATCCTTATACTTCAAATTATTTGAAGAATTAATTATTATTAATTCTTCAGTAGCGTGGAGTTCTAAACATGACATTTAGAAACCCCAGTCTCTATCCATTTGTAATTCCCATGAACACTACACACTAATGATTGTACCACCTCATGCTTCCTTAAGGAATATCGTCAATGTTTTGCATTTTGCCCTCCATCCTTTCTGTTTCTCATTGTTTTGAATATTATTTTCTGACTCAATGGTCACATAGAAAGTCTTTTCACACACCACTGTCTATCGGTGAGTAGAGTCTAAACACTCTTCTTTTGGAGGCAAGGGAAAAGGTGACCTTTTTGTGTTCTGGATAAGAAAGGGTATGGTGGGCTTCTCCCCTCCCCAACTGTGTAAATTAGCAAGTTCTGCACCAAGTTGCAGGTCTTCCTCAGAGTTGCTAACATTGACCTCTAAGGAGCAGGCAGCATGTTGGCGAGTGGCAAAGCAAATTTTCTCCAAAGACCAAGAAAGATCCACTGGGCTTAACTGGTTGTCCCCACTCTGGGAGCCAAAGTTTCTGAGTTTCTCACCTGGAACACCAAGCCTGTTTCCAGCCAGGAGCCACTGCCTTCCCCAGGTCTAGAAACACGTATGCTCCACACTTGACGTGTGTTCATAAGACTTATATTTTGGAAACCCTTAGGCCTTGTTTATTCGACTTGTTGAATCTTGCCAGCAAGGCATTGACAAGAAGAGAGGGTCATGGATTTGCGATCAGATTATCATTTTCCCCAATTTCTTATGTCTTCTTCGTCTGTGTGCTCAGAGATTATGGCCACAGTTGTTTTCCGTGAACTTAAAAACAAGTTCATAAGTCCAGGCTGTGTAGCAGGTAAAGAGGAGAACGTTTTTAAATACTTAAAGTGGACCAACTGTTTATAAAGTTATCTAGAATAAAACTCACACAAAGTCTATTAAGTGACTTACAGATTCTTGCAAACGCTAATCTTGAAGTTACATTCTGGGTATGAACGGGTGCAGGCCGCTGTGGCATGAAGACCATATTTGGCCTCCCCAGGCTGCAATGTGAGAAATTCCTTCTACTGTAATAATATTAGGGAGGCTGTGTCCAGCCAAGCAGGGTTCACTTTCTTAACTCATAGAGGTTTATCAGGTCAGGTAAAGTTTCAGAATCATTTAATCTCACCTTTCATCATCCATTAAGGTGGAGCCTAAACTATCTACTTCTAGATTTATGTGTCTGTAATTTTTGCATATTACTCCAAAATGAGGCGTAAGTTTATAACCCAGATAAAGCCATGTTTCTGGAATATAGAAGTTGTTGTTGTTGTTCAAACTGATGCAATATAGTCTCTCGAGCAGATATTATGAATCAATTCAGAGATTGTCACCCTTTTATAGGATGAAGACTATCGAATGAATCGTTCTGCTTCCTGTGGCTCAGCTGCCCCTCTGAGGCCAGAGTCTTCCTCGAGCCACTGCCCATGTTTCTGCCCACCTCCCCCACGCAGCGTGGGTCTCTTAGCTGCTGGGGCTTTTTGCATCCATCTCTTGGCCATACAGAGAGAGCAGAGGGCCGCCTTCAGAGCCAGCAGAGGCTGTTGCTGCAAGTCCTGTGACCAGAAGCTGAAGACCCCCCTCCAGCCTTCTCTACCTCCTCCCTCACCACGTACCCCTTGGCTGGCACTGCAAGCTGGCCAGTGTTCAGGGTAATTTAATAGTTTCACCTCGGTCACAGTGTATGACATATTGAACGCTGAAACATTTATTCTCCAGTTAGGTTTCGGGTTTCTAGTACTAAGATTAGAGCAAGTCGTAAGTAAAGAGACAGTATCCCTTTCCTGAAAATGGTGTGCCCAGACTCTGGCCCACTTTCCTGAGAGGAGATGATTCTCAGCTTGGTGTGTACTGCAGCAGCCCTCCTTGACTGAAGTTGCTGTCACTCCAGCTCAGCTACATATTCTGGTCGCCTCACATTGCTTGTTCTCAGCGTCACAAACGTCCCACGGAAATAAAGAACAGACTCAACTCACTCGTTTATCCATCCCAACATTTGACAAATAATTACTGAGGATCTGTTAAGAGTAGTGGAAGATTACTAACATCTTATCATCTAGTAGAAAGACAAGTATACACATAAATATAACCAAGGTTTTCATATGAAAAATGTCATAAGAAAGATATAAAACAAATTCTACAGCCACCCAGAGATCTTTTCCAACTTGGGGGAATTACTAATTTCATGAAAGACTTCTTAAGGAAATACTTATCATCTGAGATATACATTGAATAATGGCTGGATTTTCCCAAGTGGATTTGTGTGTTTGGACTGGAAAGCTGGATGTCCCAGACGTAAAAGCAGCACACAGCAAAGCCTGAAGGTGGAGAGAAACACAAAATCAATTTGAGGAGAACATATAATCCTGTTTTACTAAAATGTAATGCTTGAAAGTGAAAAGTGAAAGTGAAGTTGCTCAGTCGTGTCTGACTCTTAGCGACCCCATGGACTGCAGCCTACCAAGCTCCTCCGTCCATGGGATTTTCCAGGCAAGAGTACTGGAAAATCCCATGGACGGAGGAGCTTGGTAGGCTGCAGTCCATGGGGTCGCTAAGAGTCAGACACGACTGAGCAACTTCACTTTCACTTTTCACTTTCATGCATTGAAGAAGGAAAGGGCAACCTGCTCCAGTGTTCTTGCCTGGAGAATCCCAGGGACAGGGGAGCCTGATGGGCTGCCGTCATGGGGTTGCACAGAGTCGGACACGACTGAAGCGACTTAGCAGCAGCAAACAATATAAAAGGAACTAGCAAGATGTAAGACTAGAGAAACAAGTTTGTAGCCCAGGCTGTGGTGTTCACCTTTTACGAAAAGTATTGGGAGCTGTCGAAAGTTAACAGTCCAGAAATGAGCTGAATGGAAACAGGCCTGGGGCAATGGTCCTCACAGGAGAACCTGAGCTGCATTGAAGGGGACAGTGGCTCAGGCAGTGAGGTCTGGGGGGTGCAAAGTCTTGTCAACAGGTGAAAGGCAAGGCAAAGGGAAAGGCAGGAAGGCGACAGAGGTGTTGTGGAGGCAGAATTTACAGCATCCATGTGTGCTGGTGGTGGTGGTGGTTTAGTTGCTAAGTCATGTCCTACTCTTTTACCCCATGGACTGTAGCCCACCAGGCTCCTCTGTCCATGGGATTCTCCAGGCAAGAATATGGGAGTGGGTTGCCATTGCCTTCTCCAAGGGATCTTCCCAACACAGGAATCAAAGCCGGGTCTGGTGCATTGCAGGCAGATTCTTTACTGACTGAGCTATGAGGGAAGCCAAGCTTTCATGCATGGAAGCCTAAGGAAAGAGAGGGGTTGTGAGAAGTTCAGGCCTGGGGGCTGAGCCCCCAGCCCTGGGCTTCGTGGCAACATTAACTGATAACTGGAGGCAAGAGAAGGACCATGAGACCATCTGCAGGCAGGAAGACTGAGTCCAGCCAGTCACTCAGTCAGTGCCGATCTCACAGCAGAAAGACTGAGCAGAGTGAAAGGTTGTTGCTGAACCGCAAAAAGATGCCAGGATTCTTGGCCTCCGGAAGAGAAGAATTCAATCCAGGGCCAGAGACGAGTCTTGATCACTCAGAGCTTTTGTGCAATAAAATTTTCTTAAAGTATAAAGGAGATAGAGAAAGCTTCTGACATAGACATCAGAAGGGGGCAGAAAGAGTGCCCTCCTGCTAGTTTTTAGGTGGATGTTACAAAGTCACTAGCAGTCTGTTAATGAAAGAAAGGAATGTCTTAAAACTCAGAATAGCACCAGGCCTCTCATCCATAAGATATATTTTGGGATAATCTTGGCACCAGATGAGTCATCCAGGGCCATAACAATGCTTGACTTGAATCTTGTAGAAGGGAAGATTACCATACAAATACTTTCGTTTACATAGATTAGGGGAACAATGTCTGAGTATAACATAATGGTTTGTTAAGTCGGTTCTGAGCTATTAGGCAGAGCAGACTTGAAGACAGAGTCTGGGGTAAATGCATGATACATTAACATCACTGAAGACAAACATCTCCATAAGAAAAATGCACTGGTTAACTCAAGGTTTGAGAATAGTTAACTTCAGGTGGAACCAGGTGTCATTATGGCAACACAGTATTTTAAGAGAAACCTCCTTTTAAATTTGTATAGAGAAGGGAAAAAAAATATATCACTAATTTCTTTCCTCCTTCAGCTTAAGAGGGAGATAAAAAAACGTCCGACACTTGCAGCTTATTTCCTCTGCTTGGAGACCCCTGGCCTTCCTGCCTGTTACCCTCTCCAGAGGAGCTCTCAGTTAAAAAAGGAACATTTTGTCAAAGGGGTTTGGGACAGACTAATGTGACTTATTTGTATACCACTTGTCTATTTCCTGGAAGAATGTAAGCTTCACAAGGACAGGAATATTTGTTGATTCACAATGAAGATGGTCGCAATCAGGATTCAGTAACGCATGTAAAGCTCATCTTGGGCCTTGCTTAACTAAGCATAAGGTTGAGTTCACTTACAACCAATATAGGTAGCAGGTTTGAAATGCAGCATTGGCTATTGTCAGATAGCAATTATCAGTGGCACTGGCTGTTGTCAGAGGTACATTTCCAAAAACTTTTGAATAAAGTTGATTATAGGATTTGGGGGAAAATAAAGAGTAACATTTTCATAGTGACGCATTGCAAGTATGTAAGTCTACACCTCTTAAGTGATTAATGGGTGGGACACTTGACCACGTTCATCACCTGCATGAAGGGAAATATTTATGGTGCTCTGCCCCAGTGCATGGCACTCCACCAGCAGTGGAAAAGATATGGATACAAGTTAGTGTTTAAATTAGCTACTAAGAAACTGGAGTTTCTCCCATGATTAGGAAAAGTAACAAGGAGCTACCTGAAGTCAAAGCGTTGAAAAAGAAACGTGTTCCCTTCCCTTTCTCCTTAAACTGTGAGGAGATGAACATTCCCCCAAACACCAGCCATCATGATGAAGCAAACCTGTGTGGGTTTGTAACAGCCCTTATAAAATAAAACTCACATCAAAATCAACCTGACTCACCTTTATGCAACTGTGCCACAGGGGAATTAAGATGAACAGTGCACATAAATGACTTTATTGGTAATCGTGTTGCCAAACCACACGTTTTCAGCTCTTCTTAACCACTTCCTCTTACATACCTATTACTGGCATCGGCATTGATCTTTTCTTCAAAATAATATATGATATATGTTATCTTCCTTAAAAAATCCCAAAGAATCAAGGATGACTAATTAGAACTTTAAAATCAAGTCAGATCTCCAGAAGAAACAATATAGAAAAATCCACTCCCTTCTGCTCTACCAGCCACTGTCAATTAAAAAATGCAAATCAAAACTATAATGAGGTTATCACCTCACATTGGTCAGAATGGCTATCATCAAAAGTCTACAAGCAATAAATGCTGGAGACAATGTGGAGAGAGGGGAATCCTCTTGCACCGTTGGTGGGAGGGTAGATTCATACAGCCTCAATGGAGAAAGTATGGAGGTTCCTTTAGAAACTAGGAATAAAGCCAGCATATGACCCAGAAATCCCACTACTGAGCATATACCCTGAGGAAAATCACAATTCAAAAAGATACATGCACCCCCAATGTTTACTAAAACACTGTTTATAATATCCAGGACATGGAAGTAACCTAGGCATCCACTGTCGAATGAATGGATAAAGAAGTTGTGGTACATATATACCATGGACTATTTCTCAGCCATAAGAAGGGATGAAATTGGGTCTTTTGTAGTAATG